>NC_137033.1:18114895-18182395 GCF_032717465.1 Coenobita brevimanus
GATCAGCAGGAGTACTGCATTCATTTACCAGCTGTAACTAGGTAACTCGAATTAACAGTGATAACTGGGTGTGAAGTACGCTCTCGCATGAAGAAACAAGTTCATTCACTTCAGTTGTGAAGTCACACTCGGAGCTTAATTTTTGTAGAATTTGCTGATATCTCCAAGAAACAGCCTCACTCGGTGTCTGGCTGTAGAGTGTAGGCTACAGATTATGTTCAAGCTGAAGATCCTCACAGGAAGAGATTTTCAATGAAGCTTCTCTTAGAGGATTTTTCTGTGGTCATACTTCAAGTGACCTACATATACCATACTCAGGCTATCTGACTGCACCAATAAAGTGCTTCTTGTCCGTGAAAGTTGAGTTTTCTGAACATGTTAGCGTTTTAAAGTTTAATGGCCATTTCATTCAGCGAGCTAGTGAGTTTTGAATAATTCTTTAGCACCTAAATCTGACATTAATACAGTAGGAATGAATAAACTTTAGCCTTATGATGTAAATGTGTAAACATTTGTAACTGTCTAAACGTCATTATATAAGAAACGATGAGTAAACCTGTCCTCCCGCGTGCGAGACTGGCCTAGCGGATCTCTCCTGACGCCATATTAGACGTTTGTTATTGTTATGGTTGTAGGGAGGTTGGACGTTGTGTTCCAGTATTTTAGAAAAGATTAATCCAGTGTATGGTAGCCGTACGTTTTGTACTTCAGTAGTGAGGTAAGTGATGACTTATGCACCGCAAAGTGTTTTTAATCACAAAATTGTGTATGGTTGTGTATTGGATCTTTAAGTGGATCTTTAAATGGTAACATTAAATGCCCTGTATGTTTTGTTTACAGTTTCGCTTATATTGATGCTTATGCGCGCATGAGAATTAAATAGCCAAGCCCACTAGCAAAGCTTTGCATTGTACAGTATACTGTGTTCAGCACATTGTTCAGTCTCACGCCCAATCTGTAACATCAGGCCCTTCACCCTGTCCCTCTTGAACAGTTCAGAGGGTAATGAGCCTGATGAACATTGTCCATATAGGTAAATTTAAGTTAGGTTAGGATGGGTTGGGTAAGGTATCAGCCAGTTTCATGTAGAAAAGAGCAGTACCGTATAGAGCCTAACCTAATTAGATGAATTTATTGGCTAACCTAACCCTACCCTATCTAACCTATAGGGGCAGTGTTGTTCTGAGTACTTTTTTGTTAAAAAGCCCATTTTCAGTAGTCAGCAAGGAATGTCGGGGAAGGAGATTGCAGTCTTGGTAGTGATGTTCACCTGTATGGCCAGTGATTTCCAGTATAGTTCAGAATTTCAATCAGAAAAATTAACGAAAAAGTTACTGTATTGTACCGTACGTAACAGATACAGTTTAGAAATGCATGTTGAAGTTTTTTTTTTTTTTTTTCTAATGCTTCACCATGCGCATGATCCCTATTAAGGAGGACAAGCTTCAGTATAGAGGAATTGATTATTATGTAGGGAAATTTGGCAGTGAAAATGTAGGAGAGTTCCCATAAATTGTATTTTTTTCCCTTGATAAACTATAGTCAAATAATTTAATAATAGCATTAAAAAGTTGTGGAGAAGCATAATTTTGGGTTTTACTGATATTGTAGTTTAGGATAAGTAATGTGATAATGGTTTACATGGGACAGTGTTATTCCAGATGTTGGACAAATTCCGCTTTAGTTTATGTTAAGAATAAAGGATGGCACCCAAATTCTGTAGAAATAGTGATACCAGGGTTATGAGTGAATATTGTTGCTTTCATGGTTAAGTTAGGTCCTGCTAGGCTTAGTTCGTCTGTAAAATTAATGAGCTACTGTAATTGCCAAGACCAGTATTATGCGTTTCTTCACCGTCTTAAACATGTTACTTTGATAATTAGGTTATATTTAAGAAAAAAAAAAATCAATTTTTGTATAAGCGCAGGTGATGCAAGTGGGAACTCTCCGGGATTTTCACCCAGCAGTTTTCATACAATTACAAGGAAAAACAGTGGTATTTGAGATAACACAAGTACCGGTACTTAATTTTTTTTATTTTAGACTTCAAAAAGTAAGCAGACAAACAAATTATACCTGGTATCTGTGTTAGAAAAAGTACAGTACTGGTAACTGGTAGGTGGAAGAAAATCGTGAGGATGCCTGAGGCATTGTGTTTACTGACAGTCTTGCTGAGTGGAATCAGATACCGGTATACAGAATTGAAAAAAAAAGGAAATAAACCAAGCTGATCCATGAACTGTAGGCAAGCAACTGTATTTGTTTCCTTGTAATAGACAACGCCTCGTCATGGTGAGGCATGGGGAAGAATATGGTGTGTTTCCGAGATAGACACAGTATTTGCATCTCTCCACCCAGTTAACAGGGACACAGTAATAGGCTCCACATCACCCCATTATTTGGTTCCAGTATATGGCTACCATCCAGCATTATCATTGATTGCCAGGGTTATAGGAAACCATTAGACTTGTTACTGAGTGTAGAGCCACCTGAAGTGGAAAGAAGAGTACGTACCGTAAGAGTGATAGGATGGATGGGAGAAGGAGGGAGAAAGGAAGGCAAACACAGATAAAGAATGATGAATGTATAAACCGTGAAATTGCATAGTGATCAGCACTGATTAATTTTCCCAAAGTGGGGGGTAAAGGTTGTGAGGATATACTTCGTTAAGACTTTAAAATGCTCCTCCAGATGCTGTAGTGCTGGGCTGTTTAAGTAAGCTCTTCTTGAAGTTTGTAAAAAGATGTCAGAAATCATTGCAAAGCAGAACTTGACCATTAGTATCCCAAGGTTTTTAAAAATATGAATCCCTTCAGTCTGATGACATTTTTTATTCTGATATTGTTGCTATACAGTGAGGCCTCGTTATAATGGACTAACTGGGGGAAAAGGCTGATGGTATATCTGAAAGTTTGTTACAGTAGCCTATATAAATTGTCCAAATAGGTACCCACTATACCAGACCTAGGGTTAGTAAATGTGAAAAATGGTCGGTTAGGCACGCCACGTAGGATAGGTTATAAGAAATAATTATTGTTTGGATTTGGCCTATGTTCCCTGATACTGTAGGTATATAATAGATCACAAACAGCACATAACTAATGTTAGCCATTCTTTTCCATAGATGATAATGAAGAGAAGCGGAAATATCAGGCCTGTGTTTGGTAGCTATGGTATTTAAGAAATCTGGCCAGTAGGTCACTGGACCTTGGTTTGGTATATACTTGGTAACAAGAGTTGTCTGGTAAGGTCAAGGGGCCTGTTATGTCTGAAGTTCAATTTAAATGGGTCCGTTGTAATGTCTCACTGTACCTCCAGATGCCTTGATTGAGGTTAGACTTGTGGCCATGTATTGAAATTGGTTATGGAGATTATAGGTACCAAACTTCTGCTCAAAAGTTTCTCCTAAAACTAAGTAGTGTGAAATCTTCTGGAAGTAGCAGTATGAAGTACCATAAAAAAAAAAAAAAAAAAAGCAATTTCATTGATGGGGTCAACGGTAGATGCTTGAGTGATGTATTTTTTTTATTTTTTATTTATATATAAGTGAAATCCTCATAATGTCTTATTTGTGGGTGAAGTACAGGGTAGAGTATTACTGTTCGTCTGTAGGAGGAATGGGGCACTGTTTGCAAGTGGTAGTTTGAAGCCTGCATTATCTTTAAATATTAGCCATTTGTGATGAGGCAACCCAAAAGGTATGCAGATTGTGACAAATGATAGGAGGTTCACAATCACCTCCCACTGGTGATTGGAACATGTGAGTTACATGTTAAGGTGATGACCTTGGTGACTCTTGCTGATGGGAGGTGGACTGTCTAGAGCAGGGTATTACAAAAGTACATAAGTCACTCCAGAGTCTGTGTTGGTTGTAAGTGATCTGTCTTTCTTGACCAGGAGTCCTTTGTCCCTGACCAGAGCCAAGGTGAGGTTAACTGTCACAGTACAGGTGGGTGCCATTGTAGAAATGGGATACCGGTATGTTAATGGAGGAGTGCTCTGTTAGCGAAAACTCGTATGATGGAGTGAAAAATAGGATAGCAAAAGCTCGTATAATGTGATACATAACTTATGGGCAAAAATAGGGTTAGTTTAACCAACCCCCATGACAACATTAAATTTTCTTGCTCGTATCACTGAATTTGGGTCTAAATTGTCCATTCTTATATCATCGTTTTTTCTTGTAGGCCTAGTTGATGCTTCTGTAATGGGACCTGCCTGTACATTAGTGAGCCATGAGTAATGCTTGCCCATTCATTTAAATTATTTAAGAGCTTGATCATATTCTGCTTTACAGTGAACCAGTTAGGAAAAGAGACAAACGATGTATTTGATAGTTCCCATATAGCTGACGTTTGGTAGGATCAGTTATATTGAACACAGGTTCGTATTGTATTGATCATTTGTAAAGGCTCCAGCATGCTTGCATGTGTCAGTATACATTAAATCTTGTTCAGTGGATACCAGATGGAGTTATGGGTGCTCACAGTGGTATTTCAGTTTAATGGGGGTTTGTACTGTATAACTTGATAATATATAGGTAAGTATTATACAGGGTATTTTTTTCTGGGCTAAGGGATCTTTGTATGTGGGAATGTGTTATGAGTGTAATGCTGTACAGTACTGTAGTGAGATGTGGGCAGTAAAGGAAGAGGATATTCTTAGGTTTAAATGTATAGAAATGTCTGTCCATCCATCCATGACAGTGATTAATTGGATGCATAGTGCGTCCTGTAATGTGAGGCCTTGGGAGACTAGTATTGTGATTCAAGAATGAGACTTGAATGTATTGATGTTGTGATGAGGAGGGGTAGCTTGAGATGGTTTGGACATGTTGAGAGGATGGAGGATGAAATTGGGTGCAGAAGGTGAGGTGTGTGAATGCTGTGGGTAGGATTGCAAGAGGCAGACCAAAAAAGACCTGGGACAAGGTCATGGAGTGTGACCTCAGAGCTAAGGGATTGAATAGGAAGGTTGGCAGAGATCGAGCTGCGTGGAGAAGCACCATTAGGTGACCAAGGCCAACACATGCAAGCATGTTTTAGCCTTTATAAATGGTAAGAAACAATATAAGAGGAAACAACAAAAGTTACACTTAATTTACCTTTTGTTCAGTCTGGCTCCCATATCCCCTTGCTGTATCAACTTGATTCAGTTATACTGTACTTGTATAGCATAGTTGTTTGGTAGGTTCAAGGTGGATAATATAGATGAAGTTTGTTTAATGAGCTTCAGTATAGAGGGTTCATTTGTTGTATGAGTCAGTACGCTAATAACATGTTAATTGGTGGTAAATTCAGGCCTGCAAGAGTTGACCCTTTGGGGGGCTATTTATTGCCAACCCAAGTCCAAAAAACAACCTTAAAAAAAAATAAAATCATAGCCATGTAAAACAGGACACACTGCTACTATAAACCATTGTAGATAGTTTATGGAGTATAAAAAACTATTATCGTCAACATATTGTAGCACTCACTTGTCACTTCTTTTTTCGTAATTATCTCTCAGTTGTTGCTTTAGAGTTCCAGATTTTTTTTGGCCCACAAATACAGTATAATGCACAAATCCATTTTACCGTATCCTTACCTTTGGATGGGAACAGATATACAGTGTGATAATCCACCATGTGAGGTTGACGATGGTGGTCATGTTGGTTTACTGTCAGCGATGTTATTCTGTGGGCATGCTTTATGTTACACTACATACCTGTCAGTTAACTATTTGCGAAACTGGAACTACATCAGGTGTCGTTCACCAGGAAAATGCACAAATCCTACTGTATTTGGCCTACTTATGGATTTCACCAGCACCATTATCACAGTGTATTGTCCATACCATACTGCATTGTGCAGCTTATAACATTCAAGGTATTGCAGTTTTCATTGACCAGGATCATTGACAGTTAATAAAATGCTTTACTTACAATGCTTAGGGAGTGAGGTAACTTGGAAATGCTATTTCATGTGATATTTTATTATGATAAAGCAAATTATATTAGTAATGGATGAAGCAAATTATATTAGTAATAGTGTTAACAAAGGCAGACAAAAGCATCTGACAGTGGCTCAAGATGCTAACATTTTATTTTATGTCTGGGCCAGTATTTTCTTTCTTTTTTTTTTTTTAGGGGTTAATATTATATGTAGAAACCATTTACAACGCTGGGTGGTAACCATATAACCAAACCATACGTGTTCCCTACGTGTCAACAAGTGGGTTGGTGGAGGGTTAGTGCCCCTCCCCGTAAAACAACTAACTCAAAGTCAAATGGTCACCCCTTATGGGAGTATGGCATCTGGCAATAGATAGATAGATAGGATCACCAGTATGGTAATTATTAACCGTGAGGTCTGGGAGGGCTAGGTTTATGATGGAAGAGTTGAGAGGTAGGATGGGACTGGATTGTATTGGTGTTGTGATGAGAAGACATAGACTGAGATTGTTTGGGCATGTGGAGAGGATGAGGGATAATTAGGTGCAGAAAATGAGCAGTGTTAAAACATTAGGGGTAGGGTTGTAAGAGGTAAGCCGTAAAAGACCTGGGATGAGGTCATTGATTGACATCAGGGATAAGGGACTGAATAGGGGAGCTGCCTGAGATTGAGCAGCATGGAGATCTGCCATTAGGTGGCCAAGGCTGATGCTTGCAAGCATGTTGGAGACTTTAAAAACAAAACAAAATCAATGACTGGGGTATGTCTTGTACCGTATATTTTTTGTTGTTGCCAATACTAAATGATTTTTTTAGGGGAGGGAAAATATAGGAAGGATACTTTGTTTTTGTTGGTTTAGAAAAGGCTTATGACAGGGCCCAGTAATTTGGTGAAGTGGGCAATGAGAAAGTTTGGGATTGAGGAGTGGCTTGTTTGAGTGACTATGGTTATGTACAAAGGTGTTAGCACTCAGGCTTGAGCAAATGGAGGTTTGAATGATGAATTTTCCATGAATGTTATTGGGCATCAGCACTCAGTTAAACTCATTATTGTGTGTTATGGTGTTTGAAACTCTCTCACATGACTTCAGAACTGGATTCCCACCTGTGGGAAGGGTTGTATGTTGATCACTTGGTGTTGATTGCAGAGATTGAGAGGGTAGTAGAGAAAATATAATAGGGTTTGAGTGTAAATGTGAATAAAACAAAAGAGATGCTATCATGGGAATTGGCCGAAGTGTTTAGATTATGCCCATGTGCAGTTTACCATAAGGGTGTGGGAAGTAACTCCATTTTGTGCTATGTTGGTAATATATGGATTATGAGAGATGTAGTGGTATTAGAAGTAGGCTGCAAAATATAGTAATGCTGATTTTTGAGTGTGTGGTATGTAAAGTAGAACATACAGAAGGAGAGAGGTAGGAAAGGATTATCTTGTTGGAGAGTCTCTTGAGTGTGTGGAGGAATTTTAATATCTGGGGGACATCTTGTTTGCAGGAAGTGGCACTGAAGCTAGCTCGGTAGCGAGGGTAAAAAGTGTTGAAAGTTCAAGGAGTAGTTGCCCTTCCTGGCATTGAGAGGGCTTACCCTCTGTGTTAAGGTGATCTTGCATACAGCATGTGTGAGGTGGGATTTGAGCAGCAGATGAGTATGATATTCATAGGCTTGTGTGTAGAGAAATGAGAATGATCTGATGGATGTGCTGTGCAACCTTGAATGAGAGCTGGGGAGGTTAGGATTGCATATTAAGAGTTGTAATACATTGAGAAAGAGTAGATATTCTCTCATGGTTTGGGCATGAGAGAATATGGGTGCTGAGGATAAGAGGTGTGAGAGTTGTGAGAGGCAGACAAAAAGGACCTGGAATGTGGTCATGCTGTGTGACCTCACAGGTAAGGGACTGAATAGAGAGGTTGCTAGAGATCAAACAATGTGGAGAGCTGCAATTAGGTGACCTAGGCTGATGCATCCAAACATGTTGGAGCCATTATAAGTGAAACAAAACAATGGTGGTCAAGTAAGTAGAGTGATGGTCTGCTCTCATAATGAACAGAAGTTTGATTCCCAGCAGAGGCAGCGAACAGTTTAAGGATTAAAATTTCATTGAAACAGACCTTACTGCTATACCACAAGACCCACTTTCATGTAGCCCCCGCTGGTATGAAGTGGTGACATAAATAGGCGAAATGATAGGTTGAAGGACTGTTGGGTATCAGGAACAAGCACCAAAGCTTGTCCTGAGTTGGATGCATAAGAGAATGTTCCTGTTCTTTAGTGGTTAGAAACCGTCCCAGTAAGCCTTTCAACCTGAGTTACACTGTTACGTAGAGTTCAGTGCTCGTTTTCCGTAGTATACTATTAAATAAACGTTTTCTGTAGCAATATAATGAAAATGAAAACCAAAGAAAATGTGTGGGAATGAAGGATAACTTGTTTGTGTGTGTGTGTGTGTGTGTGTGTGTGTAATTCACCTGGTCGGTCTGGATCACTTGATGGTCGTCGCGAAATTAAGTCCCAACTCAAGCGCAAACTTAAGTCCCATCTCAAGCGCCAACTTAAATCCCAACTCAAGCGCCAACCTAAGTCCCAACTCAAGCGCGAACTTTGAGTCCTAACTCAAGCGCCAACTTAAGTCCCAAATCAAGCGCCAACTTAAATCCTAACTCAAGCGCGAACTTAAGTCCCAACTCAAGCGCCAACTTAAGTAAAAACTCAAGCACCAAACTAAGTCCCAACTCAAGCACCAACTTAAGTCCCAACTCAAGCGCCAACCTAAGTCCCAACTCAAGCGGCAACTCAAGCACCAACCTAAGTCCCAACTCAAGTGCCAAAGTAGCTCCCAACTCAAGCGTCAACCTGTCCCAACTCAAGCACCAACTTAAGTCCCAACTCAAGCGCCAACTTAAGTCCCAACTCAAGCACCAACTTAAATTCCAACTCAAGCGCCAACTTAAGTCCCAACTCAAGCGCCAACTTAAGTCCCAACCCAAGCGCCAACTTAAATTTCAACTCAAGCGCGAACTTAGGTTTCAACTCAAGCGCCAACTTAAGTCCCAACTTAAACGCCAAATTAAGTCCCAACTCAAGCGCCAAAGTAGGTCCCTACTGAAGCGCCAACTTGAGTCCCACCTCAAGCGCCAACTTAAGTCCCAACTCAAGCGCCAACTTAAGTCCCAACTCAAATGCCAGCTTAAGACTCAACTCAAGCGCCAACTTAGTTCCAACTTGTCCCAATTTAAGTGCCAACTTAAGTGCCTAAAGTGGCACTCAGATGGCACCTATCTGGAAGTGTTCTACTTAAGTTCCACTAATTTCAAGTTTCACTTAAGTGCCACTGAAGTTCCACTCAAGCTCCCCTTAAGAGGATCTTAAGTGGTACTTAAGTGGAACTTAAGTTCCACTAATTTCAAGTTTCACTTAAGTGCCACTGAAGTTCCACTCAAGCTCCCCTTAAGAGGATCTTAAGTGGTACTTAAGTGGAACTTAAGTGGCACTTAAGTTCCACTTAAATTCCACTTTGCTACTTAAGTTCCACTTAAGCGCCACTTAAGTTGCACTTAAGTGCTGCTTGTTCCACTTAAGTTCCAGTAAAGAACCACTTGAGTGGAACTTGAGTGGAACTTCAGTGGCACAAGTGGAACTTGAACTTAAGTGGCACTTAAGTAGAAAACTTCTACATAGTTGCAATCTGAGTGCCACTTGAGGCACTTGAAGTTGGCACTTAAATTGGGACAAGTTTGAACTAAGTTCGCACTTGACTTGGGACTTTAGTTGGCGCTTGGGTTGGGACTTAAGTTGGCGCCTGAGTTGGGACTTAAGTTGGCGCTTGAGTTGGGACTTAAGTTGACGCTTGAGTTGGGACTTAGGTTGGCGCTTGAGTTGGGACTTAGGTTGGCGCTTGAGTTGGGACTTAGGTTGGCGCTTGAGTTGGGACTTAGGTTGGCGCTTGAGTTGGGACTTAGGTTGGCGCTTGAGTTGGGACTTAGGTTGGCGCTTGAGTTGGGACTTAGGTTGGCGCTTGAGTTGGGACTTAGGTTGGCGCTTGAGTTGGGACTTAGGTTGGCGCTTGAGTTGGGACTTAGGTTGGCGCTTGAGTTGGGACTTAAGTTGGCGCTTAAGCAGGGACTTAAGTTGGCGCTTGAGTTGGGACTTAAGTTGGCGCTTGAGTTGGGACTTAAGTTGGCGCTTGAGTTGGGACTTAGGTTGGCGCTTGAGTTGGGACTTAGGTTGGCGCTTGAGTTGGGACTTAGGTTGGCGCTTGAGTTGGGGCTTAGGTTGGCGCTTGAGTTGGGACTTAGGTTGGCGCTTGAGTTGGGACTTAGGTTGGCGCTTGAGTTGGGACTTAAGTTGGCGCTTGAGTTGGACATAAGTTGGCGCTTGAGTTGGAACTTGAGTACGCGCTTGAGCTGGAATCTACGTTGGCGCTTGAGTTTTGACCTAAGTTGGCACTTAAGGTTTCACTTGAGTTGGGATTAATGTTGGTGCTTGAGATGCAGCGTAAGTTGGCGCTTTAGTTGGGACTTGAGTTGACTCGTGAACTGGGACTTAAGTTGGTGCTTGAGTTGTAACTTACGTTGGCACTTGAGTTGTAACTTACGTTGGCACTTGAGTTGTGACTTACGTTGGCACTTCAGTTGGGACTTCAGTTGGTGCTTGAGTTGGAACTTCAGTTGGTGCTTGAGTTGGAACTTCAGTTGGTGCTTGAGTTGGAACTTAAGTTGATGCTTGGATTGGGACAAGACGCTTGAGTTGGGCTCTTAGTTGGCACTTGAATTGGGACTTAAGTTAGCGCTTGAGTTAGGACTTGAGCTCGTACTTGTGTTAGGACTTAAGTTGGTACTTGTGTTTGGACCCAAGTGGTACCTGTGTTGGGACTTGAGTTGACACTTGAGTTTGAACTTTAGTTGGTACTTGAGTTGGGATTTAAATTGGCGCTTGTGTTGGATTTAAGTTGGCAGTTGTTTTAGGACTTAAGTTGACACTTGTCAGGATTTAAGTTGGCACTTATTTTGGGACTTAATTTGGCACATTGGTCGGAGCTTAACATTTGAATTGGCACTTACGTCACCACGTGAGTTTGCACTTAAGTTGGCATTTGCTTTTGCACTTAAGTTGGCATTTGCTTTTGCACTTAAGTTGGCATTTGAGTTTTCTCTTAAGTTTGTATTTGAGTTGGCACTTAAGTTGGCACTTGAACTGGCACTCACATTTGCACTTATCATTTACGATAGCACTTTATTTGGCACTTAAGTTGGCAGTTAAGTTTGGACTTAAGTTGGCGCTTGAGTTGGGACTTAAGCTTGTGTTTGAATTGGAACTTAAGTTGGTGCTTGAGTTGGGACCTAAGCTCGCTCTTTAGTTGGGACTAAAGATGGCGCTTGAATTGGGACTTAAGTTTGCGCTTGAGATGAAACATGATGGAGCTTGAGTTGGGACTTAAGTTGTAACTTAAGCTAGGATCCAAGTTGGCGCATGAGTTTGGACCTGAGTTGACATTTGAGTTGGCACTTATTTTGTCACGAGTTGGCACTTATGTTGTCACTTGAGTTGGCACGTGTTGTCACTTGAGTTGGCACGTGTTGTCACTTGAGTTGGCACTTATGTTGTCATTTGAGTTGGGAGATATGTTTGCGCTTGAGTTGCAACTTAAGTTGGCGCTTTAGTTGGCACTTAAGTTAGCTCTTGAGTTGGCAATTACTTTGGCACTTGAGTTGAATCTTACGTTGAAACTTACGTCGGCACTTGAGTTGGCGCTTACTTTGGCACTTATGTTGGCACTTGAGTTGGAGCTTACGGTGGCACTTGAGTTGGGACCTATGCTGACCCTTGAGTTGTGATTAAGCTGGTGCTTGAGTTGGGACTGAGGTTAGCGCTTGAGATGGGATTAATGTTCGTACTTGAGTTGGCCCGTTGTCACTTGAGTTGGCACTTAAGTTAATTCATGAGTTGGGACTTATGTTGGCACTTGAGTTGGGACTTAAGTTGGCACTTGAGTTGTAACTTATGTTGGCACTTGAGTTGGGACTTCACTTGACGCTTGAGTTGATACTTAAGTTGTTACTTGAGTCGAGACTAAGTTACCGCTTGAGTTATGACTTGAGTTGGTACTTGTGTTAAGACTTAAGTTGTTACTTGCGTTTGGTACCTGTGTTGGGACCTGAGTTGGCGCTTGAGTTTTGACCCAAGTTGGCACTTAAGGTTTCAATTGAGTTGGGATTAATGTTGGTGCTTGAGATGCAGCATAAGTTGGCGCTTGAGTTGGGACTCGAGTTGATTCGTGAACTGGGACTTAAATTGGTGTTTGAGTTATAACTTACGTTGGCACGAGTTGTAACTTTCGTTGACACTTGAGTTGCAACTTACGTTGGCACTTGAACTGGGACTACAGTTGGTGCTTGAGTTGTAACTTACGTTGGCACTTCAGTTGGCGCTTAAGTTGGGACTTAAGTTGGTGCTTGGATTGGGACAAGTCGACGCTTGAGTTGGGACTTATGTTGGCGCTTGAGTTGAGACCTTAGTTAGCACTTGAGTTGGGACTTAAGTTAGCGCTTGAGTTAGGATTTGATCTCGTACTTGTGTTAGGACTTAAGTTGGTACTTGTGTTTGGACCCAAGTGGTACCTGTGTTGGGACTTGAGTTGACACTTGAGTTTGAACTTTAGTTGGTACTTGAGTTGGGGTTTATATTGGCGCTTGTGTTGGATTTAAGTTGGCACTTGTTTTAGGACTAAAGTTGGCACTTGTTATAGGACTTAAGTTGGCACTTATTTTGGGACTTGGTATTTGAGTCGGAGCTTTAGTTAACATTTGAATTGGAACTTACGTCACCACGTGAGTTTGCACTTAAGTTGGCATTTGCGTTTGCACTTAAGTTGGCATTTGCGTTTGCACTTAAGTTGGTATTTGCGTTTTCACGTAAGTTGGCATTTGGGTTTTCTCTTAAGTTTGCATTTGAGTTGGCACTTAAGTTGGCTAATTGGCACACACGTTTGCACTTATCACTTACTTTAGCACTTTATTTGGCACTTAAGTTGGCAGTTAAGTTTGGACTTAAGTTGGCGCTTGAGTTGAGACTTAAGCTTGTGTTTGAATTGGAACTTAAGTTGGTGCATGAGTTGGGACCTAAGCTCGCCCTTTAGTTGAAACTAAAGATGGCGCATGAGTTGGTACTTAAGTTTGCGCTTGAGCTGAGACATGTTGGCGCATGAGTTGGGACTTACTCGTAAACTGTCACTTGAGCTGGGATCCAAATTGGCGCTTGAGTTTGGACTTGAGTTGGCATTTGAGTTGTCACTTATGTTGTCACTTGAGTTGGCACTTGTGTTGCCACTTGAGTTGGCACTTGTGTTGCCACTTGAGTTGGCACTTGTGTTGCCACTTGAGTTGGCACTTGTGTTGTCACTTGAGTTGGGAGCTATGTTTGCGCTTGAGTTGCAACATAAGTTGGCGCTTTAGTTGGCACTTAAGTTAGCTCTTGAGTTGGCAGTTACGTTGGCACGAGTTGGAGCTTACGTTGGCACTTACGTTGGCACTTGAATTGGAGCTTACGTTGGCACTTACGTTGGCACTTGAGTTGGAGCTTGCGTTGGCACTTACGTTGGCACTTGAGTTGGAGCTTACGTTGGCACTTGAGTTGGAGCTTACGTTCGCACTTGAGTAAGGACCTATGCTGACCCTTGAGTTGTGATTAAGCTGGTGCTTGAGTTGGGACTAAGGTTGGCGCTTGAGCTGAGACATGGGATGGCACTTGAGCAAAGCTGAGAATAGCGCCGCAACTATTTTAATAGCGATGATGGTAACGCCATTACTTTTTTTAGCCAGTAGCGGAACTGCGTCGCTACTTTTTGGCTGTACTCACGCGTTACCGCGCTGCTCGCTACTCAGGCGACGAATACAGTCCGGAGTCGTGAGTACATACAGATATGCCGACGGTTTGGTTGTATTTATTAATGACGAAAAATAATACTTTCGTCATTTCTGTCAATTATGGATGTTTGTTCTACATTACATCAGTAATTTATTAACTATATATATTATTTATTAGTAATTGTGCAATAATTAGACAGAAGTTGCTGGTTAATTATCGATCATTTAAATTAAGTAGGCCTAAAGATAAATAAGGATGTAAGCCAGATGTAGGCAATGCACACACACACACACACACACACACACACACACACACACACACACACACACACACACACACACACACACACACACACACACACACACACACACACACACACACACACACACACACACCTCTAACTATCCCCGTCTCTAACTCCCGCTCTCTCCCTCACTCTCTCTTTCAGACTAATTCTTACTCAGTCCGTTATTATTTCATAACAGTATGTTACTTTCAGTTTAAAGTAATGGAAAAAAACATTGCTATTGTATAAACAGCCTTTAAAAGAAAGCCCCAGATCATTTTTACTTTCGTTTTCGTACATATCTTAAATAGGTATCATTAAAAATATAATAAATCTATATAATATTAATAGTAGGCCACATTTTTTTGCCTTTTATTTACGTATGTTACTTGCAGTAGGGGGGAGGCGGTGGCTCAATCGGTAGAGAGGTGGCCTGCAGTCCTACGGGACCCAGGTTCAAATCCCCGCTGGGGAAGGGAACAGTTTAAGGATTTGAATTTCATAAAAAGCAGACTTTACTGATCTACCAGAAGAACCCCCGACATGTCGTAAAAATACCCCCGTTAATACCAATACACCAGCCCTGTATGAGACAGCCGTAGCATGTATTGAATATGGACGGTGGGTGTTAACGCTGAAGTGGTGACATGTTGAGATGTATGGTATGTAGGAGGACTACTGGGCCTTGAGAGCAGGCTGTGAAGCCTATGCCCAGAGTCGGACACACACACACACACACACACAAAAGTAACAATGTTAAAGAACATTTGTTACATTATACAGTAAATACCTTTTTCCTGTACCTTCGGCTCTAAGCTTCAGTGACACCGACATGTATATGATGTTTTATTATTTTTTTTTGTCAGTGTAAGTATACAGTATACTGACATTACTGGTACACAACATAACCACTCTGACTAGTATTATCAAAACAGTATATAGTGTATTGCTATATCACAGGTTTTTGTTAACCTTTCCTTCGTGTACCTTTTTCTTATCCAAAGCAGCGGGAACGGGAGCACCGCTACATTTCGTATCAAGTAGCGAAACCAGTAAAGCCACTACTTTTTCTAGCTAGTGACGGGAATGGGAGCGCCGCTACTTTTTATCAGTAGCGTTCCCAGCACTCTGTGTGTGTGTGTGTGTGTGTGTGTGTGTGTGTGTGTGTGTGTGTGTGTGTGTGTGTGTTGCAGGTTAGTGATACCTTTTATTAACTCCTTAATTACAATGCCTTCTTTTGTCTGTTCTCGCTGTGGTTTGGCCATGTGTAGAGAATGGAGAATGCGAGATTAACTAGAAGGATGTAGTAGGATGTAGGCTGTGTGGACTGCAGGGAATAGAGAAGGGAGGGGAGAGACCGAGGATGAGATGGAAGGGTGGGGTGAAGACGTATATGAGTGAGGGGTGAATGAGTTGGATAAGGGACAACAATTCTTTTGTGGCCACCCCACGGTGATAATGATGATGGTGGTGATGTTGGCCATGTTGGGAATGGTGGTGGTGATGATGATGAGGGTTTTGGGACGTTGTAGGTAAAGATGCTATGACCTGGAACTATACCTAACCACCACTATCCCACCATCACTTTCCTTATTGAAGTCTTATCCCTATGTTTGCACCTCTTAAATCTCTGGTCTCCTCCTTCCCTTTTAACACCACTCCGGTTCCTGGTATTTAAGTTTTGTTTCTCTCTCTCTCTCTCTCTCTCTCTCTCTCTCTCTCGTATATGTTCTCCATCCTTTTCCACCCCACCTGCTCTTCACTTCTCTGTCTCCTGCTCATTCCTATCTCTCTTTGCTTCCCCTTCCCTGCCAGCTCATTCCTCCCCTCCTCTTGCTCCTCTCCCCTCCAACTCTTTTCTCCATGTCCTGCTTCCCCTCCCCCCTCCCTCGCCTCCATCCTGTATGCTTTTTCCTCCTGTCCCTCAACTGTTTCTCCCTCTCTCTTGCTTTTTCCTCCCTCCCTTCTGCTCCTTCCCTGCTTGGTTTTTCCCCTCGCCCTTTTGGTCCTTCCTCCCTGCTTGCTTATCCTGCTTTTTCCCCTCTTTATGCCTGCTTTTACCTCCCTCCCCTCAGCTGTTTCCTCCTTCCTTCTGCTTTTACCTCTCTCCCCTCAGCTGTTTCCTCCTTCCTTCTGCTTTTACCTCTCTCCCCTCAGCTGTTTCCTCCTTCCTTCTGCTTTTGCCTCTCTCCTCTTTGCTGTTTCCTCCTTCCTTCTGCTTTTACCTCTCTCCCCTCAGCTGTTTCCTCCTTCCTTCTGCTTTTACCTCTCTCCCCTCTGCTGTTTCCTCCTTCCTCCTGCTTTTACCTCTCTCCCCTCTGCTGTTTCCTCCTTCCTCCTGCTTTTACCTCTCTCCCCTCTGCTGTTTCCTCTTTCCTTCTGCTTTTACCTCTCTCCCCTCTGCTGTTTCCTCCTTCCTCCTGCTTTTACCTCTCTCCCCTCTGCTGTTTCCTCCTTCCGTCTGCTTTTACCTCTCTCCCCTTTGCTGTTTCCTCCTTCCTTCTGCTTTTACCTCTCTCCCCTTTGCTGTTTCCTCCTTCCTCCTGCTTTTTACCTCTCTCCCCTCTGCTGTTTCCTCCTTCCTTCTGCTTTATCCTCCCTTCCTGTTCTCCCTTCTCTCTGCTGTTTCCTCCCTTCTGCTTTTTCCTCCCTTCCTGTCCTCCCTTCTCTCTACTGTTTCTTCCCTGCCTGCCCTTGCCCGAGACATTACATCAAGTCATCTGAGATATATATGGTCTTTCCTTTCCGGGCCCAAAGCCAGCCCCCTACCCCCTCCACATCTCTCTCTCTCTCTCTCTCTCTCTCTGTCGCATCAGGCATCTCTGTCCTCCTTAACCTGGTCTAAAATTGCCGTCACTCCGTCTTGAATGCTGAGTAGTAACGAGAGAGAAACCTTTGGATTTGATGCTGGTCACGAAGAAGTGGTATTAAAAGATGTACAGTAGAGCAGTAGTATCGCTCTGCCACTGAACCACGGAAAATATGAGAAATTGGGTTTGATGCTAGTCACGAAGAAGTGTTATGGAATCATAGTCTCATCATGCCAGTGAACTATGGGAAAGAAGCTGCAAAATTAGATATGATGCTAGTCACGAAGAAGTGTTATGGAATGGATATAGAGCCGTAGTATTATTTGGATAGAAATACGGGGAACAGGTTGCAAAACTGAAAATGATGCTAGTCACGAAGAAGTGTTTTGGAAAGGATGTAGAGCCGTAGAGGCAGGGCGAAGGGGAAGTTGGTATCAGAGAGAACGCAGTAACGGAAACAGCTTTCGGGAATCTGATATGTGTGTGTGTGTGTGTGTGTGTGTGTGTGAGAGAGAGAGAGGGGGGGGGGAGGTGCTTCCGATATACGTATCAGCGACGACAGGAAGGGCATACGAGTGTAATTATAAGTCAGTCTCTCTCAACCTCCTCGTGATCGGAACAGCTCTACATACCGCACTCTGTCTAAGCTGACTCGACGGATTTGTTCAGTTCTGTGTGAAACGTAGGAGCCTGAGAGTGTTGATATTGTGGCCTTAAATCCTCTAGTGCTGTATCTACTGTTCTGTATTCTAACTTGGCCCCTATTTTCGTCCCCTAACTTGATCCCTATTTTCGTCCCCTAACTTGATCCCTATTTTCGTCCCCTAACTTGGCCCCCATTTTCGTCCCCTAACTTGGCCCCTATTTTCGGCCTCTAACTTGATCCCTGTTTTCGTCCCCCTAACTTGACCCCTATTTTCGTCCTCTAACTTGATCCCTATTTTCGTCCCCTAACTTGGCCCCCATTTTCGTCCCCTAACTTGGCCCCTATTTTCGTCCCCTAACGTGGCCCCTATTTTCGTCCTCTAACTTGATCCCTATTTTCGTCCTCTAACTTGATCCCTATTTTCGTCCTCTAACTTGGCCCCTATTTTCGCCCTCTAACTTGGCCCCTATTTTCGCCCTCTAACTTGACCCCTATTTTCGTCCTCTAACTTGATCCCTATTTTCGTCCTCTAACTTGACCCCTATTTTCGTCCTCTAACTTGACCCCTATTTTCGCCCTCTAACTTGATCCCTGTTTTCGTCCCCTAACTTGGTCCCTATTTTCGTCCCCTAACTTGACCCCTACTTTCGTCCCCTAACTTGACCCCTATTTTCGTCCTCTAACTTGATCCCTATTTTCGTCCCCTAACTTGACCCCTATTTTCGTCCCCTAACTTGGCCCCTATTTTCGTCCCCCTAACTTGACCCCTATTTTCGTCCTCTAACTTGATCCCTATTTTCGTCCCCTAACTTGGCCCCTATTTTCGCCCTCTAACTTGGCCCCTATTTTCTTCCCCTAACTTGACCCCTATTTTCGTCCTCTGATTTGATCCCTTTTTTCGTCCCTTAACTTGGCCCCTATTTTCGCCCTCTAACTTGGCCCCTATTTTCTTCCCCTAACTTGGCCCCTATTTTCGTCCCCTAACTTGACCCCTGTTTTCGTCCTCTAACTTGATCCCTATTTTCGTCCCCTAACTTGGCCCTTATTTTCGTCCCCTAACTTTTCCCCTATTTTCGTCCCCTAACTTGGCCCCTATTTTCGTCCCCTAACTTGACCCCTATTTTTGCCCTCTAACTTGTCCCCTATTTTCGTCCTCTAACTTGACCCCTATTTTCGTCCTCTAACTTGACCCCTATTTTCGTCCTCTAACTTGACCCCTATTTTCGTCCTCTAACTTGACCCCTATTTTCGTCCTCTAACTTGACCCCTATTTTCGTCCTCTAACTTGGCCCCTACTTTCGTCCTCTAACTTGGCTCTTATTTTCGTCCTTTTGCAGCTTCCTTCATGTAACTTAGTGGCAGAAAAAGACAATACTAACCACACTACATCCTTTCCAGAGCACCCCTTCGTCAGTAGCATCTTCTTCTTTTGTTGATCTCCCTTTATAACTCAGCGACTACTACTGCTACAACCCAAGTACGTCATTCCCTTTATATTCCTGCAGGTATTAGACGATTTTATTCAGCTAACGGGGAGACATTTAGGATGGAGGGGTTCAACAGAGCCTTCATCAACCTGGCCTCCACAAAACCCCCCCTCCCCTCCACAAAAGCCCCCCCTCCACAACCCTCCCCCTCCAGTTATATCAATGTCACCACACGAAGGCGTCCCTCTCCACTGTAGGCGTGTGACCAGGAGTTATGGTTGTGTAACGAGACGGTGGGGTTGTTATTCCAGGTCCTGAGAGCTGGGCGGGAGGCTTCAGAAAAAACCCGCAGGATATGGAACACTGCCAGAGAGAGAGAGAGAGAGAGAGAGAGAGAGAGAGAGAGGGAGGGAGAGAGAGAGAGAAATGAAAGAAAAATAACAGGGATGGGATGAGAGGAGATACGAAGATCAAGGAAAGCCAGTGAAAAATAGAGGTGTGAGCCACAAGAGGAATGGAGAGAGAGAGAGAGAGAGAGAGAGAGAGAGAGAGAGAGAGAGAGAGAGAGAAAGAGAGAGTGCGGGAGGGGGGGGGGGAATTTAGAGAGGCATAATTCAGACAAGAGAAAAACGAAGGGGAAAAAATCGGAGGAAGGAAGGGAAGACTAGAAGAGGATGATGATAAAGGAAGGAAACAGTAAAAATAATAATAGAATAACACAGTACTTGCCATTTTCTAAGTTCTACCTCAAATACTCTCCTCCTCCTCCTCCTCCATACTAACCCTCAACCTGTCACTCTCTCCCTTCGATTAGCAAACTTTTAAGACAAAAACAAATCTCCAAGCCCCCCCCCTCTCTTTCTCTCTCTCTCTCTCTCTCCTGAGCCTTGTTTCCCATCCTTGTATCTGCTGTAGCTCTTCCACTCAGTCTTTTTCTTCTATCCATCCATCATCTGCTCATTTTCTTCACGCTTTGGAGTGTAGGGGCACGAGGCTAGGCTCTTCATTCAGGACATTGAAGACGAGGGCTAGCAGCGTCACTCTTCCCTGAATGGCATGAAGTGAGCCTATACCCCAGCCTCCCTCGAGTGTAAACCCTTGTGGGCCCCTTCCGATTGAGGCACCTTAACTCGCTAGACCACCAGGCGTCGTTTACCTTCCTACGTCCTAATTTACCTCCCTGCATCCGTAACTACCGGCTTACCTATCTACCTGCCTGCCTACCACCTAACCATCCAACCAACCAGGCAACTAGTCTACCTACCTCCTTCCGTCCCTCCCTCCCACCCAGCCAACCAGCCAGCCAGTCAGCAAGGCCGTCCGTCCCTAATATAAACGAGATTAACAAACTTGAGAGAGACGCCGGATACCAAAATTGAGAACAGAATAAAGCAACATCCCCCCCACTCCTCTTCTGCCTACCCTTTGAGCGAATCCACAGCAACTCCACCACGAAACTTTCAGCAGTATATTTTGCCCCCCCCCCCGTCCCCCTAAGTAAACAAAGGGAAGAGACGTAGCGAAATTGGAAGGAAGGAGGGAGAGAAGGCTAAGATGGAAGGAAGGAGAGGGGGAGAAATTTAAGAGGATGTGTGTGTGTGTGTGTGTGTGTGTGTGTGTGTGTGTGTGTGTGTGTGTGTGTTTGTTATTATCGTATTGTGATGGTCTTCTCTTCATTCGTTCACTCTTCTTTGGTTCTCTCAAAAGTATTCCACATTTCCACCTCCACAGTCATTCTCTCTCTCTCTCTCTCTCTCTCTCTCTCTCTCTCTCTCTCTCTCTCTCTCTCTCAGAATTATTCCTTTCCACATTTCCATATCCACTCCATCATCCCATTTCTTCCTCTCACCGCCCTTTCATCTCTCCTCTTGTTATTCTCTCTTTTTTCTTTACTGTCTTTCTTTTGGATATATTTATTTACCCTTTTTTTTTTCTCTCTCTTTTTGGCTTTATTCCCTTCCAGTTTTCTACCTCTGCTTTCATCTCTCTCTCTCTCTCTCATATTTTTTCATTTTTACTTTGACTTCTTTTTCATTTTTAGCCCTTTTTAGAAAATTTTCCTTTCCAGATTTCCATACTCATCCTGTCACCGCATCTCTTCCTCTCTCCCTGCGTCATTCTACCTCTCTTGCCATCTTCCTTTCTATATTTGGTCTTTAATTTTCCCTCCACTTTCAGTCTGTCAGTTTTTATATTCCCCATTTCTTTTGAGTCTCTCCTTTCTCCCTCTCTTCGTCTATCTATCTATCTATTGCCAGACGCCTCAATCCCGTTTGGGGTGGCCACAAACAAATCGCCTCCAAGTCGCCCTGTCCTCCGCCATTTCACTGCCCTGCTCCCAACTCACACCCCCCTCTCTCATATACCTCTCCACCCCATCCCTCCATCTCATCCTCGGCCTCCCCCTCCCTCTTCCCCCCTCCACCTCACTCACATACACTCTCTTCGTCAGTCTTTCACCCTCCATCCTCTCCACATGGCCAAACCACCTCAGTGTGTTCCTCATAACGCTTCCTATCACATCCACATCCACACCACAACGCTCCTTTATATCCTCATTCGTCAGCCTGTCTCTCCACGTGACTCCACAGGCTCCTCTTAAATAACTTATTTCCATTGCTCTCACTCTTGACTTGTGTCCTTCCAACAATGTCCAAGCTTCACTTCCGTACGTTAGAGTTGGTATCACAATACTGTCATGTAGTAACTTTTTCACTTCCATGCTCACTTCCCTGTTTCTTATCACTGCTTTCAAGGAACCAGCAACCTTTCTTCCCTGCTGTACACTTTCAAGCACTTCGTAACTTTGTTTATTTCAACTTTAATTTTCTCTCCACTTTCTATTTTTCTCCGTCTCTCGAGTCTCTCCTTTCTCCTGTTTTTCATCTCCAGCCTCGTATTGTTTCTCTTTCTTTCCATTTCCTCTGTCTTGCCTTTTTATCTCTGAAATTTATCTCAGTCTTTCCTTTCGTTTTACCCTCCTTTTTCAGTTTTGTTATATTTTCTCTGCCTCACTTTTTTTTTTTTTTAATTTATCGTCTTCGTTTTCTCTTGTTTTCACTGTCCACTTTATAATCATCCCTCCTTTTCCTCTTTCCTTTTGTCTTTTGTTTATCTCATCTGCTCCTTCGTTTACTTCTGTTTTTCTTCTTTTCTTTCTGTCTGTCTGTCTTTCAATATTCCTTCCTTCCCTTCTTCGTTCCTGCTTGTTTTTCTTTGTTTTTTCCTTTCCACTTTTCTTTTTCTTTCCTTCCTTCCTTCCTTAACTACATGTTTCACCTTAGTTATTTTCGTGCACACCCACATCAGTTTCCTTCTTCCCTTCTTTCATCATCTTTACCCATCTCATGTCTGTCCCCTTCCATCATCCTTTTTCTTCTTCCTTTGGTTCGTAGTTTGTGCTTTCGTTCTTTCCTTTTTCCTCTTGTACCTCCGTGTGCTTTTTATTTTTTATTTTCCCTTCCTCATCAGTTTTCCTCCTGCTTTTGAGATGTGTTCCTCTCACATGTCTCCTTCCTTCTTTTCTGCCTTCTCTCTTCATCTTTCATTCCTTCTTTATTTCTTCCTTATTTTCTTCGTTTCTTCATCCCTCTCTTTCATTTTTCCTACTTTGCTCTTTCGTTTAACCTTCTCTGTGCCTCTGTTTGTCCTTCCTTCCTTCGATTCCTTCTTCTCCCTCCTTATGTTATTCCTTTCTCTTTTCCTTCTATTGTTTTTTTTTATTCTTTCTTTCTGTTTTCTCCTTTCCTTCTTTCCTTCCCCCTTCCTTCTCTGCTACCATATATTCGTCATTCTTTTTTTTTTTCCTTCCACTTTCTTTTATCTCCCCCTCTTCTTTCCTCCCCGAGGCGTCGTCTATGGGGTTGGCTGTCTCTCCTTGAGCACGCCTCCCACTAGAGAGAGAGAGAGAGAGAGAGAGAGAGAGAGAAGGGGGGGACGTGGGACAAAGAGCAAGACAGTAGATGGATAGATCGATAGATAAACAGATAGGGAGAAGAGAAGGAGTATGTGAGACAGGGGTAGGGCTTTTGAGAGAGAGAGAGAGAGAGAGAGAGAGAGAGAGAGAGAGAAGAGAGAGGGAGAGGGAAAGAGAGAGAGAGAGAGTAAAAAAAAAAATGAAAAAATGAGCTAACAGATAATCAAGCCAGCTCTAATACCGTATTAAACCTAGCTTTTGTTCTTTGTCCCAGTGTTTTTGTTTGCTCCTGTGTTAATAATAGGGAGAGTTAGTTTCCGTCCACTGATGCCAAACAATAGGGTGGCAATGCAGAATGGCTCTCTCCCCACCCACCTCTTCCTCTGGGAAACTTAAAGGCAGGAAAACAATAAGAATGAGCCGGAAAGAGGGCCTCCTGCTGCACGAGAGAGAGAGAGAGAGAGAGAAAGATTTAAGTAGTGTAGACGTTAATTATTACTATATCCGACGCCTCCGTTTCGAAATATCTCTCTGAAAATGAAAAAAAAATATATATATATGACATTATTTATTCGGGACACATTATTTACTTTATTCTCAGTTACCAGACGATTTTTTTTCAACTCCAGCATGATTTTTTTTTATGTGAAATTAATTATCGTTATATATGACACCTCCATCGCTAAGTGTCTCTCTGCAGCTGAAAAAAAAAATCGTCTATTAGCAGCAGAAATAGAGAATAAGTCGCCATAGTGAAGGGGTTACGTCTCATAGCGAAATTCATATAATCTGGGACGGAATTATCGAACGTATTTACGATCGAGTCCCTGTCGCAACCCTGATTTATTTTATTTGTTTTTATATATATTTATTTATCGTCGGAATGACAAGGAAAGAAGAGTGCGGAATATGGCGCTGTTTGAAGGATTTTATTTAGCACAGAAGTGGAGAATATGGTGTAATAAGCAAAATAAATCGCTCATTAGCGGATGTTAGGGAGCTTCCTCAGCCGACGAGAATACGGGCCAAGGAATCAATCCTGTTTGAGAATTCCCTCCTCCCCCCTCCACTTCCACTTATTCTCAGCCCACTCCCCTCCCTTCCATCACTCCCCCTCCCCTTCCACTTATTCTCAGCCCACTCCCCTCCCTTCCACTTATTCTCAGCCCACTCCCCTCCCTTCCACTTATTCTCAGCCCACTCCCCTCCCTTCAATCACTCCCCCTCCCCTCCCACGTATTCTCAGCCCACTCCCCTCCCTTCCATCACTCCTCCTCCCCTCCCATGTATTCTTAGCCCACTCCCCTCCCTTCCATCACTCCCCCTCCCCTCACACGTATTCTTAGCCCACTCCCCTCCCTTCCATCACTACCCCTCCCCTCCCACGTATTCTCAACCCACTCCCCTCCCTTCCATCACTCCCCCTCCCCTTCCACGTATTCTCAGCCCACTCACCTCCCTTCCGTCACTCCCCATCCCCTCCCACTTATTCTCAGCCCACTCACCTCTCTCCCGATCACTCCCCCCTCCCCTCCCACTTAGCCCACTCGCCACCCTTCCGATCACCCCCTCTCCCCCCTTCTCCCCCGTTAATTCATTTTTCATTGATGGGTAAGTGGGAGGCTTGATTGACCCACGGAGTCACTAATGGCTTTGGCTTTTTAATTGGGGTCATATGAGGAATGAACTGGATTTTTTTTTTACGCATATGGCCTAATGTGGCTTAAGTACAGGCGAGGACTGAAGGAGACGAGAGGAGAGGAGAGGAGAGGAGACGAGACGAGAGGAGAGGAGAAGAGTTTGGGTCATACAGGGTGGTGGAGTATAGCACCGTTCTTTCTCCCTCGGGTGATTTTTCGTGTGTTTTGGGGACGGCTTTGGCAGGATTATGAGTCTGCTCTGCTTGATTTATGTTTTGTCAGCTCCTACTGCCACACCCACGCCCACATCAGCAGACTGAGCTGTATTCCTCTCTGGCTGATACTGTGAGGCTTGGTATGTTGCACTGCCCATTCCCCGTCCTGTCTCTCCCATCCTGGACCCATTTCCCTCCCTCCCCTTTCTCCCCTCCTCTCCCTTTTGTCTTCTCTCGTTTCCTCTTTTCTCTCCTCTCCTCTCCTCTCTCTCCTTTCCTCTCTTCTCTTCTCTTCTTTGCTCTTCTCTTCCCTTCTCTTCTCTTCTCCTCTCCTCTCGTCAGCGGTTTATTTTTTTTTGGATACGGCTGGTAAATAGCCTTTTATACGTTATTTATGCAGAGTAAGGCGATGTTAGAATGATTTACGTAACAGAAGGGCACAGTAAGGTGTAATAAAGTTAATCGCTTAGGACATGGCGTTAGGGAGCTTCCTTAAGTGTGAAGAAAACTCAGTGGAATAGTAGGTGAACTTTTAACTCTCTCTCTCTCTCTCTCTCTCTCTCTCTCTCTCTCTCATTTTTCATCTTACTCCTGTCATCTTCGTCTTATTCCTCCTGTTTCCTTTTACTCCTGTTCCTTCCTCTACCTAGTTTTCCCTCCTACTTTTCTCTCCATCCCTCCATATCCCCCTAAGCACATTATATGGCCAGGGATTACATAGGGGAGGTAGAGGTTATTGCCCATTTTCTCTCTCTCTCTCTCTCTCTCTCTCTCTCTCGGTTTAGGAAGATAGGATCGATATTTAAATGCTCCTCTCCCCTCACTCTCTCCCCTCCCTCCCTTCCTCTCTCCCCTCCTCTGTTTCCTCCCCTCCAACCCTCACCCCTCACACATCTACTCAATGCACACTTCTCTCCTCTCATCCTGCCCCCTCCCCCACCTCCCATCTCTCTCTCTCTCTCTCTCTCTCTCTCTCTCTCTCTCTCTCTCTCTCTCTCTCTCTCTTTTATTTCCCTTTCACATCCCCTCCTCTCTCCTTCCCCTAATTTTTCCTTCCTTGCATTTCTCTGCTTCCATCCTTCTTTTCCTCCCAGTCACTGCCGTAATTTCCTTTCTTCTTTATACTGTTCCCCTCCCTCAGTTCTCCTCTTCTCTTCTTCCCCATCTTTATCTTTCATTTTCTTTAAAAAGGAGGATAGTAGAAAGAGATAATGTTAATGATAAAAATGAGGAAAAATAAAAAAATAACCACAGTGAGTTAGAAAGTATAGATTTACTTTCTCTCTGCCTATCCCTGCCCTTCTCTCCCTTTTCTCCTCTCTGCTCTCCCTCTCCCCTTCCCGTCTCTCCCTCTTCCCTTCCCGTCTCTTCCTCTCCCCTTCCCCCCTCCACTCTCCCTCTCCCGTTCCCCTCTCCACTCTCCCTCTCCCCCTTCCCAACTTCAGTATCCTAATCCTCTCCCTCCCCATACATTATATAGCTACAAACCCAAATACTCTTCATCTTGCCTGTTTCCCCTCATCCCATTTACCCCTCTTCCCCCTTTCCCCCCCTCATCCCAGCCCCCTCATCCTTCCCTTCAGTCTAGTTTTAATTTTATTGTTACCACCAGATGATTTTGTGTGTGTGTGTGTGTGTGTGTGTGTGTGTGTGTGTGTGTGTGTGTGTGTGTGTGTGTGTGTTTTAGTGTAGAGTCTCAGATAGTCAAAGTCGATAATGACGGCTGTATCAAACCCCGCGAAAAATCACTCATAAACTAAATGGTAACGTCTGAAGGCAGGAAGAACGAAGTAAAGAAGAACAAGTGTAAAAAAATACGTATATATTCTTGGTGCAGTGGGTGACCTTTATCCTTCCTTGCCTTGCCCTTACCTTTGCCCTTCACCTCATATTCTCTCTCCCTCACCTTCACCTCCCCCTTCCCCACACCCTCCCTTCCGTTACCTTTGCTCTTCACATCATATTCTTACCCTTTCACCTTCTCCCCTTACCCCGACACTCTTCCCTCACCTTTGCTATTCGCCTTATATTCTGACTCTCGAATCATTTCCTCCCTTTCCCCACACCCTCCCACCCCACCCTTTTCAGTCACCCTTTCACCCCTTCCCCATCCCTATTATTTGCCTCTGACTTTGCCTTATACTTTTACACCTGCATCTTACCTTACTCTTCTCCCCTCTCCCCTTCTGACTCCCCCCTCCGTATTTCCCAACCTTTCTCCCTCCCCGCTCCATATCTATCTACCTTTCTCCCGACTCCCCTCCCCATCTCCCTTTTCTTTCATTCCTTCATCCCCGTCCCCCCAACTTCTTCTCCAGTTTTCATTGTGCTCCCCCCCCCCTCCTTCCTCTCCTCCTGTTCCTCTGTTGCCCTCTTTTCTTCCCTCTCCTCTTATTCACTCTTGTCCTGTCTCCTTCCTCCCATCCTATCCCCTTCTACCTTTCATTCTCCAGTTCTGTCCCCCTTCTTCTTCCCCTCTTCTTCCCCACGTCTCTCATTTTCTTCCCTCCTTCTTCCCCTCCTGTCCCCTTCCCCTCTGATTCCCTCATGCCCCGTTCTTTTCTCTCCCCTCTTCTTTCCCTATCCCTTTTCTCTCCCCTCGCTCTCCTCCTTCAGTTTTCCGGTCCCCCTACTCCTCCCTGTTTTCTTCTCCACCTGTTCCCCTCTCTCTTCCCTTCACCTCTAATCCATCATGATCCTCCCTCCTGCTTCCCCTTCACTTTCCCCTTTCCCCTCTCCCCCTCCCTTCCCTTACCTCCAGTTCCCCTACCCCTTTTCCCTTCCCTTCTGTTCCCCTCCTTCCTCTTCTCCCACTACCCTTCCAGTTCCCTTCCTCCTCTGCTTCCCCTTTCCTCTCCCCCACTATCCCTCCCTTCCCTCCCCTCCAGTTCCTCCCCACTCCCTCCCCCTCCCCTCCAGTTCCTTCCCACTCCCTCTCCCTCCCCTCCAGTTCCTTCCCACTCCCTCCCCTTCCCCCCACGGCATCAAGGGGGGGGGTTGGCGCCGTTCGTCAGCTCGTCAACTTTAGCCGGTATCCAAAATTCATCTTAGAGCCTCACCGCCACCATTCTCTCTCTCTCTCTCTCTCTCTCTCTCTCTCTCTCTCTCTCTCTCTCACCATATCCCTCACTCTCCCTGTCCCATTTTTTAAGTTTACCCTCCCTCCCTTATTTCTCCCTCACCGCCATTTTCACCCTTATTGCCCTTTCTCTTCCTCCCTCCCTGTTTACCTACCCCTCGCCCTCCCTTGCCCATTTTCCTCCCTGCTCCCTGTTTCTCTTTCATCCCTTACAGCAGTCATAACCTTCACCCTCCTCTCTCTCTCTCTCTCTCTCTCTCTCTATCATTTCCCTCAGCCATCACCCTCCCTTTCTCCGTTTCCATCCATCGTCCTCATTTTCATAGTATGTGGTTAGAGTGTGTATGTGTGTGTATCTGATTTGTATATTTATGTATGTGTGTGTGATGTTTGTGTGCGTATGTGTGCGTGGATGTTTTTACGTATGTACGCACGTATGTATGTATGTATATGTCTGTGTACTGTATGTACCGTATGTGTGTATGTACTCGTATGTATGTATGTATTTATGTATGTGCGTGTTCCCTATCCCATGCTGTTATCAGAGGTGTGGTAATGAGAGGGAGCTGTTACGTATTGATCCCCTCTTATGCTTTATTTGCTACTCCTCTACACGTATGGCATGCTGTGGCGTCTGCGTTACCACTCCTTTTCTTGTTACCGTGGCTCCTAGGACTCACTACCAAATGTCTGCTTTATTATGCGTATGATTTCTGCTTTACCACTCCTTTACCTGGTATCGTGGCTCCTAGGACTCACTACCAAATGTCTGCTTTATTATGCGTATGATTTCTGCTTTACCACTCCTTTACCTGGTATCGTGGCTCCTAGGACTCACAGCCAAATGTCTGCTGTATTATGGGTATGGTGGCTGCTTTACTAGGCTACTCCATTATCAATCTCCCGTCGCCTTTCCACTCTAACTTGTCATGACTAACCATCCAGGTCTGTGAATGTGGCAAGAGTGAGATAAAAGCTTCATCATCGGAGTGAAGTGGTTAAGGTGTAGTAGGCAAAATAAAACAGGGGTTATGAAAGATTCTACACACACACACACACACACACACACACACACACACACACACACACAGGAAGTTTGGACACTGCTAAATTATTTCGTACTTTTTTGATATGTTCCAAATGTCAATCCAGGCCTTAGTCTCTCTTCTCCACTCCTCTTCTTTACTCTCTTCTCTTTTCTCTCTCTCCTTTTTCTGTCTCCCCTCTAGCCTTCCCTTTTCTTCTCTTTTCTTCCTTTCCCTTCCCTTTCTCTTGTTATTTCTTCTTTTTGCTCTCTCTCTCTCTCTCTCTCTCTCTCTCTCTCTCTCTCTCTCTCTCTCTCTCTCACACACACACACACACACACACACACACACACACACACACACACACACACACACACACACACACACACACACACACACACACACACACACACACACACACACACACACACACACACACCGGTTCTGCCACGGTCATCTTACCACATTAGCAGCAGCAGCCGTAGTGTTGTCTTGGTGAGGGCAGTGGTCAGGGATGGGATGCAGATATAGAAACTAGTCGAATTAGGCTTTTCTTCTATACCAGGATGGGTTAGGTTAGGTTAGGTTAGGTTGGGTTTGCTTTGGTTAGGTTAGGGTAGGGTAGGTTAGGGTAGGGTAGGGTAGGGTAGGGTAGGGTAGGGTAGGGTAGGTTATGATTTGTGATATATGACTGGGAAGAAAGGTGTTGATGATGAGGATGATGATACGTATTGTTTAGGTCCTCCTGATGGTGTTCATATATAACTTACCTATGTATTGATGTTTCTTTTGATTTTTTTTAATATTCAGTGTTTGATATTGTTATGTACTGTACTTTATTTGGTAGTAATTTTGTCCTTAAATTATTGTTAGTAAAGTGTTTGTATTTTTAGTGAAATAATTACTTGCAGATTAATATTGCTTCAGCGGTAATGAAAAGGACTCTAAACCTTGTATTGATGACGTCAGGGAAGCAGAATGACGTCATGCACTTGATATTTATGTCGCTTTTTATGTGTGTGTGTGTGTGTGTGTGTGTGTGTGTGTGTGTGTGTGTGTGTGTGTGTAGTCCATATTGTCATAATTTTCATCAGTTATAACAGTCTCAGTAGAAAAGCTTTGATCGAAAACCATGCTGACTGTTAGATAAAAATCACTTTGTTTCTAAAATGTTTAATAGTTGATTGGGAACTATCCAACTGTCATTTTTAATATTTTAGAAACATTAGGTAATAGGATGGGAGAAATAGATTTAATGGAAGATAGAGGTTTTGTAGAAAGAAATGGAATGTATATAGCGTTTAGAAGCATAGGAAATGAGGATGTTAAAGGTGAGGGAAGGGAGAGAGGAATGAAAAAGAAAAGCATGGAAGACCTAACAGAAGACATAAGGGGCTGAGAAACGGATGAAGGGAGGCGAGCTTGAAGAATGAGGGAAAGGAAGAGGAAAGAAGGGAGTTGGAGAGTGGGAAAGGAAGGGAGAGAATGGAAGAGAGAGGGAGGGAAGGGACGATGGAAGAGAGGAAATGGAGGAGAGGGAAGGGGAAAGAAAAGGAAGGAGAGGAAAAGGAAAGAGAGGGAGAATGTGAAAGGGGAAAGAAAGGGAGAGGGTGGAAATGGAGTAGAGGGTGGGGAGAGTTGGAGTGAGGGAGGGAGGAGAAGTATGTATGTTTGATTAATGATAGGGGGGGTGAGGAGGAAGAGGGGGGGATATCGATCTGGCATGCCACTCCCCCCTTTTCCTCCTCCCCTTACCCTACCCCCGTACCTCCCCTGTCCCCCTTCGCTCGATATTGAAGTGCGGACATTGAACTACCCCTACCCCCTTCCTCTTCCCCTCTCCCCCTTCCTCCCATCTCTTCGCATCCCCTCCTACCATCATACTCCTTATCCTGGCCTCACACTCCCCTAATACTCAGTCCTCTCTGTGTTCTATCCTTCCCTGATATTCTCCCTTATGTCCTTCTCCTCTGCCTTATACTCCATGTCCCACTCTATCTGTTTCTTATTTCTCCCTTCTCACTCTTCCTTCCCTACCCATGTCCTTCCTTCTTGACGTTCATATCCTAATACTGTGACTTCTACTCCTTGTCTTTAGCCTTTGCCCTTAAAGCCTACACTCTCATCAACATTATATCACTATTTCTCCCCAGTAAGAGTATATTGTCTTTCTCTTTCCAACTTCAACTTCATCTACTCCAATTGCCCTTTGTCTCATACACGATTCTATTGTATATTTGTCCTTCCCGGTATACTGTCTGTGGAAGCTCCCTGACACCTATTCCTAAGCGATTTATTTGGCTTATTACTCCTCACTGTCCTTTTCTGCGTCACTTAAATCATGCAAGTACCACCATACTCAGCACAAATAACATAACAGATTGATATTAACCAGCCGTATCCAAAAATAAATCGCTAAGGAAGAGGTTCTAGGGAGCTTCCTTAACTGATTAGAATACGAACATATAGCTCATACACCCTGTCCGACCACATAACTCTCCTACCAACTCCTTCCCAGTACACTTACATCCAATTCATACAGCCTGTCTCTCTCTCTCTCTCTCTCTCTCTCTCTCTCTCTCTCTCTCTCTCTCTCTCTCTCTCTCTCTCTCTCTCTCTCTCTCTCTAACGTGGCCTAAAACTGGCATCTCTGCATCATGAATGCTGAGTTGTATGAATGCATTTAGCCCTAGAATATGATGCTTGTCACGAAGAAGTGCTGTGGAAAGGATGTAGAGTCGTCATCCTATCTTTTCAGCCATTAAGCTACGTGTAAGAAGTCGGAAAAATGTTGGAAATCTGGACCAAGTTAGAGTGACAAGAGCATACCAGCCTACTGTATATATATTTTGCTTGTTACGTTTCACTCATTTCTTCTTTATCTTTATATATTTTAGGATTAGGCCGTTTTTCTTTCATATCCTTTTTTTTTTCCTTTTTATTCCTGTCTCACGTTTAGTCGTCCTGTTTTTATTATTGTTTTATTATTATTATTATTATTATTATTATTGTTATTATTATTATTATTATTATTATTATTGTTATTATTATTATTATTATTTTTATTCTTGTTCTTATTGTTATTTTTATTATTATTATTATTGTGTGTGTGTGTGTGTGTGTGTGTGTGTGTGTGTGTGTGTGTGTGTGTGTGATCAAGCATTTTCCATTTCTTCCATCTTGGCTCTCCCCTTTCTCCACGTCATTGTTACGTATGCTATTATTCTACACCCCTTTCTTTCTCTTCTCGCTCTCCCTTGGCTCTCCCTCCTTTCATCTTCTTCTCTCCTCACCCCTTTCTGTTTCACCCCACCCCCTTTCCCCCCCCTCTTCCTCCTCCCTCCTCTCTCTTCTCCCCCCTTTCTCTCTCCCCCCCTCCTCCCTCTTCTCCTTCTCACCATCCCTCGTCACCCTCTCATGTCCAGCTCCCTTTTTCTTTCCCTTCCCTCTTCTTTGTTCCCTTTCCTCCTCCCCTTTCTATCTCCTTCTTCCTTCCTCTTTTACCTCCTTCCTTCTTTTTCTCCCCTCCTGCTTCTTCCTACTTTCCCCTCTTCGTCCAGCCCCCTCCTGCCATCTTCGTTCCTCTTTCCCTCCTCTTTCTCCCCCTTCCCTTCCCTCTTCCACTCTTCTTCCTTTCTTCTCCCCCTTCCCTTCCCTTCCCTCTTCCACTCTTCTTCCTTTCTTCTCCCCCTTCCCTTCCCTTCCCTCTTCCACTCTTCTTCCTTTCTTCTCCCCCTTCCCTTCCCTTCCCTCTTCCACTCTTCTTCCTTTCTTCTCCCCCTTCCCTTCCCTTCCCTCTTCCACTCTTCTTCCTTTCTTCTCCCCCTTCCCTTCCCTTCCCTCTTCCACTCTTCTCCCTTCCTTCTCCCCCCGTCTCTCTCCATTCTTCCTCCATTCTCCCTCCCGTCTTCCTTCTCCTTCTCTCCCTTCTTCCTCCTTTCTCCCTCCCTTCTTCTTCCCTCTCCCCATTCCTTATCAGCCTCTCATGTCCACTTACCCACCTATTAAATTTCCTTCCCCCCCCTTTTTTTTCACTATATATCGTCTTTCTCCCCTTTGTCCTCCCCCTCATCCCCTCCCCCCCTCTTCCTCTCAGGCCCTTGTCCTTTCTTCATCTTCCTCACACTTAGCTCTCTCTCTCTCTCTCTCACACACACACACACACACACACACACACACACACACACACACACACACACACACACACACACACACACACACACAATCTCCTTTAAATTTCCTATTCCTTCCCATCCTCGTCTTTTTATTTTTTGGCTATATTCGTTTCTTTTTCCTTTTTATTTATTCACTTTTGGAGCAACATCTCGAATTCCAGGGGTTAAATTTAGCCACAAGTACCTTTTTCTTTACCACAAATCCATCCTAAGTTAATAAAAAGATCGTCTCGTGGCTGCAAAAATTAACTGAAAAAAAGAAAATTAAAGGGATTCTTGGATTTTTATTTTTCTCCCCAGCTTCGTATTCTTTCCTTTTTAGTCTTTATTTTAGTCCAGTGTTTATCCTTTCCATTTTCTTGTGTTCTTAATTCTCTCCCCAAATTGTTACCTTTGCTTTCAGTTTCTTCTCTTTCTTTCCTTTTGCCACCTTTCCTCTTTTTGCCTATTTCCTGCTTTTCCTTCAGTCCTGTGTAGAGTTGTTCTGGCTGTGAGAGGGTTGATTTTTCCTTATCCTTTATGAATACTACCCTTTCATTTATTTCTGTTTTCTTTTGTCTGTCTCACTTTCTCCTTCTCTTCTTTCATCCTCAGTTCTCTCCATTTCTCTCTCCCTTTCTCATGTGCTATTTATTTTGTTTTTGTCCTCCCTCTCTCTCCCTGTGTGTCCCTCCCTCCGCTGACATTTTGCATCTCGCCCTCTTAGTCACTTGTCCCTCCCTCTTTCTAGTCTCTCTACATCTCCCTCTTAGTCTCTCTTCATCTCCCTTCCTTTTAGCCTCCCTACATCTCCCATCCTTTTAGCCCCTCTGCGTCTCCCTTTTTCCTAGTCTCTCTACATCTCCCTCTCAGTCTCTCGTCATCTCCCTTCCTACTAGTCTCTCTACATCTCTCATCCTTTTCGTCTTTCTACATCTCCCTTCCTTCTAGTCTCTCTACAACTCCCTTCCTTCTAGTCTCTCTCTACATCTCCCTTCCTTCTAGTCTTTCAACATTGTCTTACCCTCTTTCTTATTCCTCCCTTCCTTCTAGTTATCTGCATCACCCCTCACTATAATCCATCAGTTTCTGTGTTTCTTTTCTTTGTCTCTCCTCCTTAATGCACACTTCTTACAATGCACAATTTTCTTTTCCTTCCTTCTTCACACCCAACACGCCCTTCTCATCCCCTCTACACACACTTCTCCCTTCCACTTTTCACACACACACACACACACACACACACACACACACACACACACACACACACACACACACACACACACACACACACACACACACACACACATCCTCTCTCCCCTCTACACACTCCCTCCCTTCCTCTTTTCACACACTCTCCCTTCCCCTCTGCTCACTCCCTCCCTTACCCTCATCACATACCCTCCCTTCCCATCTATCTGTACACACACCCTTCACCTCTACACATTCCCTCCCTTGACTTCAACACGCACTCTTCCCCACCTCACACGTCCCCCTTTCCCACTACACCCCCCCCCCTTTCTTCACCTTTTCACACACACTCCCTTCCCATCTACACACACCCTCCCATCACCTTTTCACACGCACTCCCTTCCCATCTACACACACCCTCCCATCACCTTTTCACACACACTCCCTTCCCATCTACACACACCTTCTCTTGCCCTCAGCACACACCTTCCCATCTCGTTCTTTACACATCCCTTCTTTCCTTCTGTCCACTCGATTTTTCATTTTGATTCCCAGGTTCCATTTTACATACCACTTTTCACTCCACATAACCCTTTTCACATTCACATATCGCCTTCACCTCCACCTCCATCCACATACCTCCATCACCTCCACTTCATTCCACATATCTCCTTCCCCTCCACATCATGCCACATACCTCCTTCACCTCCACCTCATGCCACATACATCCTTCACCTCTCTCATTCCACATACCACTTCACCACCGCCTCACTCCACATATCGCCCCAAACTCCATCTCATTCCACTTCTTGCATGTCCCAACAGCCCCCACGCGCTGGCCATAACTCATCCTCCCCCCCCCTCTCTCTCTCTCTCTCTATCTCACACACACACACACACACACACACACACACACACACACACACACACACACACACACACACACACACACACACACACACACACACACACACACACACCACTTTAGCCCTAGGACGCCTTTCATGCTCTAATTCTTGCCACCACCTGACGATTCTCTTCTGATAAGGGAAACATATGGGCTGGAGGGATTAGATAAAGCCTTCATTAACCCCTTCATAAACAAGACGTCTCGTGAAGCTGAGGAAAGTCGTCTGGCAGCAGCAGGAATAAAAACTAAATAAGTAAATAAATTAATTAATATGTTTTCTGTTTAAAAGGGGTTACTCTTTTTTTCACTCCTTGTCTTCCCATCTGGTCATGTGTTCCTTTTCTCCCTCCTCCCTGTTCTTCTTTATAGCTGTAATCCCTGTAATTATTGTACCATCCCTCTTCACTCCTCCTCCCTACTACACCTTTACTCCCGCCCTCTACTCCTGGTCACTCCTTGCTCTCTCTTTAGTTACACCCTGTTACTCCCCACTCCTCTTTTTTAACTCCCTTCTTCCCTGTCCTTCGTGTCATCCTTTCATCCCTCTTCTCCCTTTTTTCCCCTTCTCTTCCTATACCTTCATGTTAGTCCTGCATCTTATCGTGATTTTTATTCTTCCATCCCTATCCTTCATGTCACTCCCCCATCTCACTTATTCCTTTTTACTGCCTCCTTCTCGTGTCGCTCTATCTGTTCTCCCTGTTTGTTCCTTCCCACTATCCTTCCTGTCACTTTCGCATCTCTCTGTTCCTTTTTACTCTTTCCCTCCTTATCATTAATGCCACTCCCTTATCGCTTGTCCCCCTTTTTACTCAGTCCCTCCCTCTCCTTCATGTCACACTCTCATATCTCTTTTACCGTACTGCCCCTTCCCTGTAATTCCCTTTCTCCATTGTCACCTCTCCTTCTCTCCCCCTCCCTCCAATTATTTATGCTTTCTTCTGTCGCTTCGTATAATCTCTCCTTCCCTCTGTCACTCTCCCTCTTTCTTGTATCACTCCTTCATACCTTTATCATTCCTCCTTCCTCTTCGTCACCCCTCCTCCACAATCATTCTTACTTCCACTTCTCTTCCTAAAATCCATCCTCCCCTCCGCCCCACTCACTCGCCTCTGTAACTCCACTCTGTATGTGGAGTACTTTATCACGCAACTCTCTGTCCACCTCCCCTCTCGTGTTTTTGTTTTCTTTTTCCCTCTAGAACTGCATTATATCATTCCTGTTGTCACTTTCACCAGTTCTTTCCTATAACTCGTCCCTCTAAATCAAGCATTCTTACCACCTCTACCCTCTGCTTCACCAACTACCCCCTATCACTTCTTCCTCCTTCCTGTACTTTTCTCACTTGCGTCATTTTTAGGTCATTTAATAGATTTTTTAAAGTTATTTTTTTCTTTCGTTGTGTACCCCTAGGCCTCCTGTTTCCTCTACTTCCCCTGTACCCTGTAACTCCACCACTTTGCCACATTTACTCTCTATCTCACCCCCTCCCCCTCACCCCTCTGTAACTTCAGTCCTATGTCTTTTTAACTCTGTCTCAATATAAACCCTCCCTTATCACACCTAACTCCACCCATCCCCTCTCCTTGGTTTCGCCGAAGCCCCTCCTCCCCTTTGTATATCGCAGGGTGTGGTGTGGCGTGGCGTAGGGTGAATTAGGCTTGTGGTGTGGTGTGATGTTGTGTGGTGTGGTGTGCTGTGCTGTGCTGTGCTGTGGCGTGGCGTAGAATGAGTTAGGTCTGTGGTGTGGTGTGGCGTGGCGTGGCGTGGTGTGCTGTGCTGTGGCGTGTGGTGTGACGTAGGGTGTGGTGTGGCGTGATGTAGGGTGAGTTAGGCCTGTGGTGTGGTGTGGTTCCTTGCACTCTCTTTATCGATCCCCCTCGCCACACCTCACCTGGTACACCTCTCGTAAAAACCACAAGCAGGTGAAACAGGTATATGGATGATCTTACTCAGTTCTCTTCTCCAGCTGCAAATGAGAGAGAGAGAGAGAGAGAGAGAGAGAGAGAGAGAGAGAGAGAGAAGGGTCGATTCATTCCCCAGTAGAAATGTTAAGAGAAAGAAGATGGAGGTTGGTTTTATTCAGTATGTTTCCCTGTCTACTATTAACTCCAGCTTGAGAACCGGATTATCTTTCTTTAATCTCTTCTTTGCTACCTGGAGAGAATGATATTGAGAGATGTTGGAGAAAGTTAAAGTGCTTGGTTCTGGGAAAGGAAGACGATGAGGAGTAGGTTAGGGAAGAAGGAAGGGAGGGAGGGAAGGAGGGGAGAAGGATGGGAGGGAAGGAGGGGAGAAGGAAGGGAGGGAAGGAGAGGAGAAGGAAGGGAGGAAAGGAGATGAGAAGGATGGGAGGAAAGAAGGGGAGAAGGAAGGGAGGAAAGGAAATGAGAACGAAGAGAGGGAAGGAGGGGAGAAGTATGCCATTGATCTATGCTATTACTCTTAAAATGAAAATACTCTTATATTGAAGAAGTAAAGAAGGAGTAATGTAAACGATATTGGAGAGTTTGGTCTAAGTACAATATGCAGTTATAGGAAGCGAAGGGGAGGGGAAGGAGGGTTACGAAGAAAAGGGAGTGGGAAGAGGAAAACACTGCTGGGCTTTCCTATTTCCCCCAAGCAGTACGTTGGTAAAATTATAAAAACGATTGAATTTTTGAGCATAAAATAAGAATAGGGGGAACTAAAAAACGGAAGAGGGAGACTGGACAGCAGATCTTCCATCTTCCTTTTGTAACTTCAAAGGAGGAGTATTGGAGTAAGATTAAAAAAAAAGACATTCGAGAAATTATAAAGAGGAGGATCAAGAAAGACTAGGAGGAGGAATGGGCAATCAGTCTTCCCGTATCTTTTAATTTGAGACATATCGATTATGGAAAAGGAGAGGAGGATCAAGAGGAAGGACATGGAGGGATGGACGATCAATCTTCCTCATTCTTCCCGCCATGACGAATATCAGCTTTGAGTAATATAAACCTTGATTAACCCCTTCACTACGAGAGGCTCTTTTTTTAATATATATACTTGAAGTCGTCTGGTGGTAGGAAGAGTAAAACAGAAGTGATTTAGTGGAGATTGTAACTCCTTCACCAAAAGTTTTTTTTTTTTTTTTTTTTTTTTTTAAGATGAAGAAGATCGTCTGGAGGGAACGAGAATTAAAATATAGGAAGTCGTCGTGCTGAAAGGGTCGATATTCAGGGGGGGGGAGAGAGAGAGAGAGAGAGAGAGAGAGAAATATCGATCTTCCTCCATTTTCCTCCATATCAGGTACTACCAGCTGAGAGAAATCAATATAAAGTTCAGTCGAGAGAGAGAGAGAGAGAGAGAGGTAGTTAAGAGAAAGGGGGACAGTAATAGTGTACATAACAAAAGTAATTAGGAATGAAATTGGATGAGAGAGAGAGAGAGAGAGAGAGAGAGAGAGAGGAAGGGAGAGTGAACATAACAAGAATAATTAGAAATGAAATTGGAATAGGTGGAAAAGAGATTGGTTTTTATCGATCCAAGGGGGTTGCAAGAGAGAGAGAGAGAGAGAGAAAGAGAGAGGGAGAGGGAGGGAAACCTTGTTGTTTGCCTCTACTTTTTTCTTCTCTCTTAATTTCCTTTTTTTTCTTCTTCCATTCATAGCTCAGTTTCAGTCATCCTAGTGTTTTTTTTTTTTTCAACCTTCTTCAGTGGAGTTTCCTCTTTATTCGTTCTCTTCGTAACACCTTTTATATAGCGATTTATTTTACATTTTAAACCCTACTGTTCTATACATCCCTTATATATTACAGGAGTCCTCTGTCTGAAGGAGTTAATGCATGCCAGTCTCCAGGTAACTCTCCTGAGACTAACAAAGCTGCCGAAGGAATATTACTCTTCTTTCTATGTTGATAAGGGCAATGATCCCTTCCCCCCGATTGTGAGAGTTTGTAAATCCTGAATATATCCGTCGTCATCATCATCATCATCATCATCATCATCATCATCATCATCATCATCACCACCACCATCATCACCACCATCATCATCATCATCATCATCACCATCATTGTCATTATCGTCATCACCATCACCATCATCTCCAGCATCATCATCATCATCACCACTTCCATCATCACTATCATCTCCTCCTCCTCCTCCTCCTCCTCCTCATCATCATCATCATCATCATCATCATCATCATCATCATCATCATCACCCTAACCCTTTCCCCTTAAGAGTATCATTCTATCATTCTCCCTGGTTGCTTTGTGTGTGTGAGAGCCCGCATAGATCATCATTATGTCCATCAGAATCATCAGCTTCCTTCCTCTGATCCACCCTTCCTTCAGATCCCTACGGAGCGCCTTCCCTTTGCCCTTGAGCTTTCTGTGGCCTGACTTGTGTTTTGCTTGGGAAGGGGAATGAGAGAAGTGTGTGAGGATGAAGGAAAAATAAGGTGGTGATAGATTGGCAGATAAGTAGATAGATAGGTAGGTAGGTAGGAGAGAGAGAGAGAGAGAGAGTTTAAGCGGAGGATATCTGCGCCGAGGGATCAGTCAGTCAGTCAGTCAGTCAGTCAATCAATTAATCAATCAGTCAGTCAATTAATCAGTCAATCAATCAGTCAGTCAGTCAGTCTATCTATCTATCAATCTATCGACCTATCAGCCCATCAGTAGTCAGGTGGAATAGGTCTGAGGTTCCCCTGAAGGTTAAATCGATAAACTGATGACTCGGTAAAAAGGCCAGCCAATCCCCTGCCTCTGAGTCGAGTAGGGAAAAAAGAAAAAGAAAAATGTCACTCCCTAGGCCTATCCCACTAACCCATACCACTTTTCTAACCTCCTTTCACCTTAACTTGACCCAGATTTTATTTTTCCTGCACATTTCACGTGGCTCAGTGGCAGAAAAAGACGACACTACAGCTCTACCTCCTTTCCATAGCACTTCTTCATGACTAGGATTATATTCTGTGAAAAAAATATGTTAATCTATTGTTGCAACTAAGGATTCAAGGTACAGAGATGGCAGTTTTAGGCCAAGTAAGAGTAAAAAAAAAAGATATAATGTGTTTTTGTGAAGTTTAGCGCTTTTGATCTAAGAGGTGGCATGTGGTGTTGCTGGCGGTGATGGCACGGTGGCAGAGTAGTGATGATAGTGATGACTCGGTACAGTGATGGTGATAGTGGTGGTAAGGTGATAGTCGTAGTGGTGGTGGAGTGACAGCAGTGGTGGTTGCAGTGATGACCAGTGGTGAGGTAACATTCAGTAGTAATGGTGACTAGTGGTGTGATTCCAGTGATACTGATGGTACGGTGGTGGTCGTAGAGTTAATGGTGTCTGTTGTGGTTAGGTAGTGGTGGTATGGTGATAGTAGTAGTAGTGGTTCGGTGATAGTGGTGGCAGTGACAGTGGTGCCACAAAGAACAAAGCTTCCTGTGTAACGTGTTGACACCTCCCTCCCCCCCTCCTCCCTTCCCAAAGCCTAGGAGCCGGTCATAACACACACACACACACACACACACACACACACACACACACACACATACACACACACACACACACACACACACACACACACACACACACACACACACACACACACACACACACACACACACACACACACACACAACAATATCTGTTACAAAAAAATCACCCACCCATTCCAGCTAAATTATTTCCCATTCAGCAAGCAACGCCACGCATCAACCCTCCCACGGTCGATACAGCTCTAGTAATTTTATTCAGCTGCGTGAGTCAAGGGAGCCTGAGAGCCTTACCCAGCCAATGAGCTCAGTCCTCTCAGCTCATCCCCAAGCTCACTGAAAAATATCCTCCAAATCAGTGAGTCAGTCGATCAATACAGCGAGACACGTAAAACGAACGCATGACCAATCACAGCCTAAAATGAATTGCAGGAAAGGAGAGTCACATTGGAGAACCAGTCAGTGGGATGAATAATACATGGCATCCTTCTAGTCCATGGCAACAACACACTAAAGCTTGCAACAGACCAGGCACCGCGACGGAACTCTTATTACTACCGCAGCAAAAATAAACTGCAGTACTTTCACCTTAACTTGACGCAGGTTTTCGTCATTTTGCAGCTCATTCCCCGTAGCTCAGTGGCAGAATAAGAATACAGGAAGAGCCAGCGTCCCTTTCATGGCCCATATGCGTGAGTAACACCATATTCTAGTGTTAATATCTTGTTACAGCTCAGGTTTCGTTGGAGAAGTGGCATGTTAAGACTTGGGCAAGAAGATAACGAAGTGTATGCAGCAAGTAGCCAGCAAACAAAGCAAAAAAAAGAAGCCAGTACGGAAATAAACAAGAAATCAGCCACCGAGAAAATCAGCCAAGTCAGTCAACCTACTGACGAGCCAATCACCCACCCAGCCAATCAATCAGTCAACAAGACATCAATCAATCAGTCAGCCAACTAATTCACTAACCAGTCTAGATGCCTACTAACCAACCAGTCAACTATTCAACAGACAAATTTACTAACAAGCCAATCAACGAACCAGTCAACCAATCAATCAGCCAATAAACTAACCAATTAACCAGCCAAGTAACCAAACAACCAAACAATCAAGTAAAGGTCTAGGCTAGAGTTGATACTGATCAGCTTGCACTAAGCCGGGCATCTCCAAGGAATATTAGGACATGGACATTGAGAGACAGGGGGTAGAAGGGGGTAAGGACATCATGTTTGTGGGAAGGGGAAAACACGAGGAAATTAGATAGATAGCTGTAGATAAACATAGATAAATAGATAGACTGATACAGCTAGGTTTATAGATAGGTACACGTAATTAGGTAGGTACGGGTTGGTGGACGGGGACAAACGTTGATAGACAGTTCGAGAGAGAGAGAGAGAGAGAGAGAGAGAGAGTGTTAACCTACCAGATCCCTAAATACAGGTGTTTCGTCTCTTCACAGGTGGCTAGAGAGAGAGAAAGAGAGAGAGAGAGAGAGAGAGAGAGTGTTAACCTACCAGATCCCTAAATACAGGTGTTTCGTCTCTTCACAGGTGGCTAAACAGCTGGTGTGTCTTGCAGCTGGCGGAGGGGGAGACAGCTGCCCACCCACGGGAAACCAGGAGTCTTGCCCCCAACGACGCTGGTGAGTACTGAATCTAGGAATGGATGGGTGGATGGATGGATGGATAGTTGTAGGGATGGCGGATAGGTGGGTGAATGGGTGGGTGGATGAATGGATGGATGGTTGGAGGGATGGCGGATAGATGGGTGAACTGATGGATGGATGGATAGGTGGATGGGATGGATGGATGGATCGATGAATGATTGGATGAATGAATGAATGGATGGATGGATGAATGAATGAATGAATGGATGGATGGATGGATGAATTAATGAATGGATGGATGGATGGATGGGTGGGTGGGTGGGTGGGTAGATGAACGAACGAACGAATGGATGGATGGATGGATAAATGAATGAATGATTGAAATAGCTTTTTTTCTGAACTACTTGAAGACTCAACTGGGAGTTTTGTAAAGAACTAGGTCTGTCATTTATTTATTTATTTACATATTTATTTATTTATTCATTCATTCATTCATTCGCTCATTCCTTTTCCCTTCTTGCTATGCCAGTCGACTTGCCACGAACGTAGGTATGAACTGGATCTGTGTTTATTTTCAGCAGTTTAATCGTTTTTTTTTTCCGTTTTTCGTGGGTTATTGGAGTGATTGAGGGAAAAGATGAAGAAGAAATGTTAAATTCTACTAAAACAATAAAAGAATGGTAGCAGAAGCAGGAGAAAATGTAACAATGTAAATACTGGAACGAGGGTAGATGTAATTGAAGAGGTGATTAAAAGAAGAGTTCAGTAAGGAGGAGGAGAGAAGGAGGAGGAGGAAGTGGTGGTGGTGAGTGGTAGTGGTAATGGAGGAGGAGGAGGAGGAGGAGGAAGTAGAAAATGGAGAGAGAGAGAGAGAGAGAGAGAGAGAGAGAGAGACAATAACATGCAAACGAGGAGATTGTGGAGAGTATGGCAGAGGGTGAAGGGAGAGAGGGATATGAGATGGGGGTTTGGTGGAAGAGTATTTTCCACTTCCACATACATGTAAGAGAGGTGTTGGAGGTGTTGTGAGGAGTAAGAGAATTTTAAGGTATTTGGTGGAAGATTATTTTGTATTTCCACCTGCACGTGAGAGATATGTTGGGAGGGACAAGATTATTTTAGTGAGGTGAGGGATATTGGGTGGTGGTTAGGTGGAAGATTTACGAAGATCATTTTGCAGCTCCACATACATGACAAAGTGATGGTAGGAGAAAAAAGGTCTTGAGAGATTAAGAAAGCAGATAACTAGCAGCAGCAGAGGCAGGGAGGCAGCAGCAGCAGAAGGCAGCAGAGAGTTAAGAGAGTCAGGAAAAGCAGTAGGAGCAGGGGGGAAGGGAGGCGGTGAGAGTTTCGGGTATACTGTAGTAGGAGCAGGAAGCAGAGAGACAGTAGAAACAGCAGGAGCAGGGGATGAGAGTTTGGGAGATAGAAGGAGCAGAAGGCAGAGAGACAGCAGAAGCAGGAGCAGAGAAGACAGAATTAGAGATGCAGTAAGAACGGAAATAGGGAGCTGAAAAAAGCAGAAAGCAGAAAGGCAGCGGCATTAAAAGACAGGAGAGATAGGGACGGAGAAGGATCAAAAGGACAGGAGAGGGAAAGACGAGCAGCAGCAGCAGCAGGAGGAGGAGGAGGCAGTAGGAGCTTTGATGTGGCCGTCTTCCAGGTCTTGGCCCGTCGCCACCACACCACCTCTCTCTCTCTCTCTCTCTCTCTCTCTCACCCACCCACCTTCCCTCCACCACCACTCCCCCTCTCCACTTCCCCTTCCCTCCCCTCTTCCCTGTATACCGCACCCACTCTTTCTTCACCCCTACCTACCCTCCTTTTCCCCTCCTCTCCCCACCCCCAGCCCCTCTTTCTTCCTGTCCCTCCATCTCCGGCCTCTTCCTTCCTGCCCTTCCTTCCCCCCCACTTCCCCCCCCTTTCTCTCTCTCTCTCTCTCTCTCGTAAATCGTGTTTTATTTTTTATTCATTTTCCTTTCGTCTTTTCACCATCTTTGTTTTTTTTCTTTCTCAGTTTTTCTCCCTCCCCTGCACATCCTTCACCTCTGTCTTTCCTCTAACCTTCCTCTGTCCACTCATTTGTCTCCCCTCCTTCTCTTTCTCTTCCCCTTTCCTGTGCCTCTCCTTTTCATCCCTTACACTTCTTTCTCTTTACACCTTTCTTTCCTCCTCCTGTTTTTTCTTGAACCATATCTTTCACCTTTCCTTCCTTTCTCTTGTCTCTCTCTTTTCTCTTGCCCCTCCTCCCCATTCCTCTTCTTTCCCCCTATTGTCGTCCACCTTTCTCTTCCCCTCCTTTATTTTCTCCTTCCCTCCCCTCTTCTCCCTCATCCCATCCCTTTTCTTTCCTCATTATCTTCCACCTTTCTCTTCCCCCCCTTTCTTTTCTCTTTCTCTCCGCTCTTCTCCCTCTCCTCACCCCCTCTTCTTGTTCTCCACTCCCTACGCCCTTCTCCCCACATTCCTCCCCACCATGACCTCCCCTCTCGCTTCCCACCCTGCCTCTCCGCTACGCCCAACTCAGCATCTTCAAACCCATCCCATTCCGTTCGTCCATCTCCCAGCCTCTCTGCTTTCCCTCACCATACGTCCCCCTACATCCCTCCTCTCCCCTCCCTTCCTATTAGTCATCCTCCTCTCCTATCCCGTTCATCAATCTCCTTATCTTCTACGTCTCTTCATGTCTCCCTTTCCTCCTTCCCCCTCCCTTCCTCAACCCTCTTCCTCCCTTCCCCCTCCCTCTCCACTACTCCGAATTCGACAGCTTGAAAGTTATCCCATCCCATTCGTCATCTCCCTATCCTCTTCTTCTTTTCTCACCCCATCTTTTCTTTCTTCTTTCATCTCTACATCTTCTGTTTCCTCTTTCCTCTCCCCATCTTCCCTTTCTTCTGTCCTCTCTACATCTTCACATCTTTCCTCCCCTCATCTTCTCTTTCTTTCCTCTCTACAGTACTTCTCTTCTTTCCTCTCTCCAACTTCTCGTACTTCTTTCCTCTCTGTCTTCCCACTCTTCTTTCGTCTCTCCTTGGCCTTTTTCTTTCCGGTCCTCATCTTCTCTTTTTTCTTTCCTTTTCTTTCCATCTTATCTTCCGTCTTTCCTTTCAACATCTGCACTTTCTTCTTTTCTCTCTCCATCTTTCCTTCCTTTCTCCACCTTCTCTTCTTTCCTCTTTCCATCTTTCCTTCCTTTCTCCACCTTCTCCTCTTTCCTCTTTCCGTGTTCTTTTTTTTCTCTTCATCCTCTCTTCCCTCCCTCCTTCCATTTCCCCTCCATAACCCTCCTTCTCTCTCCCCACTACCACGAATTCGACATCTTGGAAGCCATCCCATCCCGTTCCTCCATCACATCGCTATCAGCCCGGGAACCCCCTCTTGAAGACCTCCAACACACACACACACACACACACACACACACACACACACACACACACACACACACACACACACACACACACACACACACACACACACGCCAGTCATATTGGTGTGGGTGGAGAGGTGAATATTGGGTGTGTGTGGTCGGTGTTTTTTTTGGGTGGGGGTGGGATGGGGCAAGAGTGTAGGAGGCTGGGTGTGGGTGTTTGTGGGGGAGAGGAATTGGGTGTAGGTGTGTGGGTGATTGAGAAGTGAATTTTAGTGTATATTGGTGATTCTAGGGGTTTAGTATGGGTGTGTAGAAAATGATGATGATGATGATGATGATGTTGATGTTACTGTTTGGGGGTTTATACTTTATTCAGGGAGTTGAGTGGCCGTTGTGTGTGTGTGTGTGAGAGAGAGAGAGAAAGAGAGAGAGAAACTGACTCTCTCTCTCTTTCTCTCTCTCTCTCTCTCTCTCTCTCAACTCGTCACCCCACCCTCCTTTTCCTTTACAGTTCCGCGCATCTCTTTGATTCGTCGAAAAGACCCCTTGCTCACCCCCCCCCTCCTTTTTTCCTCCACCTCCCCCCTTGCTCCATCTCTCCATCCTCTAGTCTCCCTCCTCTCTCCACCCACACATCTCCCTCCTACCCCTCTTCCTCTCCCTGCTACCCCTCTTCCTCTCCCTGCTACCCCTCTTCCTCTCCCTCTTTCCTTAATCCTTCTTTTTCCACATTTTTCTTTTCTTTTTTCCCTCATCTCTTCATAGTTCCTATATAAAGATTTCTTCCCTTTCTTTTGTAACCTTTCCTTAGTTGAATGGCAGAAAAAGACAGTACCACAACACTCCTTCCCTTCCGTAGCACTTCTTCGTGACTGGCATCGTATTCGAGAGTTAATCTCTTGTTATAACTCAGTATTTGGAGCGATGACAGTTTTAGGCCAAGTTAGAGTGAAAAGGATATAGCTTTTTCTTCCAGCCATGAAAAAATAAAGGGACGGTGAGCATTTGACTTTCTCGGCCCAGGTTCTCCATTTCAAAATCTTAATTCGAAGGTTTTATTGGCTCCTGCAGGAATATGAAGAAACAAATTAAAAAAGTACTCTGTCTGAAAGGGTGATTCTTACAATATGCTGATTGTTTTTTTTAGTTTTTCATTTTGATGGCTCCTTTTTTCTTTTTTATTTTACATGATTTTCTCTGTGGTGTATATTTTTGACTTCTTTTCCACTCATCCCCTCACTATCCTCTTTCCCTTCAGCTGTTCATTTTTTTTTTTCACTCCCAGTTCTCCTTTATCCTTTAATTCCCCTTCATTATCTTTCCTTTCAGTTTTCTATATCCTTTAATTCCCTGATGCTGTCTCACCCTTTCATTCAGTAGTTCATTTTCTTTCCTCCCCCCTTCCTGAGCCACCCCTTTCCCTCCCCTTTTACAGGACCTCACATCTTTCCCTCTTTCCCCTCCCCACCCCTTTCCTCTCCCCGCTACAGGACCCCACACATTCCCCTCTTTCCCCTCCCTCCTCCTTCCCCCTCCAATATCTCCCCTCCTCCCCTCCCTCCCTCTTTGTAGGGCTACCTCTTCCCCTTCATCCTTTCCATGGTCTTACCGTTTCAGTCCCTTCCCCCCTCCCGCCTTCACCTCTTCTTCTTCTGTCCTCCCCTTCCCCCTTCTCTTTCCTCTTCCTCCCCCCCCCCATAGGACTATCATTTCATCTATACTCCTTTCGTGCCTTCTTTTCCCCTCACCCCCTGTCCAGGCTTCCCCTCTTTCTGCTCCTTGCCACATCCATCTTCCCCTTCCCTTTTCCACTTCTCTCTGATACTGTCTCTCCCCTTACCCCTTTCCCATTCCCCTTTCTTCCCCATCTTTCCCTCTTCCTCTCCCCTCATTCCCTGTCCTACGCCTCAGCTCCTGTCCCCTCACCTTCCCCCTTCACAACCCTCATCATTAGTTCTCCCATTCGTTCTATCTCCCTCACTGATATCTAGTTACTCCCTTCCTTCCCTTGTTCTCCCCACATCCCACTCTCTTTCACTCTCCTCCCCTCATTTCCTCCTCCTCCTCCTCAGGTCTGTTGCAGTTTGCTTTCCTTTGTATTCCTATTTATTCCTCCTGCTCCTCCTCTCCCTACACATTCCCCCTCCTCCTCCCTGTCTCCCCTCCTCTCCCGTCACTTTCCCCTTCCGGCACCTGCTTGTTTCCTCTCCCCTCTTCACCCTTCCCTCCCTTCCTGCCTTTTCCCCTCTTCCCATTTTTCCACCTCGCTTCCCCTTTCCCCTTTTCATACAGTTGCTACGCTTTTCATATGCTGTCCGCGGCCCTGTAAACCTCCCCTCTCCCTTCACCCCTCTTCCAGCCCTTCTCCTCTCCCCTCTCATCTCTCCTCTCGCACCTCATCTCCCCTCACCTGTTTTCCAGTCCCTCTTGTCTCCCTTCTCATCCCACTCCTCTCTTCTATAATTCCTCACCCTCCCCCCCCATTTCATCTCTCACCCCTCTCAGTCCTTGCCTCCCATCCCATCTCTCTCTCTCTCTCTCTCTCTCTCTCATAATCTTCCCCGTCTCTCTCCCTTCCGTCTAATCCCATCCTTTATCCTCCCATTTCACCATTTCTCCCCTATGTCCTCCTACCTATTTGTCTTTCTCTTACCCTCGTTATTCTAATCTCTCTCTCCGTCTGTCCCTTACATGCATTCCCCTACATCTGTTTCCTCCCTTCCCCTCCATTTCCCCTACTCCCCCCTCCTTCCCTCCCCTCCATGCACCTCCTTCCCTCTCCTTCCCTCTCTCTCCAGTCTCCTACTTTTCCCTTCTCTCCTTTGGTCTTCATTTTCTTCTCCCCTTCATCATTTTCTCTGCATTTCCTTCTTCCATTTCTTTCCCTAACTTTAGTATGTCACTATTTTTTTTCCCAAGCCTGTGTTCAAGGAGGCAAAAGGGGTTCCGTAGCACCTCTTTCTTAGCGATTTATTTTGCGTATTATTTAAGTATCGCTATAGGTGGCTTCAATAATAAGTGGATATAGAGGTGAAATATGCAGAAAAATTCAAAAAGGAAGAGATGTTGCAATTCTCTCTCTCTCTCTCTCGTCCTCCCATATTTCCTTCCTCCTTACCATTTCTTCACCTGACCCACTTTACCTTTCCTCAAATTTCTCTCTCTCTCTCTCTCTCTCTCTCTCTCTCTCTCTCTCTCTCTCTCTCTCTCTCTCTCGTCTCCTCTCCTCTCCTCCTCCTCCTCCTCCTCCTGTACATTACCTCACCATGTTTCTCTCCATGTGTTTCCTCTCCCTTACATCTCTCCCCCCCCCCTCATATTTTCCTCCTCCAGAGCCTCTTCCCTCCCCCTCTTCCCTCCCCCTCTCCATTCTTCTTCCCTTACATTACCCCTCCTTGTTTCAGTGCATTTCCTCTCTCTCTCTCTCTCTCTCTCTCTCTCACACACACACACACACACACACACACACACACACACACACACACACACACACACACACACACACACACACACACACACACACACACACACACACACACAGAGTGGTGGAGAAAGATGTGTAGTGAAGTCGTTAGTGTGAGTGTATGTAGGAGTGACTGTCTTGGACCAGTGCCATACTCTCTCTCTCTCTCTCTCTCTCTCTCTCTCTCTCTCTTTTGGCGCCGGAGAGGGACGCCTTCACGTGGTGGCACCGATATAACCAGGCGGTGGAGAGGCCAGGGTGCTGCTGCTACTACTACTACTACTACTTCTACTACTACTACAGCATTCCATATCCCTCCTCCTCCTCCTCCTCCTGCTCCTCCTCCTCCTCCTGCTCCTCCTCCTCCTCCTGCTCCTCCTCCTCCTCCTCCTCCTCCTCCTGCTCCTCCTCCTCCTCCTCCTCCTCCTACCGTGACTTTCTAGCGGAATACTCACTAACAGGGTACAATATTTTCAGCTGTGAGCGACCACATCGAGCTGGTGGCGGTGTTTTACTATATGTGAAAACTAGTCTCCATCCCCTTGTGCTATCCAAACCCAGTATTACCAACATAGATGCCAGTTATGTTCAGCTAAGTATTAATTCACACAAAATAAATATATGTCTCATCTATCGTCCGCCAGCACAGTCAACTGAGACAGATGAAAAACTTTATGATCAAATTGCGGAAATTTGTTGTCAAGAGGATAGCGTAATTTTTGGAGACTTTAATCTACCGGTAACAAAGTGGGGTGAACCACTGACAGCACACTCAGGACAAGAGCTTTATACGAATCTTCAGGAAAGCGCCCTTTCCCAACACGTAGAATACCCAACGAGAGGAAACAATATCCTAGACATCATCTTGACTACAAATGATAACCTAGTCAACAACGTTGAAATAGGACCTGAGTTTAGTTCCAGTGATCATCGAACTATACAGTTTAATATTACTACTGAAAAAGTAAAAGATACGGAGAGCAAAGAAAAGGTCCCAGATTATCGTAGAGCTAATTTCAACAGGCTCAGAGCGCTACTTGCAACTGCAGATTGGAATCAAATGTCTGAAACCGATGACATAAACCAAGCATGGGAAATATTCACCGAAAAATTTAATGAAGTGGTAAAGTCATGTGTGCCACTACGTAACAGACGTCCAGCTGGAAATAGTAAACCAAAGTGGTGGTCCAGTGAAATAAAAAGTAACTTAATAGCCAAAAAACAGGCATACCATAAATATAAAGCTACACAAAATAATGATGATAAATTACAATACGATAATCTACGCCGCACATCGAAAAGACTTATTAAACAAAGCAAAAGAGCACTGGAGATCCACATTGCTAATACGTGCAAATCAAATCCTAAAGAATTTTACAGTTACATTAGAAAGAAAAAGGTTATGACTACATCAATAGGTCCTCTAGAAACAAACAATGGCAGACACACTGAAAATGAGGTCGAAATGGCAAACATTCTTAACGATTACTTTGCGTCTGTTTTTACAGTAGAAAACACCACCAGAAACCTACTGTTACCCACAAACCAAGCAAATAGCACAGTCCTTAGTAACTATGCTATCCATAATAATGATATCCTTTCAGCCATAAATAGTACGGACATAAACAAAACCCCTGGCCCCGATAAAATATCACCGAGAATTCTCAAAGAAGCAAAACATGAGTTACTGCTGCCACTCTCGGTCTTATTCAATAAATCATTAAGTACTGGGAAAGTTCCACGCGAATGGAAACTAGCAAATGTAACACCAATTTTCAAAAAAGGAAATGAGTCGCACCCAGGAAATTACAGACCAATCAGCTTAACATCAGTAGTGTGCAAGTTAATGGAAAAAATCATAAGAGATAAAATAGTTAATTATCTAGAAGAAAATAATATAATTAAAGACTCGCAACATGGATTCAGACATCGTCGTTCATGCTTAACTAACTTACTGGACTTCTTCCATGATGTTTACAAATCATACGATGACTCAAGAGCAGTAGATATAATTTACCTCGACTTTCAGAAAGCATTTGACACTGTCCCTCACAAGCGTCTCATGAGAAAAATAGAAGCACATGGAATAAAAGGAAAGACGCTAAAATGGTTACAAGACTGGCTGTCAGACCGAAAACAGCGAGTTGTGATAAACGGAAAGGAATCCAAATGGCGTAATGTGATCAGCGGCGTTCCCCAAGGCTCAGTACTTGGACCGATACTTTTTATTATCTATATAAATGACATTGATGAGGGTCTAAATTGTAAAGTATCCAAATTTGCAGATGATACTAAAATAACCAGTAAAGTCACTTCAAAATTACAGTGGCAGCAGTTACAAAATGACCTTAATACTTTAGCAAGCTGGGCAGAAAAATGGCAAATGAAATTCAACACAGAAAAATGTAAAGTACTTCATATTGGAAGTAACAATGTCCATGCAAATTACAAAATGAACAATATTCAGTTATCAAGTACAGACAGTGAAAAGGATCTTGGTGTGATAATATCAAATGACCTAAAACCAAGCAAGCAGTGTACCGATGCGGTAAAAATTGCAAACAAGCTAGTGGGTTTTATTGGAAGAACTTTCGAGTTTAAATCGGAAAAAGTCATACTTGCCTTGTACAACTCGCTAGTGCGCCCCCATCTTGAGTATTGTGTGCAATTCTGGTCTCCGTACTACAGAAAGGACATTGAAAAATTAGAGAAAATTCAGCGAAGAATCACAAAAATGGTACCACGACTTAGAAACAAACCATATGAGGAACGCCTTGAAGAACTTAAATTATTTAGCCTAACGAAGCGCAGGTTAAGAGGGGACCTTATTGAAGTTTTCAAAATCATGAAGGGATATGACAACTTAGACATGAATAAATATTTTGATATAGACCGGTCGAGTCAAACCAGAAGTAATGGCTGCAAAATCATGGGAAAACGATTCCAATCCCACGAAGCAAAATACTTCTTCTTTAACAGAGTTGTAAATATCTGGAACAGATTACCCTCAGATACCGTGAACAGTATCTCAATTGAGACATTCAAAAACAAATTAGACAAGTATTTGCATGAAAATCCTCAGCTGACTCTTTTTCTGTCCGAATAACTTGCTTTTATAGCTACGGTACATGTAAGTTCATGCCCCCTTAGTCTACAAGACACCCCGTAAACAATGTACCCGTACATAGTGTTGCGTCACGATATTATACATTTTCAATTTATTCGGTGCAAACAAAGCAATATAAGCACAGATTAGGATCTGCACAGATAACCCTGAGTTAACGGTCACTACTCTTACTTTCGACCTGTGATGGGCTGTGGATCACTGAGGGTCCCTGTTAGTCAAGTGACCACCATCGGGATTTTTTAATGTACCAGGGGTCACTGCTTCAGGATGAAACTTGTGTACTGTCCCACATGGGAGAGTTCCTTGTCTCAGTGGAGTGAACGGAGCTATTGCCTGATTGACTGCTGCCTACCTAAAAAGCGCCAGGGAAGGTTGCCGCACCACCCCTAAACATCCACTCTGTGCATTGCACATCCACACTGTGCACGGTGCAGTCCCCTTTTATCTGAGACACCCGTCCTATATACTTTTCAGTCTCCCCAGCGCAAAGAAAGCAATATAAGCACAGATTAGGAGCTGCACAGATAACCCTGAGTTAACGGTCACTACTCTTACTTTCGACCTGTGATGGGCTGTGGATCACTGAGGGTCCCTGTTAGTCAAGTGACCACCATCGGGATTTTAAATAATGTACCAGGGGTCAGTGCTTCAGGATGAAACTTGTGTACTTGTCCCACATGGGAGAGTTCCTTGTCTCAGTGGAACAAACGGAGCTAGGGCCTGATTGACTGCTGCCTACCTCAAAAGCGCCAGGCAAGGCTGCTGCACCACCCCTAAACATCCACACTGTGCAGTGTGTAGCTTCCACGTTATGTCCACAGACTTCCCATTAACTCAATGTAACTGGTTTATAATGTCATGCCGTAACTATTATTTTATTTGTTTACTTTCTCTTTCAGGTTACTCTGTCGGGTAGCATATAGATAAAGTATTATAGAATGTGACTTTTCCTTTCCAATGTTTCCTATAAAATTTCCATGTCAGTTTTCCCATGCTGCATGGTGGTTTTTCTCACTTTTTCCTGGAGGGTTTGGTGGTGGGGGAGCCTTCTTGCTTTCCTATCCTTATCCTTCAACATGTAGAGTTAGATCTTGTAGTCATAGTTTTCTCTAACAAGCAGCCTCGAAAGGACCATAAGGTCTGTTGCTGTTTGCTTTCCTGTGTAATCCTGTGTGTAATCCTCCTCCTCCTCCTCCTCCCAGCCCCTTCCTCCTTCCTCTTCATCTCCTCCCTCATTTCCTCCCTGCTCCCTGCTTCCCCCTCTTCATCTCCCTGTTATGTTTTTTATCTTCATTTTTCTGAGATATTCTTTTCCTATGTCTCTCTCTCTCTCTCTCTCTCTCTCTCTCTCTCTCTCTCTATTTTTTTCTTTTTTTTTTTGTACTGTACTTCTGTTCCTTTCCTTGGGGGAAGCAGCCTAGGTATATAGATAGATAGATAGATAGACTTCTGTTCATTTCTTTCATTTTTTTCTGCATTGCCTCCCTCCTTTTTTCACTCGTTTTCTCCTCCTCCTCCTCCTCCTCCTCCTCCTCCTCCATTTCTTTTTTTTTTTTCATTTTCCTGTTTACATCCCAGCCACTCTTTCCTTCGTCCTGCCCTCTTTTTCTCTCTCCCTCCCCATCCTCCTCTTCCTTCTTCCTCCTCTTCTTTCTCTTTCTTCTTTCCCTCCTCTTCTTTCTCTTCTTCCTTTTCTATCTCTTCCTTTTCTTCCTCCTCTTCTTTCCCTTCCTCATCTTATTTTCCTCCTCTTTCTTCTTTTCCTCCTCTTCCTTCTCATCTCTGTCTTCCTTCTCTCCCTCCTTTTCTTTCTTTTCCTCTTTCTCCCTCCCCCTCCCCCCCCGTTTGGTCCATTTCTGCTGCTCTTCTCTCTCAACTTCCTGTTCCTCCGCTCAGTTCTTTCCTCCGTACTTCCTGCTTCCTCCATCCTCTCCCCCTCCCCCCATCCTTCCTCTCCCAGTTCTTTATAGGCTACTCTTCTCTCCTCTCCTCTGCCCGCCTCTGCTCTGCTTTGATCTGCTCTCCTCTGCTTTTTTCTCCTCTCCTCTCCTCTCCTTCCCTCTCCTCTTCTCTCCTATCCCCTCCTCTCCTCTGCTCTGCTCTCCTTTTCTCTCCCCTCCTCCCCTTCCCACTCCTGTCCTCCCCTCTCCTCTTCTTTCCCCTCCTCTCGTCTCCTTTTCTCTTTCTTCTCCTCTCCTCTCTGTTTGCCTGCTAGTCTGTCGGTCTGCCTGTCTATCGGTCGTTCTGTCTCGGTTCAAATTCTAGTGTTAATCTACCGTACCTCCTCCTCCTCCTCTTCATCATCATCATCATCATCATCATCATCATCATCATCATTTTCTTATTCTTCAATCGTCCCCTTTTTCCTCCTTCTTTTCCCATTTCTCTGTGGCGTCTTTCCCCTCCGCTATTCTCTCTCTCTCTCTCTCTCTCTCTCTCACTCTCTCTCACCGCTTGTCTCTCCTTTCCTTTTTTCCATTTCTGCATGTTTTCTTCTGTCTCCTCCTCACCCTCCCCCCTCTCACCTCTCTTCACGTCTTATTTCCGTAACATCTCCCCCCCCCTTCCCTGATTCCTTCCCTCTCCCCTCTTTCTCCCCTCTTGTTCCTCCCCTCTTGTCTCCCTGTATTTCCCTTACATATTCATTTCCCTCCCCTCCCTACTTTTTCCTCCCCTTCTCACTCCTCCATCTTTCTCTTCTCCCTGACCTTCTCTTCCTCTCCCTGCAGTCGCTCCCTCAGCTGCTTTCCCCATCTTTCTCTCCCCCTTCTCCCTTTCTCCCACACCTTCACCCTCTTCCCCCTTTCCCCTCTCTTCACCGTATCTCTTCACTTTCCTATTCCTCCTCTCATCTCCCTGTTTCCTGTCATTTCCCCTCTTCTGCTTCCACATCCTTTTACCTCTTTCCATCCTGGTCGCTCCCACCACTCCTTCCCCTCCCTCATTTCCTCTCCTTCCCCTCCCTCATCCCCCCTCCTTCCCCACCCCTTCCCTCAAATACCTCCTCTCCTTCGTGCTCTCACTCCGTCCCTCCTTCCTGCTTTTACCCCCTCCCTCCTTCCTCTCTCCACTTCTACCTCCTTCCTTCCCTTCCCTCCCCTCTCCGTCCCTCTCATACCCCTACTCCCTTCCTCTGCCTGACTTACATGCCTGTCCATGGTGCTTGCTCTCACCTGTCAATCAGCAGTCAGGCACAGAGAGTAAGGCATGGGCACAGAGCAGGGGTGATGAAAGAGAGAGAGAGAGAGAGAGAAGGGAGGGGGAGGGAGAGCGTGAGTGAGAGTAATGGAGAGGAGGGTTAGGTGCGAGGGGAACTGACTGCGTTATTGAGGGTCAGGCAGAGTCCCATGTCTCCCCTCACCCTTAAACTCTCTCCTCGCTCTCAACTTCCCCCTCCTTCTCCCCTCACCCTCACCCTCACCCTCTCCTCCCTCTGAGCCTCCCCTTAATCCCTGAATATCAACCTCCAGCCGTCCCTCTCCCTTTCTCTATATGTCCTTTCTCAGCCACCCATGTCCCCTCTCAACCCCCATGTCCCCTCTCAACCCCCATGTCGCCTCTAAACCCCCATGTCCCCTCTCAACCCACATGTCCCCTCTCAACCCCCATGTTCTCTCTCAACTTGTGTCTCCCCACAACCCCCATGTCCCCCCTCAACCTCTTATGTCGCTCTCAACCCCATGGCTCCCTCCAACACTCATGTTTCCCCCCAGCCGTCTCTATCCCCTCAATCCCATGTTTCCCCTCGAACCCCCTAGTCTCCCCTCGTCTCCTCTCCACTCCGGACATCCCCTCCGCCCCATGTCCCTCACCTGTTAATATCGCATCACATTTTGACACCTGTCACGCCATGCCACTTCGTACCCAGTGACACATCAGGGCTTCGCTATTCCAAACTGTCATTGACATCTGACAGGTTCGAATACTTAATCGCAGGTTTGAACATTCTGACCCAGGTTCGAACACTTGGACATCTCACGACGCCCCATGACACGCCCCTTCTCCTCATGTGGGGTTATACTTTTTAACCTCAGACCTAGGGCGGTTGCTCAGTGCCAAGTAAATTCATTCGGCCTTAGTCAGAACAGAATGAATATATATTTTTCCCTGAAGTATGGGTTTTCTTTGTATACCCGCCGCCAGGTAAGTTGTCTTCTAAGCCCCGCCCTTCCTCACCCACCGCCCCTATAGTGGATGGGGAGGGGCGGGGCCACGACTTCAGGGAGGGCTGAGTTTAAGAGACAATTTGACTGACGTTGGATATAGTACGATGACTTTTTATTTAGTTATTTTTTATTAGCCTGCTACGTCAAAGATGTTTGTATTCAGTTTGTGGGGACTTCTTACTTATTGTCAAAGGGTTAATTAAGGCTACATCTATCCCTTCCAGCTGGCTGTGAAGGGTATTAGACGAGTGGTAGGATGGAGACGAGGATGTATACACGTGTAGAATGGGATGGAGATGATGTGAAGGATAGGGTGGAAGCGAAGGAGGATAGTAACCCATTGAAAGAGGTGGGGTAGAGGTGACGGTGAGAGAGGATTGGTTGGGTAGGGGTGTGTTCGATAAGGCTTGTTTGGGATAGTTGTGAAGGGAAGTAAGAGGATAGGCATTGGATAGGTTAGAAGAGATTATGTATGGGGATAGTAAGAAAAAGGATTGGCTAGATAGCGATGCGTTTGAGAGGGGATTGGTTGGGTAGAGATGTGTCTGAGATATTATATTGAATGTATGTGAAGGGTAGTGAGAGGTAAGGCATAGGATAGGTTAGCAGAAATGATGTATACAATGTTAAGGGATAGTAAGAAAAAGGATTGGCTAGATGGGGACACGTTTAAGAAGGATTGTATGTTATGGGTATGAAAGAAATCTTAAGGAATAGTCATGGAGTAGGATGAATAAGAGGAACAGGGATAGTAAGGGGGGAGCGTGTAAAAAGATGGGAAGAGAAGGGGGAGATGAGAGGTGATTGGAGGAGAAGGAGGGGGAAGTGATAGCAGGAAGGGAGAGTAAGGGTGGAGAGGAAGCGAGTGACGGAAGCAAGAGAGAGAGAGAGAGAGAGAGAGAGAGAGAGAGAGAGAAGGGGGGGCGAGATCATGAGGTAAATAAAGACTTGAGGAAAGGAAAGGAAAGATGAAAGAGACGTGGATAAAGGAGACCAGGAAGAGATGGAGATGAAAGAGGTAAGGAGGAGAAAAAGGTAGAGATAAAAGAGGAACCGAGGAGGATAAGAGGAGGAGGAGGAAGAGGGAAGAACGTAATAAAAGCAAAAAGCATGTCACGAATATTTTAGGAGAACTGTATAAGAGAGAGAGAGAGAGAGAGAGGGGGGGGGGATAATAAAGGGCCTGTTGGAACCCCCCCACACTTCTTTATCTCTGGATACGCACTTGAGGAGAGTTGCAAGATAAGGAAGAACACGCAGGCTAAAAGAGGCATAAGGAACTAGGTCACCGGGGAGGAGAAGAGGAGGCTGTAAATTAACCCTTTCATGGTCGGAACAACTCTTAGCATTCTGTCTCAACTAACGCCAGACGATTTTATTCAGCAGAGAGTGAGTTGCAGTACCCGGTTCACTTTAACTCGGCCTAAAATTGGCATCTCTCCACCTTGGCCTAAAATTGCCATCTCCCTTCACCGAGAATGCTAAGTTGGAATCGTAGATTAACACGAGGATATGGTGCTAGTCACGAAGAAGTGCTGTGGAAAGGTTGTTAAGTCGTAGTATTTTTTTTTTTCTGCCACTGAGCCACGAGAAACAAGCTGCAGAAGGACGACCACCTGGGCCAAGTTAAGGTGAAAGGAGTAGAGAAGCATGAAAGTGTTTGATGCAGCTACCGTTAGTCCTTGCATGGTCGGGATAACTCAGGTAATAGATCCCGGACGATTTATTGCACGTACAGCCTGAAATCAGTCCCAGAAGCCAAAGTAACAGCCCCCTTCGCCTTCATTCTTGTTACCACCAGACGATTTTATTCAGCTGAGCGGAGTACCCGAGTTGGGGAAGGGATGCAGTGGTTCAGCTAAGGCAGGACGATTTTTATGCCACGTAGACGTCAAAGTATTACAACCACCCTCATTCTTGTTACCACCAGACGATTTTCTTGAGCTGAGGAGGGTTCCGGAGTGGTTAAGGGATGCGTAAAGGCTGTATCATACCCCTCAAGTCTCTCCTTAGATTAATGTATTCGTGTGAGGATAAGAAGATAAAGGAATGTATCATCATAGTGAAGGGATCGTGTGCTGGTGGGCTTGGGAGGCTCTGTGGCAACGATTTAATTTATTTGTATTTATTCCTTCCTTCCATGCTTCTTTCCATCTTCCTTTCTTCCTGTCTATCTTTCTTCCTCACCTTTTCTTCCTTTCTTGCTTGCTTCCTTCCTTCCTTCCTTCCACCGTCCCTTCCTCTCTTCCTTCCCATCCCTTCCCTTCCCTTCCCTTCCCTTCCCTTCCTTCCCTTCCCTTCCCTTCCTTCCTTCCTTCCTTCCTTCCTTCCTTCCATCAGTCGTTTATTTTCGTTTTTACACATTAAGTTCGCGTTATTATACTCATTTCACTCTACCTTGGCCTAAAAATGCCATCCCTCTACCTTCACTGCTGAGGTATGGCAGTAGATTAGCGCCAGAATATTATGCTAGTCACGAAGAAGTGTTGTGGAAAGGGTGTAGAGCCATAACATTGTGTTTTTCTGTCACTAAGCTACGTGAGAAACTGCCGAAGATCGAAATATGGGCCAAGTTAAGGTGAAAAGAGTATAGCTGCCTTTTTTTTTTTTTTTTACTTTTTTTTTTGAGTCCACTGTTTAAACTCTACAAAGCTGATTGTCCTTTGTTACATTGTTTTTTTACTTTACAGAGAGAGAGAGAGGAAGAGAGAGAGAGAGAGAGAGAGAGAGAGAGAGAGAGAGAGAGAGAGAGAGAGAGAGAGAGAGAGAGAGAGAGAGAGAGTGAGAGAAAGAGGTAGGAGGAAGAGGTAGGAGGTCACGAGTATTGTAGAGTCGCGCGCACCCCACCTCCTCCTCCTCCTGCCTCTCACCCACTCTCTCTCCCTCTCCCCCTCTCTCTCTCGCTCCTCTCTCTCTCTCTCCCTCTCCCTCCCTCTCTCCCTCTCCCTCCCTCTCTCCCTCTCTCCTCTCACTCACTCACTCTCCCGCGCTCGCTCACTCTCCCCGCTTCGTATAGGTCTCTTTCTCACAGCTCCCCGCTTACTGAATAACACTCCCAAACTTCCGCATTCACCCCTGCTTGTTCTTTTTGCTTTTGTGTGTGTAATGTGACAGTGGAATTTCAGTGTATACGTTGATGGGTTTCAGTGACTTTCAGTGTTTGCATTGCCAGATAATCACGTCTCCATCTACAGTGCCACGTAGTACAGTGCCACACGCCTGAAATAAACTTACGAAGCCAACGCATGAACGTAGAGTGTCAGAAGGATTACAGTGCTAATACAGTGCTACTTCACGTATTGTGTCTCTTGGTTATACGTGGCATTTCAGCTTTGTATTGTGCCCTGTAGTGCCAGACGAATAGTAAAATCATTTCTAAGCGTTCAGATGATCTACAGTGCCATAAATACAGTGCCACGTTATTTATTATGTCTGTCGATTTTACGTGACACCGTTCTTGGCAGTTTATCATATTCCCGTGCTGGTTCGTTTGTGGTGCCACGTTAATTCTGTATTACACCATGTAGTGCCAAACAGATTGTAATTTTATTCAAAGTACACCTTATTTCTTGTGCTACATAACTCAGTGTCACCAGAACAGGGTATCACACATCATACAGTGCCACCAAGGATAAAGTGCCATACGAGTACACCCTGCTACCTGAACTATAGGTGAATACAGTGCCATTCACCCTGCCACCAGAACTACAGGTGGGACTCAGTCTATAGTGTCACGAAGAATACAGTGCCACTCACCCTCCTGCCAGAACTAAAGGTGGCACTGGGCCTGGTGTGTCATTAGGAAAACAGTGTCACTCACCTTGTCCTGCAGGTGGTACTTAGGGAAGATGCCACTTACTCACAGTGCCAGAAAGAACACAATGGCGCTCACCTTGCCAAACCACCTCAGCTTTCATTTTTTTTTTTTTTAATTGCTGGAACGTGGGAACCAAAGACTAGAGAGTACGTGTGGAACCGAGTCACAAATGTCACCGACTCACCGTGTCTTCAATAATGCAGTGCCATTTACCTTGTCCTGCCACCACAGCTGCAGGAGGCATCAAGTTAAAGAGTGCCACCGAGTTACGAGTGCCACCAAATCGAGTGCCACCAAGTCAAGAGTGCCACCAGGTCAAAAGTTTCACCAGATCGAGTTCCACCAAGCCAATAGTGCCACCAAATCGAATGCCACCATGTCAAGAGTGCCAGGAATACAACAGCACCACCAATGAATGACCCACCACTCCCCAGGGAATAAAAAGCATAGGACATTGGCCCTCCGCAGGAAAAATAAGGAAGTAGCTGACTGGTAGCCTTCTGAACAGGATGACTTCATTAATATTTCATTCGTGCTTCCTACAGACGATTTTATTAAGCTGTATAAAGAGAGGAGGGGATTATGTAACCTTTATCAACCCCTTTAACGTTCAGGGTCTCCAACGCTTCATAAAAATCGTCTGTCAGCATCAAGAACGAGATAAGAAATAAGGGGGAAAAAGAAGTGAAGTTAAGCCAAGTAAAGTATATAACATTGTAGGAGGGCGGAGTGGACCGGATCGAGTCAGCTTTATAATCGGGTGGCACGCCATTTCTCTCCACATTCCTTCCTTGTTGGGGTGTTAGGTCTCGCTCCGTGGGGGTGAGGGATGGGCTGGTTGGGGTGCTCTTGTGGGGGTTAGGGAGTTATTGAGGTTGTGGGGCCGGGTGGGAGGTGAGGTGTAGTGGTGATGCTGGTATATTGGTGGAGGTGGGTGATGGGAGAGTTGGTTGGGGTGGTGGGAGTGCTTTGGAGGGGTATAGGGAGTTATTGAGGGTGTGGGGCTGGGTGGGAGGTGAGTTGCAGTGGTGATGCTGGTATCTTGGTGGGGGTGAGGGTGAAGGTGTTTTGGTGGGGGTGGCCGTGGTGGAGATTGAAGATTAGCTGGTATATTGGTGTGGGGTTGTGAGGTGGTGGTGGTGTGTTAGTGGGGGTGGTGGTGGGGACAGGTTGGAGTTTGTGGTATGGGGGGAATGGGGGAGGAATGAGAGCTGGTAGGGGTTTGGGAGGCTGGAAAGATTGGTGGTGTTGTGGTGGCTGTAGTGGGAGAGGGGTAGTGGGGACAGGGTTGGTCAGAGTCGGCGGTGTTTTGAGTGGGGATGTGGTGGGATGGAGGGTAAAGGTATGGGTAGCTGGGGGAGGGGAGACTGTTGGTGGTTTGCCGGTGTATTTGTCGGGGTGGGGATGGGGGTGGGGGGTGATGGTTTTCCAGTGGTTCTTGGTGGGGGGACGGGAGTGGTGGTATTATTAGTATCTTTTTGTTGTATTGATGAGTGGGCAGGTTTGGGTGCTGCTGCTGGTGTTTTCCTGGGGAGGCCTTGGCTTTATTTTGTCCGAATTTAGATATAGACGAGACAGTCCGTTCCCTGAAACTTCCGCACCTTCACATGTCACCACTCGGACTCAAATACCCTCTGTCCGAACTGAATACACACTATGGCAGTTTTAGTGAAGACGGGTATATTGATATATACGAGGATGTTTGTATGGTCGTGTTATTTCTTCAGTACGATGACAGTATTTTATTTATGTATTTAGTTTATTCCTTCTGCCTACAGATTGTTTTGATTAATATATTTTATTATATTTTCGATACAGATTACTTTTATTCTTGACTCAGTGCATTACAGTTTACACACGGAAGAGTTGAGAAAGCAGTTTATAATTTTCACACTTGAAACAGTTTACAATATTCATCCCTTTGCAATACAGTGACTTATTTTTTTCTTTTATTTATTTATTACTTTCAGACGATTTTATTCAGCATAGGAGAGACTTTGAGAGCTGGGGGAGGGTTGCATACATCGTTCATTAACCCCATCAGTACGAGAGTTGTTACCTGTGTTGCATAAATTCGCCAGGCTGCAATAAGAGTATAAAGCTTTGCAATACGTCAGAGGAGCGTAAGAGTTCTGGTATTGACCGTGGCACTCAGTTTTACGCCTCAGTGCATGATATATAAATGCAGTATAGAGTTTAAGATGTAGAGACGAGGCGTATGTAGACTTGGTGGCGGGGACGGAAATGGAGTTTTGTGGTGGAATGTGGTGGAGTGGGGGTGTGGTAGGGGGGGTGGTGTGGTATGGGGGGGTTGGTGTGGGGTGGTATTGACAGGAGCCAGGCTGAGTGAGTATTGGTGTGGCCACATGATACTTAGACACACACACACACACACACACACACACACACACACACACACACACACACACACACACACACACACACACACACACACACACACACACACACACACACACACACACACACACACACACACACACTGCTCACATTCTTTTTCCCCTTGTCCCCCTCCCCTCTCATTCACTCTCATACACTCACTCATACACGCCTACTCTCTCACTCCTTCTCTCTCCTCGCTCCCTCGCTCCATTCATTCGCTCCTCGCACTGTTTAATTCACGAGCCTAGACTCATTTTTCGTCCATGGTTTTTCAATTTCAGTTTTAATTTCCTCCCTTTTCCTATCAGTCCTGCTATTAAATTCCTTTTCTCATTTTTCCTACTACTGGACTAGCTTGTTTCTCTCTCTCTCTCTCTCTCTCTCTCTCTCTCTCTCTCTCTCTCTCTCTCTCACACACACACACACACACACACACACACACACACACACACACACACACACACACACACACACACACACACACACACACACACACACTACAGAGGTCTTCTAAAGAAAATGGCCGAGAGAGAGAGAGAGAGAGAGAGAGAGAGAGAGAGAGAGAGAGAGAGAGAGAGCGAGAGGCTTAACAAACACTCGTGGTTGGAGACAGAGGAGGAAGTGAGTGAAGATTGGGGGCTAAGGAGAGGAAGGGAGGGGACGAAGAGAGAGAGAGAGAGAGAGAGAGAGACGGACAGATGGTGTGTCGAGGTGGTGCAGTGGGTCATCTCCACTTCCTTGTCCACCTCTTCCTTCTCTCCTCACTTCTGCAATGCTTGATTAAATAGACAATCCTCCCCTCACCCATTCAATCACCTCTCCTCCACCAGGATCCTTCCCTCCCTCCCTCACTCCCTTACCCTTCTACTTTCCTTCTCTCACACCTCTCTTCCTTCCCACCCCATCCTAGCACCTTTTCTTCCCTCTCCCCTCTCTTTTACCTTCCTTCAAGCTCACCCTTCGTACCTTCCCTTCGAAAATCCCCCTTTCTTCCTGTTCCTCCTTTCTGAACATCCCCCTTCCTTTCCGCTTTCCCTTTCTCTCACCTCTCTCAACATCCATCTCCCTCCCACCTGCCTCCCTTCCCTCCTTCGCACCCTTCCCTCCCTCCCTGTCGCATCTCACGTGTCCCCTTCGTGTTGACGTCCACTGACCCCTACACACAATTTGGGCTGTCAGGGAAGGCACGGGTCACTTAGGCGGAAGTATGGGAGAGTCGAAGTGGTCTGATTGGGGAGCATCGATAGTCCGGTTAATGGTCAGGATAGGAAGGTTACAAGAAATAGGTGAAGATGGAAGTTTAGAAGGAAGAGTATAAGAAAGATAAATGTGTTAGTTGAGATGTGTCAGGATAGGAAGGTTACAAGAAATAGGTGAAGATGGAAGTTTGGAGGGAAGAGTAAAAGAAAGAAAGGTAAATGTGTAAGTCTCGGTGTGTCAGGATAGGAAGGTTACAAGAAATAGGTAAAGATGGAAGTTTGGAGAGAAGAGTGAAAGAAAGATGAATTTGTTAGTTGAGGTGTGTGAGGGGGAAAAAGAATCTGAGATTGAACCTGGAAGGAAAAGTCGAAGGTGGAGGGGAAAAGGAAATAATTAGATACGGAAGGAAGGAAGGGGGGAAGGGAGGGGGGACAGTATATGATATCGTACTGGGAAGGGTAAAACTCAGGTGGGAAGAAGAAAAGAAAGAGTTTGTGGTGGGAAGTAAGAAAGAAAGGAAATCGAGAGAGAGAGAGAGAGAGAGAGAGAGAGAGAGAGGTAAGACAGGAAAGGGAAAAGGAACAGGAGGTTGATGAGGGACAGAAATGGGGGTAAATATTCGGGAAAGAAGAAAGGAAAAGGAGGTCGGAGTTAGGAGGAGTAATATTGGTAGAAGATGGAGAATGCAGGTAAGATGAAAGGTAAGCATGAGTGAGATTGAGGTGACCTGCGTGGAGAAAAAGAGTGAGAGGTGGGAGAGAGGAGGAGAGGGGTGAGAAATTGAAAGTGAGAGGGATGAAGTTAGTGACAGAGAGGAAAAGAATGAGAGGAGTGAGAGAGAAGGGGATAGATGAGAAATTGAAGTAGAGAGAGAGATGAAATTAGTGAGAGAAGAATTGGGAGAAAAAGAATCGGAAGAGGAAGAAAGGAGGAGAAGAAGGGTGAGAAATTGATGTAAAGATGAAGTAATTGAGAGAAGAATGGGAGAAAAAGAGTGAGAGGAGGGAGAGAGGAGGAGGAGAAGGAGGAGAAACTGAATTAGAGAGAGAGATGAAGTTAGTGAGAGAAGAACTGAGAGCTGAGGGGAGTTAAATTGAGAGTTCCGGCTCATTCTGTATCTTCATATGTCCAGGTATCTTCTTAGTAAACATTTCCTTAAGTGGAGATAATTCCTGCATCTGTAAATCGAAAAGGTAAGAAAGGGATAAGATAAGTGCAAGGGGTGGGTGGGTTGAAAAGGGGTGTGATGGGAGAGGGGAGGGAGTGGGATGAAAGGTAGAGGGATTGAAAAGGTGAGGTCTTAAGTGAGAGGGGGAGGAGTAGGGGGGAGGGAGAAGAGAGGGGGTGATTCTGTGGGATATGGGGGAGAGGAGGGATGGGATGAAACGAAGGGCGGAGAGGAGAGAGGTGGAAAAGATAATAGGTGGGATGATCAGGAGGAGGCGGAGTTGGATTGAAAAATGTATGGAGGGGTGTGGGGAGGGAGAAGAGGGGTGGGATGGGAGGGGGATGGAGTGGGGGTGAAAGGAAATGGGTGGGGGAGATGGGAAAGACGAGGCATGTTGTGATCGATTGCAAAGGGAACACCGTATAAATAGACCCATGACCTTCGTTGACCCCACAGACCCCTCCCCACTCGACCCCCTTTGCCTTTAACCTTTTCCACACAGCTCTCCTTGCCTCTGACCTTCCTTGACCTCGCCAGACACCCCTCTGACCCCTCTATTTTTGCCCCTTGACCTTCTGTCCCTCCATGACCTAGACCTGTGTCTATAAACTCTCTCAGGCATTCATTATGTATAGGAATCTTGTATGTTGACTTGCCTTCACTCCTATATCTATACTTCAGTCACATTAGGTGGTGGAGAGGGTGCCTTCACGTGGAGGAGGAGGAGGAAGAGAGGGAGGTAGGGGGAGATGAGGAGGAGGAAGGGAGGGAGTTACCTTAATGAGGGATGATGATGAGGAAGGTAGGGAGGGATGATGGTGGATGAGGAGGAGGAAGGTAGGGAAGGATGATGGTGAGGTAGGGAGGGAGGGAGAGGGGAGTTATGGTGGGGTGAGGAGGAGGAAAGGAAGGGAGGCAGGGAGGGATGAGGGGAAGGAAAGGGAGGGAGGTATGGAGGGATGAGGAGGAGGAAGGGAGGGAGGTAGGGAGGTTTGATGATGAGGGAGGGAGGGAGGTTTGTGATGATGGAGGGAGGGAAGGTAGGGAGGGAGAAATGAGGAGGAGAAAGACGGATGAGGAGGTAAAAGATTATAGATGAGAGACGCCTTTACTAAAACAGGTCAGCCCTCGAGTTTAATATTATCGTGTGAAGGTAACGATAATCAACTAAACAAGTCCTCGTAGTGATGGTGCCGTGTGACTCCTCTAATAGCCAGGCATACGTCACTTTAACGATCAGGTTAAGTGGTGGCGGTGGTGGTGGTGGTGGTGGTGGTTGTGGCGGTTGTGGTGGTGGTTGTGGCGGTTGTAGTGGTGGTGGTGGTGGTGGTGATTGTGGTGGTGGTGGTGGTGATAGCGGTTGTTGTGTTATTATATTAAAGAAACGACCATGCTTAGGGAAGAGCAGTAGAATAGGGTTGAATAGAAAGAGTTACGTGGAGTAGCGTAGAGTTAGCTGGATTAGAGAGAGAGAGAGAGAGAGAGAGAGAGTCAATGCATAATTCCGTAGTGTGGGTTGACCTTTCAGTTCTCAGCCTCTGGGGATTGTGGATACGCTTGATCGGGCGAGGGTGCTGGGGTGGATATACGGGCAATGTGGCAGGTGGACAGTGAAGCAGGTGGAGAGTGAGGCAGGTGGTCAGTGAGGCAGGGAAGTGAGGTAGGTGGGCATTGAGGCAGGTTAGTGAGGCAGGTGGGCAGTGAGGCAGGTCAGTGAGGTAGGTCAGTGAGACAGGTGGGCAGTGAGACAGGTGGGGAATGATGCAGGTGACAAAGGGGGAGGGGAAGGATGGAACCGCCAGTATCATCTATGCAACATTGATGGGCTAAGAGGTGGTCTGCCTCTCACCTAAATGCCACCTGTCTCTTCCCTCCATCTACCTGCTTGTCTACCTCCATCCATCTGCTTTCCTACTCTCCTTCCACCTCACCTGCCTACCTGCTTACCTACTTCTTCAAGCTCCTCTTTCCTGCTTAACAGTATACGTATTCCCTCTCTTCCATCCAAGTGCCACCTACTCACATACCTGGCTGCTTCCTCCACCTGCCGGCTACCAACCCACCTGCTTACCTACTAACCTGACCCCCTATCCCCTCTCATATTCACCTAGATGTCACCTGTTCACTTTGTTCTCTGCGCCTTTGTCCTCACCTCTTTACCCACTCACCTATCCCCTATCCCCTCTTCTCCTTTAGTGTCTCATATATTCTTCGTCATTCACCTACGTACCACCTACTCACCTATCCTCTATCCCATCCAATTCTGTTTGTCTCGTATATTCCTCGTCATTCACCTACATACCACCTCCTCTTCTATCCCCTGTTTAAGTGTCATATACCTCATTTACCTAGATATCACCTATTCACCTACTACTCCCTGTCACTACAAAGGAAAGCAAACAGCGGCAGACCTGGGCCGTTATTCTCGTAGGGTAAGGAGGCTCCCTGACACCGTCTCCTTAGCGATTTATCTTCTATACTAATCACCTGGAGGAAGCAGGATTAAAGTACCTCATACCTACGCACCTGTCTGCTCTCCTGTTTGCACACCCACTCACCTGACTCGTGTATCACCATCTCTTGCTTTAATGATTCTCTCTGTCTGTCTGTCTGTCTGTCTGTCTCTG
>NC_137033.1:18184895-18204895 GCF_032717465.1 Coenobita brevimanus
CTCTCCGTTTCCCGTTTCTTTAGTCGTCTTTCTTAATTTTTTATCTAGTTTTCTCTTAATATTTCTTTTTCTGTCTCTTCCCTTAGTTGTTATTTTACGTTTCTCTCTCTCTCTCTCTCTCTCTCTCTCACACACACACACACACACACACACACACACACACACACACACACACACACACACACACACACACACACACACACACACACACACACACACACACACAAACGTAACTCCACTTATTTTATTTGCAGTGACTCTATTCTTCTCATCCTCAATCTTGGTTTATTTCCTCTTATCATTTTCATTCCCCCCCCCCCCAGAAAAATCATTATCATATTCTCATGTTCCTGTATTTGTTAATTTGCTTAATTTTCTTGGCTTTATTGGTCGTGAAATTTTAGCTTTTCATATAATTTCTTTTACATACTTACCTGTAAACTTTCACCTTTCCTGTTTTCTTAGTCTCCTTTGTTTTTTGTTTTTTTAATTCCGCAATCTCTTACTCTGTCTGAACTTTCTATCTTCCCCTTTCCTTTCCTTCCTTCCAGCCTTCCTTCTCCCTTCCTTCTTCCTCCTTCACTTTCACTTTGTAATTGCCTTCCCTTTATTTTTATTTTGTCATTCATCTTTCTTTCCTTCTCAAAGTCCGGTTCTTCCTTTAACCTTGCTTTAGCTTCCCTCCCTTTCTTCTCTCTTTTCGTTCGTTCATTCACTATCGTTTATTCATTTCCTGTTTTCTCTTCTCTCCCACCGGCTCTCCTCTCTCACCGCTTCTTCTCTCCTCTCCTCTCCCCTCCCACCCCTTCAACCAGGTCCCGTGCTGATACATACACACAGACTCTCAACACGGCATCTTCTTTAAAGCATATTCTATCAGTTCTCCTCACCTGTCCTTTCTCGCCTCTCACCCCAGGTCTCTTCTCACCCACCTCTTCTCTGCACCCCACCTCTCTCCCCACCCACCTCTTCTCCCCATCTCACCCACCTCTCCTCTTCACCCTGCTCACTTCCCCTCATCCACTTCTCCATTCACCCCTCCTCTCTCCCCCTCTTCTACCCCTCTCCTCACTACTGCCGCTCTTCACCCCGTCTGTCTCCCCCTTACCTCCCTCTCTCACCCACCCCTCTCCCTCTCACCCCTCTTCTTTTTCAAACTCCTTCCTTCTGTTTAACACCTTATCTCTTCTGTTGACCCTACCTCCGACCCAACTTTTCTACACCTGACCCCATCCCCCTCCTCACCCCACCTGCCCTCCTAACTCCATGTTTCTCTCTCTCTCTCTCTCTCTCTCACACACGTCACCCCATTCTTCATCACCCCATCCCTCTCCTCTTCACTCTACCTGCCCTCCTTACCCTTTTTTTTTTTTTTTTTTTTTTTCCATCACACCGCATTTGGCCCTTCCGTGACCCCATCTCTGCGTGATCTGGTGGTAGCGTGACCCCTGACCTGACCTTTGACCTTGTGGGTGTTATATCAAGGTGACATGACACGAGGTTAACATCAAGTGACCCCTGACATGGCGGTGGTGTGGCAGTGGCGCTTTGACTTGTGACCTGTGACCTGCTGATAGTTTGACCTTTGACCTGCTATAGTGTGACCCTTGACCTGACCTGTCGAGTGATGATGTGACCAGTGACGTAAGGTTAACATGGCGGGTGACCTTTGACCCCGGGGTGGCGTGCCGGTGGTGGTGGTGTGAGGGAGTGACCTATGACCTGTGTGTTAGAATAGGCAGCCACCTGTGACCTCCTTAATTACGTGCAATAGCCGAGCGTGTGAAGTGACAGTACTGCCCTGACCTGACTGCAGCCCTCTCTCTCTCTCTCTCTCTCTCTCTCTCTCTCTCTCTCTTGCTACACCTGCCTCACCTGAACCGCCACCCACACCTTTCACTGAACACCTGTGCACTTTTCCTGTCTTACATCATCTCGCTTCACACATCTAGTTACCTCATGTGGGAGTTGCATACAGGTCCGGATCGGTAGTCTGTGCACGGGGAAGCTACGGGAAAGGTGAGAATGTTGCAGGGGAGTTGAGAGTGTTGCAGGGGAGGTGAAAATGTTGCAGGAGAGGTGAGAATGTTGCAGGGGAGGTGAGAATGTTGCAGGGGAGGTGAGAATGTTGCAGGGGAGGTGAAAATGTTGCAGGGGAGGTGAGAATGTTGCAGGGGAGGTGAGAATGTTGCAGGGGAGGTGAGAATGTTGCAGGGGAGGTGAGAATGTTGCAGGGGAGGTGAGAATGTTGCAGGGGAGGTGAAAATGTTGCAGGGGAGGTGAAAATGTTGCAGGGGAGGTGAAAATGTTGCAGGGGAGGTGAGAATGTTGCAGGGGAGGTGAAAATGTTGCAGGGGAGGTGAAAATGTTGCAGGGGAGGTGAGAATGTTGGCGGAGGTGTATTTTTAACATCCTCGATAACTGTTATTCCGTTATGGTTACCCCCAGGCGGCTATTGTATATTTAGCTTTGAAAAAAAAACAAAATCCTCTGTATTCTAATGACTATACCTCATACCAATTAATCTGGCCAGGCATGTATGGCAACACTGTTCCTGCCGAGATTCTGATTGGCTGGAGGTGTTTGTTCGATTTCGTTGTTGCTGAAACTGATACTCTTTTTGTTATCAGATATGATACTGAGTTTATCGAAAATACAATCGTCAAAAGCAATAGGAAATCCGTTATATACTTAACAACAATGAAATTTTCGTAGGAAGATAGAAATATGAGTCAACAAAGTATTATAATAATCCAAGTCAAGGTCAGCATTCGAACAATTCCTTTAAATCTCCGACACTCGATAATATAACAGAAAATAAAGGAAACCTGCATAATCTAAGCGTTGGTGTAACACATTTAAATTTTAAGATCAGTCGTACAGTGATAATAGAGGAGATATAATGAAATAGTTTTCCTTTAGCCTACTTTGATTTTCGCAATTTTTTCAAACCTCCCTTCCCGCACAACTCGTCTTTCCATTAGAATTTTTAATTATTCAGAGTTGTGGCACGATTTAAGGGTGCGGACTGATCTTAAAATTTAAATGTGTGTTACACCAACGCTTAGATTAAGCAGGTTTCCTTAATTTTCTGTTACATTATCGAGTGTCGGAGATTTAAAGGAATTGTTCGAATGCTGACCTTGACTTGGACTGTTATAATACTTTGTTGACTCATATTTCTATCTTCCTACGCAAATTTCATTGTTGTTAAGTATATAACGGATTTCTTATTGCTTTTGACGATTTTAATTTCGATAAACTCAGTATCATATCTGATAATAAAGAAAGTATCGGTTTAAGCAACAACGAAATCGAACAAACATCTCCAGCCAATCAGAATCTCGGCAGGAACAGTGTTGCCATACATGCCTGGCCAGATTAATTGGTATGAGGTATACCAGCAGTTTCCATTAACGTGTAAACTCTTGGGCCCTTATCTTGTAGGTTAAGGAGGCTCCCTAGCACTTCTCCCTTAACAATTAATTTTTTTTGGAAATGGGTGGTTAATATCCTTTTGTATGTAATTTATGCAGTGTGGCGATATTGGAAGGATTTATGTCACACAGAAGAGGACAGTACGGTGTTACAAAATAAGTCTCTTGGAATAAGGTGCGAGGGAGCTTCCTTACTCATTGAGAATACTGGCCTTGGGACTTGTTACGGTTACCCATCCTAGAGTAAAATCGCGTGTCGTCAGCCAGAATAAGAAGAGATTGAGTCGTCTACCAGGGTCTTAAGGATAAGATGAGAGCCGCCGCCTTGTTGCTACCGCCAGACAACTTTATGCATCTTGCGGGAGACGTCTCGTATTAAGAAGACCTGCCGTACAGATGTAGTGATAAGCAGAGGTTCAGAATTCCAGTGTGTGTGTGTGTGTGTGTGTGTGTGTGTGCGTGTGCGTGTGTGTGTGTGTGTGTGTGTGTGTGTGTGTGTGTGTGTGTGTGTGTGTGTGTGTGTGTGTGAACGAGTTGATGGGAGGCTGGCTTGTGTGGGCGTGAAGGGAGTTGGTGTGGGTGGATGGGGAGTTAATTGTTGGGAGTGGGGGAGTTGGTGTGAATGGGGGGTAGGTGTGGGAAGGTGGGGAGACAGTTTGTAGGGAGGAGTTGGTGTGGGTGGGTGGGTGGGGAGTTACTTTGTGTGTGGGAGTTGGTATAGGTGAGTGGGTGGGGAGTTGATTTGTTATGGGAAGTTGGTGTGGATGGGAGAGTTGGTGTGGGTGGGTGGGGGGTTAATTTGTGTCGGGGAGGGGGAGTTAGTGTGGATGGGGAGCTGGCTTGGGTGGGGGAGTTTGGGGGTGTCGTATAGGTAAACAAGAGTAAAAAAAAAAACAACAAACAACGTCCTCGATATGATGAAGTTAAGGAAGAAAAAAGCATAGCATCTGTACAGCAAATCTTAATTGACTCTTACAACACCTGTCTGCTTCAAAGGTACTCGGTTGCTAGGTATCAGTCTAGTAATTTTCTGTTAATAATACCGTCAGTCAGATAATACCAGGGAGTCCAACTTACATTTTGAACTCAGTCTTGTGATAGGAGGGAGTTCAAGTTGTATTTTGAACTCAGTCATGTGATAGCAGGGAGTTCAGCCTGGATTTTGAACGCTTGTGAGAGGGAGTTCAACCTATATTTTGAACTCTGTCTTGTAATAATGCTGCCATACTGATAATATTAGGGAATCCAACTAATATTTTGAACTCACACATCCAGTGAAATGCATTTCTGTTCTTACTCGTTCCCCCTTTCATCATCTCTCCCGCCCTTCCTCCCCGTCATTTCTCCCTCCCACCTTCCTACTCTTCTCCTCTTCCCTCCCTGCTCTCCTCTTCCTCTTTCCTCCCTTCCTTCTTCCTTCTCTTTCTTCTTCCCTTCTTCCTATTCTCCCCCCTTTTTCCTCTCCTCATCCTTCCTTCTCATCTCTTCCCTCCTCCCCCCTTTTTCCTCTCCTCATCCTTCCTTCTCATCTCTTCCCTCCTCCCCCCTCTCCTCCATCCCTCCTTTCTTTTCTTTCTTCTATCTTTCCTCTCCGCTTCCCCTTTCCTCCCTCCCTCCTTCCTTCTCTTCCATCCTTCCCCTCTTTCCTCCCTCCCTCCTTCCCCTCACCACAAAGATGGATGGCCAGTTTTACCATAATCCAGGGCAATTTTCCCCCACCACTCCATCTCCACCCTCCTCCTCCTCTTTCTTACTACCCTTTCTCCATCTCTCCCCTCCATCACATATTTCCCTACTCTCATTCTCCTCCTCCATCACTTATTTCCGTACTCTCTCTTCTTTCCTTCTCCTCCATCACTTATTTCCTTACTCTTTTTCTTCCATCTTCCTCCTTCACTTATTTTCTTACTTACATTCTCTCTTCTTCCGCCTCCATCACTTATTTCCTTACTCTCTTTCTTCCTTACTCCTCCATTACTCATTTTCCTGTTTTCATTTTCTCATCCATTACTTCCTTGCTCATTTTCACCTCCTTTCTTCCTCTTCCTTTCTTCGTATCTCTTCAGTTAACTAGTTTCATACTCTCTTTTCCGTCTTTTCCCTCCTCTTTTTTTTTTTTTTTTTTTTTTTTTTACTACCACCCTTTCATCAGTGTTCTTGTTCGTTTTCCAAATCTCTCATCCGTTACTAATTATCTTTCTCTTTATCCAACCTTTTCTTTCACCTTTTCCTGTTACCCCTCCACCTCCTTCTCTTTCTTGCCTGTTTCTCCATCCATCTCTTACCCTTTCTTATGCTCTTCTCTCTCTCTTCTCCATCATTTCTTTTCTTCATCTTTTTTTCCACCTCCTCTCAAGCCTGTTTCTTTTCACACTCCGTTCACCTAAACCTCTGCATTTCCATCCTCCACCTCCCCTTCCCTTGCAAGCAACCCTTTTCCTATCTTTCGCTTCAATTACGTCATGTTTTCCTCTTTTCTCCCTTTCCTCGCCCGTTCCTTTTCATCATCTCCATCCTCTTCTTTCCTTTTCTCACTTGTTCCTTGTGCATACTTCTTCCTGTCTTTTCCCCTCTCCACCTTCTTTTCTTTCATTTTCTTCTCTCAAGTCGTCAGGTTTCTTATTTCCCTCTCTCCACCATCTTGTGTGTTTCCCTCAATCTCTCTTCCCAAGTATCAATATTCCCTCGTTCTCTTTGGTCAGATTCATTCCTTCATATCACTTTCTTGTACGTGTTTGTTTGCAGTGCGTCTCGTCTTCCTTCCCACCCTCATCGGCATTTTCTCAGTTTCCTTTTGAGCCCAGAAATATTTTAAGACTTACGATCCTGTGACTCACTCCCAGCTCAATATTATCGCCTGGTGTTAGCTAGAGTAGAGCACTAGAGTTTTCCCGACTGTGAGAGGGTTGATGGGGACAGTGTTAATATTTTCAACGTTGTATGACTCACTCTCAGGTGAAGAATTCGTGTGGGTGTAGCTAAAACACACACACACACACACACACACACACACACACACACACACACACACACACACACACACACACACACACACACACACACACACACACACACACACACACACACACACACACACACACACACACACACACACACACGTAATCTGAACATGAAGTATCGGCAACTGTTTTTTTTCTTTTACTACCTGTTACTAAGGCCAAGACGTACGGCTATCAGGACTCTTCTGTTTTTAATATTTTTGTCAGTAAATGAAGAAGTGTCTTATTTAATTAATGCTGTAAAATCATGTCTTAATCTCTAGTCTCCACCAAAGAAACATCGGTGATAATAATAATGATAATAATAATAATAATAATAATAATAATAATAATAATAATAAAAATCATGCTGAAATGCGAAGATGTTTATGTTTGTGTATTTATATGGCAGCTATTACGTACGCAGGTGGTAAGGGAAGCTAGAACAAACAGCTGTAATGCAATCTGCTTTGAGGCACAGCTGCGAGGGTTGAATTAGCTGGGGGGGCTTTACTTACGGCCAGCTGTTGTGTGTTTACCCAGGCCCCTGTGTCCCCGAGATAGCGTCGCCGTAACCATGGCAACGCGCCCGACCCAGCCAACATGTAAACAAAGGGGCATGATTCTCGTAGGCTTCGGTGGGTTTCTTGCATCTCCTCCCTAGCGATTTATTTTGCATATTCCACAAATCTGTCTGTCTATCTATGTATGTATCTGTCTATCTGTCTCTCCCACTGTGTTTGTCTGTCTGTCTGTCTGTCTGGCTATAGGCTTGGGTGGTTTTCTGTCACCTATTGCACAGCGATTTATTTTGCATGTTATACAAATCTGTCTGTATCCATCTATCTGTCTGTCTGTCTGTCTGTCTATCTATCTATCTATCTATCTGTCTGTCTATCTGTCTATCCTCATGCGGTATTTAAACCATTCTAATATAGAAGTACTGCACAACACACAGCAGAAAAAGAACATGTCATATAAAAAGATATCCTGCTATGTTTACTCCACCCTGACAAAGATCCCTGAAACACATCATTGGACTGAAGAGTTAAAAAGGTGTGGAAGAGAGAGATAAGGAAGATAAGATAGTTGAGGCAAATAGACAAAAAGATTTATATAATTGTACCTTATCAGTGCTGGACAATAACCAGAGATAAGCAGTTAATCCTTTGTGAGTGTGTGTGTGTGTGTGTGTGTGTGTGTGTGTGTGTGTACTACAGCCCTGTTTGTACTCTCCCTGTGCTTACCGCTGCTCTGTAGTACCACAATTCCTTCCCCTTTTCTCCTTTTCTCTCCCTACTCAAGTGCTACCGTACTCCCTATTTTTTTCCCTCCTGCTCCTCCTGCTCCTGCTCCTCCTGCTCCTGCTCCTGCTCCTGCTCCTCCTCCTCCTGCTCCTGCTCCTGCTCCTCCTCCTCCTCCTCCTCCTCCTCCCCCCTTATTTTTCCCCTCCGTCTCTCCCCCTTACATATCCCTCTCTTCCCCCTACACCTCTCCCATATGCTCTAGGCCCATCTTTCCCTACTTTTTCCCTCTCCTCCGCCTCCCTGTCCTCCTCCTCCTCCCCCTCCCCCTCCCCTAGCCTAACTACCGTGGCATAATTAGGCAGCGTTGTTAGCTAATGAGCCGTGGTGGTTGTTTGTGGTCCTAATGAGGCTTGTGAGGAAAACACTTTGTGGGGCCTTTAAACCAACTTTTTTCTTCTCTCTCTCTCTCTCTCTCTCTCTCTCTCTCTCTTTCTCAAGTAGTTTTTTTTTTAAAATAAGGAAGAGATTTTGTTTTATATATATCGTGAACTTAAGAGGGTCTTTATTTGTAAGTAAATGATGTTTTATTTTTTAGTATGGAAAGGTCGACTTATAAATGGGAAAGAGATTTTTTCAATATTTTGTTAACAGGATTTTTTTTTTATAATAAGTAGAAGATTTTTCACTGTGTGTGTGTGTGTGTGTGTGTGTGTGTGTGTGTGTGTGTGTAAAAATGATAGGGTCGTTTTTATATATATTTTTTCTTGACAACGATGGAAATACTCTCTGATTACCTGTAACTTGATTGCTGTTTATGTCCCAGGTGTTGTGAAGGTCATACAGGGCTTGTGTAAGATTGTTGGAAGATCAGTGAAGAGAAGGTGGAAGAGTGTTGGAAGATAAAGAGAAGGTGGAAGAGTGTTGGAAGATCAGTGAAGAGCAGGTGGAAGATTGTTGGAAGATCAGTAAAGAAAAGGTGGAAGACTGTTGGAAGTTTAGTAAAGAGAAGGTGGAAGATTGTTGGAAGATCAGTGAAGAGAAGGGTTATGTGCAAAGTTATATTTACTAAGGACTGTGAAAAAAGTGAAAGAAAAAGCTAAAATTATACTGTTTTGAATTTGGAGAAAAGTAAAAAAAAAAAAAAAGGCAAAGAAGCTAAAATTAAGCCATGCTCTCTTGAAAAAATTATAGAAACCTGGAAGAAGAAATAATTGACTTAAAAGAAAAAGAAAAAGCTACAAAAGGAAATTATCACCGAGAACTAAAAACCATACGGTATCGAGAAGCAGAGACTGAAGGAAATAATCAAACTGAAATTATAATCGTGCATTGCTGAGAAACTTTAAGAAACCCGTAAAGGAAATTTTTGAACGTGAAAAAGAAGAAACCCGTGAAGGAAATTTGTGAACGCCCCCCCAAAAAAAAAATAAAAATAAAATTAAAGGAAATATCTGAACTCGAGGGGAAGAAAAAAATTAAGGAAGTTTCTGGGTGTAAGGATTTTTTTTTTTTTTTTTCGGAAAACTCGCCAAGGAAATATTTGTACTTGAAGAAAATACAGAAACCCATTAAGAAAATTTTTGACCGTGGAAAAAAGAAATACAGACGATAGTAAAGGAATTTTCTGAACGTAAAAAGAAAAGGAAAGGTTGAAGTGCAGAAGGATTAGACAGGTGATGACAGCACAAGACCTGCCAACACCATCTAAACAGTGACCTCCTTGTGCAGTGACCTCCATGTGTAGTGACCTCAGCTTCCTCTACGTCAACCTCACCCATCTCCTTCCTTTTCATTCCTGTTATCCATCCCAGTATTGTCCTACCCCTCAGTCCTTCTAGTTACCTTTGATTTATCCTGCGTCTTAGTCCCTCACATTTTTCAGTCTTGCTAAGCCCTACGATCTTTCAGTCTTGCTTTTCCAGTCCTTATCATCTTCACTCATTATCTTATCCTGTGCATTTTGTGTCTTTATTTCTGATTCCATAACATAATCTTCATTGGTCTTGCAGTCGTCTCGTGCCTTGTTCTACGCTACCTCTATCCTGCTCTTCAACTCTGCTTTATACTATCTCTCCCGACTCTCTTAGGCAGTCTGTATGAACATCTCCATGTACCTGTACTCTTTTATCACTGAACACTTCCACTACTTCTCCAGTCCATCTGAACACTTCTGCTCTTCTGTACACTCCTGTCACTGATCATTTCCATCTTCCAGTACACCATTATCACTGAACATTTCCATCATCCTGTCCATGTGATTTTTCCACCTTGCTGTACACTTTTATTTCTACTCATTTCCATCTTTTTGACTGCATTTATCTCCTAACATCTCCATCTTTAAAAACTGTCATCACTGCAGCTCCTTCCATCATTTTATGCAACTGATGCATCGGAACTTCTCTTGGTAAACAGATTCAGAGATTTAAGTATATATATATTTTTTCCCATAACTAAGCACTTCCTTCCTTTAGTAGTATTTCTGTCGTGCTGTTCCATCTTCCTTCATCTGCGTCTATAGTTCCACCTGGTTTTGTCCTTCATACATTAAGACCTCCTGTAGTCTCACCACATATTTCCATTCTCATCCTTACTTCTGCATTGTCTGATACTTTCTTGATACTTCCCTCTTACTTTACACTTTCTTTCGAACAGTTTTGTCCTTCATAAAACTGGTTGTATTCTCATCACATAATCTCATTCTCATCCATACCTCTGCATTGCCTGATACTTCCCTGATACTCTACTCTCGTTCAAGCAGTTAACCCTTTGACTGCCAAGAACTCTCAGCGGGACAGAAATACCTATTGTAGGTCTAAACTGCTCCCAAGTGCCACAGTAATAGCTAAAGGTTACCCGAGAATCACACGCATCCACGTCTCTCCATGTAACGTCTTGGTTGTGAAATGCATAGGGTCCGTCCACATAAATCTGCCATATTTTCAGAGGTGTATAGATTTTAATAACAGATTGGATACGTGTAAGATAGTGTCAGTTGAAGCTTTCGTATCACCGTAAATTAAAGCTTGGGTTGATTTTAGAGATCCACTGTTTAAGCTTTAGTGTGACCATAAAGTAAAGCTTGGATACGGTTAAGATATTCCTCATTTAAGCTTTTGTATCACCCACGAGTAACATATTGCATACAGGTCACATATTTCACCTTTTAAGCTTTAGTAACACCGGAAATTAAAGCTTGGATAGATTTTAGAGATTCTCCATTTAAGCCTAATTTAAAGCTTGGATACATGCTAGATATTCACCATTCAAAGCTTTAGTATAACTCACAAATTAGAGGTTGGATACACATCAGATATTCTCCGCTTAAGCTGCAGTATCGCCCACGACTAAGGGATTGGATACAGTTGGCATATATTCCATTTAAGCTGCATTTCTTTCTTCTCCTAACTTCTTCTCTACCCTGATCACCACCCATATCTAAACCCTCATCACTGTCACTGTCACCACCACCCTTCGTCCCTCTTTCTCTCTTCTTGCTTTTTACCCCTTCTTCCCTCTTCCTTCCTCCTGTCTTCCCCTTCCCTCTTCCTCCCTCCTGTCTTCCCCTTCCCTCTTCCAACCTCCTCCCTTCATCCTCTCCGCGTCCCTCTTCCTTCTTCCTTCCCGTTTCCTCTCCTTCCTCACTAGAAGGCAGTAGAGTCACACCAAACGAGGTGGTTGTGACCCCCTGCTGCTAACTACACCTTCTTCCGCCACACTTCCGCCAGTCAAACCCAATGATCATCGCCACTGCCTGTAGCCTGTAAGCATCTCAGGTTCCGGATTCACAAACCAGCTTGCGATCAAATTCTGTGTCGTAATTTTATTGTAACTTTAACCACTTTATTACTGTATTCCAGGTTGCGATCAGATTTCATGTCGTATTTTTTTTTATTTTTTTTAGTCTCCATTAACCCATGTCGTAACTTTTTTTTTTTTTTTTTTAGTCTCCAATAACCCCTTCATTACTGTATACAAACTTACGATCGAATTCCCCATCCTAGGTAATTTAGCAATCCCTACAGTACTACATAAACGTCCCTCAACACCCCGTCCTTATCCCCCAAAAGGAGGATAGTGGGGTCGTAGTGATGGGTGTTACTCGTATATTGCCCAATGTTATATATATTTTTTCTTATATTTCTCTCTCCTCTTTTTCAGTTGGTAAGTGTTCCGAGCCCGCCAGAGCCCTTCACACTTACTCACACCTGCTGAAGGTAAATAATAACTTTCAGGTGTTCATAGTTCAAGGTAACCCATATATAACGCCTCTCTCCCACTTCCCCTTGTAATATCTTGTGGGTTGTGAGGACTTAGCGTTATCAGTGTCTACCTTGCATCTTTATTCATTTCCTACTCCCACTGCAACACCCACGTCCACACCAGAAGACTGAACGTTTCCCACAACTCTTAAAATGCCCTCAGGTGAGATTCTAGAGGAGCGCTGTTTAAGGACCTTCCTGTATGATGATGTAGGGAGGTGAGAGAGGAAGCTCCTTAACACAGTTTCCTTAGCGATTTATTTTGTTTTGTACGCCTTACTATCCTCTCTGTGTTATAGATCCTACCAGTACCGCCATACTCTGCATAACGTACAAAAGGATATTAACCATCCATATCCAAAAATAAATCGCTAAGGAAGACGTGTTATAGAGCTTCCTTACCCTACGAGAGTACGAGCCCTTGTATACTGCATATTTTACACTTTAGTTCAAGCTTAAGTGGGTTGGCTGGAGTGCTTAGAAAAATAATACATAAGATGATGGAAGGATATGATGCTCACAGTCTGGGTCATGTTATGTGTAGGTCTATCTATCCATGTGTCTTCATCCATCCATCTGTCAGTCTGTCTATCATTTTATATACCTATCTCTTGCCAGACGCCTCAATCCCTTCAGAGGTGGCCACAAACAAATCGCTTCCACATTGCCCTGCCCTATCCCATTTGGTCATCCTTCTTCCAAATCACCCTACACTTTCATAATCACTCCATCCCGCCATCTTACACCCTCCTTTTTCGTATCTCTCCATTCCATCCCTCCATTTCACACCCTCCACTCTTTCAGTCTCATCCCCGCCTCCTCTCTCGCCCTCTCCCCCTCTCCACCATACGTACATACTCTCCTGGTTAGTCTTTCATTCTCCATCCTCTCTCTCTCTCTCATCCAAGCCACTGGGGAACTTTGTCGCTGAAGGCCAAGCACTGAGGGGTACAACAAAGCAAATGGAGATATGGCCGCATATAGTGGAGTTTCTTAAAGCTTCCCACTAAAAAGGGAAGTTGGTAGAAAACGAATCGGGTTTTCTCTCGTCATTGTTGGGTAGACTTAAGTAAAACAGGAAAATAAGCCCAGGAAAAGAGAACTGCAGTAGGCTAGATGACCAGTGCTAGGCAGTTTCTTGAAGAGTGTGACGAGACTGTTAGAATAAGACAAGGCTAGCAAAGAAGACGAAGAAGGATGCATGGTTAAACTGGACCTGGAAGGTTTCTCAAACAAATTTTTACTGAATGTCAACTCCTACGACAATATTATTTTCTCCGGGAATTTGTGGGAAAGAAAATAAATGTATAATTAGCTTGATAATCATGCTTGAACTTCGCCAACAAACTTAGGGTCAGCTGCCACTCGTAACTCGCTTGTGTGTGTGTGTGTGTGTGTGTGTGTGTGTGTGTGTGTGTGTGTGTGTGTGTGTGTGTTCCCCAAGTGTAGCTTATTAGTCACTGTGGTTTATACGCTACACCTGTGACGCGTACACATGTCTTTCCCAGCTAAGGTGACACGGTAGAGGGAGATGGTGCTTGGGGTTGATTATGAGAGAGAGAGAGAGAGAGAGAGAGAGAGAGAGAGAGAGAGAACTTTGCGTCGTTAGTAGTTAGGGGATCAGGGTTGGGTTGGACAGGTGTGGTGAAGGGTTTGAGGGCTTCAGACAAAGAGATACAGGGAAGGTACAGGGTGGTCATTATGTATCGAGTGCTAAGTATTGCTAATCAGGCATCGACATTGGCACTGCACTGGCAATCTAAATATCTAGCATTTCCAAATACTGTAGAATGGGAAGAAGGCTATGGAGATTAACGCTGCTGGACTCAAAATTCCAAAATACTGGATAGAATCATAATTAGTACATAAGAACATATGAAGAGAGGATAACTGCAGTAGGCCTGTTGGCCCATGCTAGGCAGCTCCTAATGTTGGCCCATGCTAGGCTATTTGTCACGGCTGTATATGGGCTTAAAGGATTGGGCGCCTTTTTGGGGGCGCGTTTTCGAGAATTGGGCGTAAACACCTCCCGCCGACCTGGCAACGCTGCGTCTCTTTGATCATCAAGGGAGGAAAGAACAATGGATCACAGGAGAACCAACCACACAGCCTGACCTTGAGCCTTAGACACACGTATTCATAACACTTCTTAGTACTTTGACCTTAAGCTACTTGTAAGATCCTTTATGTATGCCTATATCTTCCTAAGGCCACTAAATAAAGCTACTACTAATAACGTGAAGAATTCGGCGAAGGAAAATAGTTTGTGATAGTAATTAACGGATACTGAAAGTCGTTTATCGTTGGAAATAGTTAAGTTGTTTTCTGAATACTAGCCAAGGGTAAGAATAGGGAAGGGCCTTATGTATAAAAGATCCTAACCAATTTTTACGCTAAACAGGCCTTTGGAACAGTAATCCATATCCAATTATTTTTCATATTTGCCGCACGGATATTCACTAATTTGAGTGTGAAGTGGTAGAAAGCAGTGGGAGTTAAAAGAAGAGTATTTACGGTCAGTCTTAAAACAACCCAAGCTTAAGAGTCTTCATGAATACAATCTCATGGTCTCGAGCTGGGAACTTTGGCCGTACCTGACGAATTGACGCTTTCGGAGTGTTTACCACCTCGGCATACGCACCGTCCACGTTAAATTAGATAAGATGTCAAGTAATTAGAAGGTAGATTAGATTAGCCTGGATCAAGTTAAGAGTGTTTTGGTTAGAATATGATTGATTTGGGTTTTCTCAGTTCGGTATACTTGGTGAGGGGCGACTTGTGTGTGGCGCCGAAGTAGCCAAATCTTCAGACATTTTTTTTTTTTGGCCCTCCTTTATTTATTTATTTATTGTTTATGCCAGTGGATGTTTTCAAATTATAGTGTATGGTCTGGTTTATGGGCTACACTTATGACTCATACACTTATCTTTTCTGTGGCACGTGAGAGAGAGAGAGAGAGTTTCAAGAAATTTAAGAAGGCCATGAATGAGTGTCAGAGAGGGTAGAATTAGCTGCATATATTAGTGAATGACGAGAAACTTGACTGAAGGATAGGTATAAGATATAACCAAGATCCATAGAGACAAAGGTGAAGGAGGGAGGGGAAGAAGAGAGCTTAGTAAGGGAATCCCAAGTGTGAGGCAGGGGTGGGTGAGTGAGTGAGCGAGTGAGAGAGATGGGTGAGCGAGGGATAAGAACATTAGAAGAGAGTATAACTGCAGTAGGCCGGTTGGCCCGTGCTAGGCAGCTCCTAGAAGAGTAACTGAACTACTAGAATGAGCTAAGGACAGCAAAGAAGAATGCTGGATAGAAGTTGGGGATAGGTGAGAGCTAGTAAGACTGAGACAAGAGTGAAAGTTGAATGGGGAGAATGAGGAATAGATTAGAGTGGGGGAGAGCTGAAAGTTGATTGGGCATAAGGGAGGGTGAGGGATGGATGAGAGTTAGGGATAGGCGAGTGTGAGGGACGGATAGATGAAGATGAGCAAGGAAGGGGTTTAAGTGAAAGTTTTGGAGATAAGGGTGAGTAAGTTAGGACAAGTGAGAATGATGAAGAGAGTTCAGAGAGTTCAGTGAGAATGAGAGTGGGATGGGTGGAAGTGAGGAAGGAACAGAGAGAGAGAGAGAGAGAGAGAGAGATTAGATTAGAGTGAGGAGGGACAGGTGAGTGAGAGATGTCAGTGAGGTAGCATTGAAACCATGAATTCGCGATACACTGTGGTTAGTCAGAGTATAGACCATTGCATTGTCAAGAGGTTACCGTATCGAACCTCCCATCCACCACCTACCTTTCCTACCCACCCTGCCCACCAATCCACCCACAAAGCCCGTCCCCCCCACCCCACCCAGCCGTGAGAATAGTTCCGGCTGAGATTAGTTCTGGGTATGAGAATAGTTCCATCTGTGAGGTTAGTTCCGCCCACAAGCCAGCCTCAAAGCTTACGCCCCCACAAGATGAGTTAAACTTTGTACACACACACACACACACACACACACACACACACACACACACACACACACACACACACACACACACACACACACACACACCGAACAGTATCAGATATGGAGTGTGTTAGGGCAGGAAATCAACTGATCCTGCGGTCACATGTTTCACTTTTATCATATCACGCTGTGGTAAGTCTGCCATTCCAACGACTTACATAAGCTTAATATCCACTGAACTTTTTATTTCAACACAGGAGCCTACAGTTAATATAGGAGGTTGCCATCCTGTGTGTATTGTCAGTAAGAAGTCAAGATCAAGTCAGGATCATGCAAAATAATTCAGGAGCAACAGTGACAATTCTTGACCAGGATTCTGTTTTGTACTGACTTTCGGTATCAGCATGAAAGTCAGTATGCGATACCAAGATCCATCAGAATATTTTGGCTTTTAACGTTGCGAAAACCTGCCCCTGATTATACAGTATTGATGAAGCAAATTCGTGGCATCGAGTTGGTGGTGGGGAGGTGCATTACGGTAACCTGACGTCAACAGAGGGTACAATGTGCTATCCTCTCACCTTCCATGGGTTCCAGTAGTACTTGAGTTCGGAAGGACAGGTGAGAGTGAGGGAGGGATAGTGCGAGTGAGAGGGTGGGACTGTGGGAGTGGATAGTGTACGTGAGTTAGGAAGGACAGGTGAGAGTGAGGGAGGGACTGTACGTGAGTTAGGAAGGACAGGTGAGAGTGAGGGAGGGGAGTAGAGTTTGGAAGGACAATGAGAGTGAACTGTGTACGTGAATTGGGAAGGACAGGTGAGAGTGAGGGAGGAACAATGAGAGTGAATGGTGTAGGTTAATTAGGAAGAACAGGTGACAGTGCGTGGGGGGGGGGTAAAGTGAGAGCTCTGGAGGGACGACAGGGAGAGTTAGTGAGGAAGAGTGAAAGTGATTGTACGTGAGAATTAGTGTAGGACAGGGCAAGGTGGAGGGCGAGGTCATGTCTTGTGCTAGGCCTACTTCCCACCCCCGCCTTAGTCGCCTGTAGTTCTTTGTCTGGGTGACGCGCCTCCCAGGGAAACCTGTGCAGTGACCCGAGTGTGTTTCAGCTGAAGCTTTGCAACATTACAGCTTGATTTTAGCGCCTGGAGAGGAAACAGCCAATCAGAGAGACCTGGGGACGTTTTGAAACACCAATTACACACTTCCTACGTAAGTTCCCTGCGCCACTAGAGAACAGTATTCTGGTTGGCTAGTACGGTGGACGTTGTGCTGCCATTGGTCGTCGTTAGCCCATGGGTGAAGCCTCTGACCAATGAACGTACGGAGCTCATCACTTTGTTTATCGGTCGTTCGAAGTGATGTGTATGCGTTTGTGTGTGTTTGGTGTGGTGAAGTGGTGGTTGGTTGCTCTATCTCTTAAACTGTGGTACCTGTATGTAAAGAACCTGGATCTACCGCCCCCACCTGCTGTGCTCTCCATGGAAAACAAGTAAGTACCCATGACAAGCGTAGGGGCCTTGGCTGTGGCGTGGGGGTATAGTAGCGAGACTGAACGCAATATTTTGAGTCGAGTGGAGTGAGGGAGGGAGGTGCTGTGTGTTCCTGCCGTGGTGGTGGCGGGAACTCGCTCTCCTGTCCTCGTCCACTGCACCTTACCTTCCTCGTTTCTCTCATCTCCGTGTGACATGTTGGTCTTGCTTGGGTTGGGTAAGGGATCGAGGAAGGCGAGGCACACGCAAATAAAGACACAGGGATCGATGGAAATAGTTTGTTTCAAGGCTACGGGTATGTTTAGTTGACGTGTCCTTGAGTGCCGTGGCTTGAAGAGAGGTTTTCGACCCAACTCGCTCTCCGTCCCTCTCTTTTCCCTCCCTCTCGCTCTCTTTCTACATGCCTGGGAATGCATACAGCTCCCACATGACCTTCGGAAGTTCCTTAGTCTTGCCCGAATCCCGTAAACCCTAGCTCAGTAGCCTCACGTGGATCACTTCAGGAGGAAATGCCAGGCTAGGAAGGGAACACACAGCACGCTCGCCAAGTTAACCCTCCGCCAAATGGGGATGGTGGCGGTGTGGCGGCGGCTAGGTGGTGTGGTGGTGTATAGTCTGGCTTCTCTGGTGCATCACTCGCCCGCTTGCCCGTTCCTCTCTCTCCATCTCACACACGCACCTCTACACCACACTCACACACTTTACACTACCCTCAAAACACGCAGCGAACCTCCCTCCAACCCGTCTACAAGTTAGAAGCACGTGGATCTCCCTACCGCCCAGCTGAAACGGGTTGTTTTGTGTGTAGCTGGTCTATTTCGATTTAGTGACTCAGGCTACGTATCAGCTGATCCATACACAGTAGCCAAGAGGGACTGAGGGTGTACGAGTGGGTGTAGCTGCTGTCTGTGTACCTTGCGCCCTGTTTTTTGGCCATGTAATACCTCATAGTTATGTGTAAAAAATAGATAAGTATATAAATAAAAAAGTTCCAGGAGTTGTGCTTGAGAATCTACCCAGAATAGCTTGTGTTGTGTGTTACTATCCCGCCTGAGGACCTGAAAACCGAGGACCTGGTCGTTGTTGTAGCGTCCCCCGTTAGGAGTGAGGATTCTAAGCTTCATTCCCCTGTGAGGAGTGAGGATTCCAAGCTTCATTCCCCTGTGAGGAGTGAGGATTCCAAGCTCCATTCCCTGTGACTGCTATAACCCCCGAAGGACCTATAACTTTGTGGTGAAGGGAGCCGCACACACACCTGTCTACCGCGACTCTACCTGCACTGTACTCCAATGTAAGCACCACCATAATTCACCGTAAATTTTAAGCACTGTAATATAAGTTGTGCTAAGATGTACGTATTTCTTATTCTTTCACAGTAATAGCACAGTACTGTACTGTTTCACAATGGTTTACGTATTATTTTATTCTTCACAGTAATTTCTGAACACTACTGCATTACGAGTATAAGCAACACTAAGGTTTACATATATCTTCGAAGTACGTGGATCCATACACACTGTACACAAGAATATTATTATACTTATTCCATAATTTCTTTGCAATGTACTCCAGTGTAAAAACCACGAGTCTTTACATTGATTTTGGTATGTTCAGAAGCACAGTAATGATCGTACAATATTCCAGTACTTTTTTGTTGGTTAATGGAAAAAATTGTAACTCCATTTATATATTTGTTTTGTTAATTTTCGTGTTTCCAAATAAACTTGCTTGTCCTAAAGGAAAGTCTCTTTTTTAAGTTAGTATATGAGAGAGAGAGAGAGAGTTGATTTTCAGAGCATCCCCATCTCATAGTTTTTCCCATCAGTATAGGGTATGACATTGTGTGCCGGGGTTCTCTATGCGATATTTGATTACATATATACCAGCTCTTATTCCCGCCAGTGTAGGTGTAGCATAGAACAGCCGTCATTACAGACTGGAATTTTTAAGAAGGTAAATACAAGAGAGGGACGATTTCTTGTGGTGGCACTGATGCAACTGGTCTGCTCAGCTCCCCCGAATGGATAGTGGACTGCAGAAGGGTAGCTTGAGCCTGCAGTCCACTGGGATCACGTTTCAGATGAGCCAGGAACCACAAAAATATCAGCATTAAGAACCAAGAGGATAAAGCACCAGGAAATGCAGTACACCTAAGTAGACTTGAGATAAGGTCCTGAAAAATGGTTAAGGATGCTGCCAGAGTTCGTGCAAGCATTGAGAACGGCCATAGGGTGGAAAAGATTGACACGTCCCCCCAGAAAAGAAGGTAAAAAATCGAACGAAGCAAGAGATCCCCCGTGAATTGTTGTCCTTAAATTGTGATTGAAAAATAGTGACAGAAAAAAAGAAAATGGAACAACCAGAAGTGTGTCCTGAAATTGCGATAATGGGGGTTGGTTTCAGGTGTGGGTTGAGAAAATACCTGGAGTGGCCATCATGTTACCTGCGAGCAGTTTTGAAAATTTTATGATTGTATATTTTGGCTGGGCATGTAACAAAAATATAAAACTTGTAAAAAAAAAAAGGCTTAGATCTATTATTATCATTTTGCAATTTTCAGAATGCGTGAATATAGAAATCTGTGTGGAAATATTTTATAGGAGTGTGTTGGCATGGGGTA
>NC_137033.1:18209895-18214895 GCF_032717465.1 Coenobita brevimanus
TAACCTTCACTCCTCCCACGATAACACAAACACTCAAGCGCGTTTTATTATGAACCTTTGTGCCCTGAACACCTGTTCTCTTTACCTGTACACCTGCGGGAACTAATTGCACCCTATTTACCTGAACATGGAGATTTAATTCGTTTTGCAATTCATTTCCCTTGGCTCAGTGGTAAAATAAGACGTTACTACATCTTAACTGTAGTGTTTTTACTCTAACTTGGCCAAAAATTCACATCTCCATCGTGAATGCTGAGTTGCAAGATGAGATTAACAGTAGATTAAGATGCAGGTTACGTTTTGTTGGTTTATTTCTACCATTTCTTTTTGTCTTGTTACCTCCAGATTGGTTGGTGTGTCTGGGTGATTCGTTAATTATTTCCTCTGTCGTTACGTGTCCTCATTTATATTTACCTTTATTAATTTACTTATTTTCGAGAGAGAAGATTCTGTATTTCCATTTTTTCCTTCTTGGGTGACGAAATGACTGTTGGTAATTTTTCTTTCGTGACCTATGATTATTTTTGCATGAGGCACAAGAGACATGGAAAATTTTGCACTCTCCATATCGTTTCAAAAATAAATAAATACGAGACGGAATCGATGGTAAGCTTGTTATTGAATTTAAGCCCTGGTCGTTGTCCGTGGAAACCTGTTCTGAGTTTGGTCCGTCACCTCATGTTGGAGGACGGGGAGGGGAAGAGAGGGAGAGGAGGGTGAATGACAATGAATGGTGAGAGAGAGAGAGAGAGAGAGAGAGAGAGAGAGAGAGAGAGAGAGAGAGAGAGAGAGCGTTCCTTTCTTTCGCAGGGGGATAGGGAGAGGATTGAGGGACGTTTGTATGACCTGGCCATATCGGTGCCATCGCGCGAAGGGAAGGGGAGGAGGAATGGTAATAAATGGTAAAAATGGTGGGGGGTAGGAGGGGAGGATAAGATAACAGGATTGATAAGAAAGGAAAGACGTATAGCGATAAGAGTGGAAGTAGCGAAAGAGAGGAAATGGATGGAATGATTACGTGGAAGCAGAGTCCGTGGAAGTGAATGTTAAAATAGTGAAGACTGACTGAAATTAAGAAAAAGGATGGGATGAAGATTGGGAGAAATAGGGAAGGGATTGGATGAAAATTGGGAGAAATTGAGAAATGATTGATTAAAGATTGGGAGAAATGGAGAGAGGATTGGATGTAGGTTGGGAGCAATAGGAAAGAGATTGGATGCTGATTGGAAGAAGCAGATAAAAGTTAGTTGTAGATTGGAAGCTGTAGAGAAAGGATTGGACGAAGATTAGGAGAAGTAGAGGAGGGATCAGTTGAACGTTGAGAGTGATAGCGATGGGAATAGATGAAGGATGTGATGCGTAAATGAGCTTGTGTAAATGCTCTGGCTAATTGATGTATGTGTAAATGCGTTTGCTGATTGATGTGATACGCATATCCGTGTGTAAATTATTTGGGTGATTGATGTGGATGGAAATATGAGAAGGCGTGAATGTAATGGATTGGTTGATGTGGGAACGCGTTTATAACCCTGGAAGCGATTGGTGAAGGCTGTAAATAGTAAGGAGAGGGTGTTGGATGGAAGAGGAAGGGGGGTTATGTGAAGTGAAAAGGGAAATGGATCTCTCTCTCTCTCTCTCTCTCTCTCACACACACACACACACACACACACACACACACACACACACACACACACACACACACACACACACACACACACACACACACACACACACATCATAAATGTATCACCTTAATGAAAGATAAATTACCATGGGAGTGTGAGCAGCAGGGGGATCATTAGTGCAGGTCTGTATGCTAATGAGGCTAATTGGTCGAGCTAATTGGGCTACTGAAATTGGAGAGTGAATGGTAAATAGGGTGGATCGTGGTACTGTACGTGTTGTGGGGACGGCTGAGTCTGCTGGTGTGGGCGTGGGTGTGACATTAGAAGTAGCAAGTGATTAAGTACTGATATACCCCCTTTTAACATAAGAACATTAGAAGAGAGGATAACTGCAGTAGGCCTGTTGGCCCATGCTAGGCAGCTCCTAGAAGAGTAACTGAACTACTAGAATGAGATAAGGATAGCAAAGAAGAAGGCTCTCCCCCGCCCTCCAAACCCTCCAGCCGAAGCCGGCAGGAAAAAGTCAGAAAGAACACCACGCCGTATAGAAAACTGGCGTGGACATTTTACAGGAAAGTGTGAAAGGAGAATAGAGACTATCATAGTGTAACCTGAAAAGGAAAAATTATGAATTAGTATTGGTTATAAGATTTTCTTTTTTCTATATCCACCCCTTATTAGTCATATGCTTATCTAGCCTATGCTTGAAACTCTCAATGGAAGAGGCAGCAACTACTTTACTAGGTAGCTTATTCCATTCGTCTACTACTCTATTACCAAACCAATTTCTACCTATTTCCTTACTGAAACGGAATTTTTCTAGTTTGAAACCATTATTTCTAGTTCTATCCTGTATGCTCACTTTAAGTACCTTGCTAATATCTCCCTTATTTATACCCTTCATCCACTTAAACACCTCAATTAAGTCTCCCCTTACTCTACGCCTCTCTAGCGAATGCAGACTTAGTCTTTTCAGTCTGTCTTCATATGACAGGTTCCGGACGTCATGTATCATTTTAGTCATTCTTCTCTGTACATTTTCTAACGAATTAATATCCATTCTATAGTAAGGACACCAAAATTGTACTGCGTAGTCTAAATGTGGTCTTACTATTGCTAGATAAAGTTTCAGTATTACTTTAGATGATCTATTGCTCACGCTTCTCGAAATAAATCCTAGGACCCTAATTGCTTTATTTCTTGCATTAATACACTGTTGCCTTGGTTTAAGGTCGTTACTAATCATAACTCCTAGATCTCTCTTGCATTCCGATTTGCTAATTTCTTTGTTATCTAAGCTGTATTTAGTATCTCCAGTGGTCTTGCCTACGTTAAGTACTTTACATTTTTCAACGTTAAATTCCATTTGCCAAGTTTTAGACCATTTGGACAATGTATCGAGGTCTCTTTGTAAGTTATGGCAATCGTCAGTCGAGTTAATGATACGCCCTATTTTTGTATCGTCGGCAAATTTGCTGATGCTGCTATTGACTCCTAAATCTAGATCATTTATATATATGATAAATAATAAGGGACCGAGTACTGAACCCTGTGGTACACCGCTAGTTACTAATCCCCAGTCCGACTTAGTTCCATTTATTAATACTCTGTGCTTTCGTCCTTTCAGCCAGGATTCTATCCATTTTAAGATATCGCCGTCTATACCGTGTGCTCGAACCTTTCTAACTAACCTTTCGTGTGGTGTGGGACCCTATCAAAAGCTTTACTAAAGTCCAGATAAATAACATCGTAAGCTTTATCGCTATCTACTGCCTCATAGACCTCCGAGTAGAATGACAACAAGTTTGTGAGGCAGGATCGTCCTTGCCTGAATCCGTGCTGACTTTCGTTTATAAGATTAAATCTTTCTAAGTGTTCTCTAATCTTATTTGCCAAAATTGACTCCAACATTTTTCCTACTATTGACGTTAGACTTATCGGACGATAATTCGACGCAGCTGATTTATCACCCTTTTTAAAGATGGGCACTACGTTTGCGGTTTTCCACGCCTCTGGAACTTCTCCTGAACTTAAAGAGTCATTAAATAACGTTAAAAGTGGCTGACATAATTCTTCTTTGGTTTCTTTTATAATTTTTGCATAGATATCGTCCGGACTTGGCGATTTTTGAGGTTTTAACTTATTAATTTCTTTCAATACTTCCTCCTTACTAATGGTTATTTTACTAAGAATATTTTCCGTATTCTCATCGTAAATATTTACTGCTTGAGGGACCAGGTCTAGATTTTCCTTGGTGAATACTGATATGAAATAATTATTTAGGATGGAGCACATTTCTTTATCTTCACTGGTAATGTCACCTGATTCTGTTCTGAGTGGTCCTATCCTATCTTTATTTTTCGTACGGTACATTTGATAAAAACCCTTGGGGTTTTCTTTTGATTCACTTGCAACCTTAATTTCATAACTTCTCTTTGCTTTTCTTATCTCCCTCTTTACTTCTCTATTTATAATCGTGTATCGGTTACGTAAGTGTTCCTCTCCACGTTTTATTTTTCTATATATTCCTTTCCTTTGGCCTATGAGAGATTTTAATCTGTTGTTTAACCATCTTGGTTCTGAATTATTCATTCTAAACGGTTTTGAAGGGATATATCTATCTTGGCCTCCGTGTATTATATTTATTAACTCGTTATACTTCTCACTGGTCGAACGTCTGCTTGGTACTGGAGCTGAGTTAATTCCCGTCACCTGGACTACATTCCTATCTACCACCTCCCCCCTCACAGACACCTGACATTGAAAGCTGATTTGTAACAAGAGAGTAACACTAGAATTTGATGCTAGTCAGTAAGAAGTGCTATGGAAAGGATGTATAACTGTAGTAATGTCCTCTTCTGTCACTGATCTAGCTGAAATAAGCTACAGAAGGACGAAGAGAGAGAGAGAGAGAGAGTATAGCAAAAGATGAGCACAACAGTCGTTTCAAATAACAGAACTTAATGTCATATGGAATAATAGTTGCATTTTCAGTAACAGGAGTCATAACACAAGTCAAAAATAACACAAAACCGGTTGGTATCTCTTAAATAGCAGTTGTGTTATTTAAAAAAACGTGAACACACACACACACACACACACACACACACACACACACACACAGAATTAATTAACTGGTTGATAGAGAGAGAGAGAGAGAGAGAGAGAGAGAGAGAGAGAGAGAGAGAGAGAGAGAGAGAGAGAGAGAGAGAGAGAAATGTTCGTCTCAAACCATAAATGCCGTAAGAGTATTAATGTCATACCACTTGTGAAAAAAAAAGTATAATATAAAAAGGAGTGTAGTCAGCTTACAAATGAGAGAGAGAGAGAGAGAGAGAGAGAGAGAGAGAGAGAGAGAGAGAGAGAGAGAGAGAG
>NC_137033.1:18219895-18234895 GCF_032717465.1 Coenobita brevimanus
ACCTCATTGGACGAAAAAGTAAAAGAGAGAGAGAGAGAGAGAGAGACGAACATATCCTTAAACACGTAGGCAAACATAGGAGTCTTCAGGTGTTTAGATTGCCCAGGTATGTTAAGGTAATAAGGAAGTGTGTGTGTGTGTGTGTGTGTGTGTGTGTGTGTGTGTGTGAGAGAGAGAGAGAGAGAGAGAGAGAGAGAGAGAGAGAGAGAGAGGAGAATTTACACAGGAATTTATACTACAAAATAAAATATGCAGATTGCACTGTACTCCTTTTTCCTTGTTCTGTTTTTTTCCCCCTCACTATAAATGTAGTATTAGAATTTCAGTGTTATATTCTTAAAGGGGTCTGCCTGTCGTTGTGGCCTGTGTTTATGTTCATCTAAATTTGTCTTTGAATCCTTGTGTATTTTTTTCTGTTTTCTTTTATCCAGTTTTTTGTACTTGTGTTGGAATTTAGAAATGTTTATGTTTTTGTTCTGACGTTCCTCTCACGTCTTATTTATAGTTTCATGTATGGTTTTTATGTATGTTTATTTATTTACTTTTCGTGTGACTGTATTCCTTCCGTCCTTCCTTCATTCCTTCATTCATTCATTCATTCATTCTTCAATCCATCCTTCATTCATTCATTCATTCATCCATCCATCCATCCTTCTGCGTTTGGAAGCAATGTACTGCACCCTTTTTAGCATGTACACTACGTCCTTGCATTGAAATTCACTGCACGATGCACACTGTTACAATTATAAATGTTTGCAACGCCACTGCCTTGTTTGGGTCTGGCCTACTCCACCCCACCAGCATAATTGTTAGTGTTGTAAAAATGTGATGCTTTTATTGATACCTGAGGGCAAGTTATATTTGGTTGTGTGTGTGTGTGTGTGTGTGTGTGTGTGTGTGTGTGTGTGTGTGTGTGTGTGTGTGTGTGTGTGATATAGTAGTATGGAACATGAGGTTGAGTACAGTGTGTGTGTGTGTGCGTGTGTGTGTGTGTGTGTGTGTGATAATGGTGTTCCAAATCTTACTGCTTTGGTTGTAAATTGTTTTATGTTGGATAGTACTACCTTGTACTGTAGATGTGTGATGTGATGTGATGTGTGTGGGGGAGGGGCAGTGTTATATAGCATAGGGGGTGTAGTGTGTATGTGCAGTATTTTTGTTTTATGGTTGTGTTTTGGTGTGGTATGTGTGCTAGTGTGCTTGATTGGTGTGTGTGTGTGTGTGTGTGTGTGTGTGTGTGTGTGTGTGTGTGTGTGTGTGGGGTAGTGTTGTGAGGTAGTGTGTGGCAGGTCGGTTACATGGTAGTGATATGTGATATGGTGAGTGTGTGTGGTTGTGTGAGGGTTTGGTAAGAGTGAAGTTGTGTGGTAGTGATGGAGTGAGTGTGTGTGGCGGTGTGGTTGCATGGTAGTGTGGTGATGTAAGTGAAGTTGTGATGTAGTGATGTAGTCTGTGGGGCAGTGTGGGTGTATGGTAGTATAGTGATGTAGTAGTGAAAGTGTTATGCAGTGTGGTTGTATGGTAGTCTAGTGATGCAATAGTGAAGTTGTGGTGTAGTGTGTGTGGCAGTGTGGTTGTATGGTAGTGTGGTAGTGTGGCTGGGGGAACCAAGGCAGCCTGGTCTCATTTAGTGCTGTATTGATTTTCCCCTGTGTAGAGTTCCTAGCGAAAATGTGTTGCCAATTCATCATTTTCTGTCCATGCTTTGTTATACGGCCTTGTTTATATGTAAGGTTTGTTTGGGAGGGGAAAAGTTGGGAGGGGAGGATGGGGCTAGTGTGCGTGTGTGTGTATGCATGTGTGTGTGTGTGTTTGTGTGGGTGTGTACGTGTGTGTGTGCGGCGTGTGCATTCATTGAGCCAACTACGACCTTCACCCCTCCCTCCTCTGTCTGGCCTTCCATCTCTCCTCCTACCCCTCCCCTCTCCCCCTCCCCCCGACGTCCCCTTGCCCCGCCCCAGTGCCGCCCCGCCCCCTGCCACATAGATGCCAGGGGTCGCAATTCGTCCCTGCCTGCCTCTTCCTAGCCTGGGGAACTTGTGCCTAAATTGTGGTTTATGCGAGGTGAGGGTGGTGTCCGTGAACTGAGTGTAGTGTGGCTGGTGCTGTGGCGATGGTGAGGTGCTGGGTGGTGGTAGGGGACGTGGCAGGGTAGAAACAGCAGCAGCGGCAGTAACAGCAACAGCAGCAGCAGCATAGGCAGGCTCTCTGACAGACAGTTGGCTTTAGTCTAGTCAGGGTGCGCGGGGTGGGAGCGGAGTTGTGTGCGTGTGTGTGTGTCTGTGTGCGGTCCCTCTCGCCAGGACTCTCTTCGCCTTCTGTCCTAGCCGGTCTGAGCGTCTGTCTGTCTCTGCTCAGTGCTGCTTCATCCACCATCCCTTCCTCTCCTTGGATGGCACACAGAGCCACCGGTTCGACTCCCAGTGCCATCCTGTAACTTTTCGTGCAAGTGACTGTATGGACTGAACCTCAAGCAAAAAGTCTCACAGTCACCCCAGACACTCCGACAGTCAGCCAGGTTCATCAGTCAGTGAAAAGGCACAAGGGAGAAGCAGTTAATACCCAGTGGTACAGTTCCTTGAGGTGCATCTTTTGTTTGGGTGAGATGGACGCTGCCACCAGGAGGGAGGATTGGAGAAATGAGCAGGTGTGAGCAGAAACTGAGGCTTGTGCAAGTGAGCAGGTTTTAGGATTGTAGAAAAGAGGAGGTGTGAGGATTGTGTAGGTGAGCTGGTGTAAGGAGGAAGACCTGTGGAGGTGAGGAGGTGTGAACAGGAAGGACTGTAGAAGGGAGCAGGTGTGAGGAGGGAGGATTGTCTATAGTATGTGCGAAGAGGAAGGATTGTAGAAAGGAGCAGGTGTGAGGATTGTAGAAGTGAGCAGCAGGTGTGAGAGTGACCCCTACCTGACCCTCCCAAGGACAGGAGGCAAACAAAGGACGGATTCGTAGGTACCAGGTTGTAGGTACCAGTTGTCCCTATCAACCCAGCCTGCCTACCTCCCCCTCAACCCACCGATAGACAGGCTTCTCTATCACGTACACCACTACCACCGACGTGAGGAATAGAGATTAATGAGCGTCCACCACTGGTTTTGCTCCAGTTGATCTCGTAGAAGGATTTATATTTCCATCCCAGTTGAGCAACTTGTCCTCGTATCAAAGATTTTTTTTTTTTAATTCCCTCCATCTCAAATCACCTGTACTCGTTGTTCTCGTGGAAGGAACATATATTTTCCATCCAGTTCTTTATCTTTTCTCTAATTCACGGAAGGAACATCAAGCACATTCCATATCTCTAGAGCCAATATTGATCTCTAGTAAGGAACATTACTTTTACCCCATCCATATCTAACCACCAGCTATCCATTCCTCAGAGAATATCGCAGGTAAAAAAAAAAAAAAAGACATGACGCGCTGAAGTGACAGGTGATTTGGTGGACAGGTGACGGGAGAGTTCAGTGTCATCCCGGTTATTTGATCATTGAGCCGAGCAGACTTATAACCCGATATACCGGGACCGGAATCTTACCCAACCACGCCATCACTGTCAAGAGGAAGGACTCAGGACTCCCTTGATCGTCAAATAGGATTCTCAGGATACTCATGGATGTAATATAGGACTCGTACGTTTTGTGGAAGTCCGGTTGTGTGGTTGAGTCGATATACCGAGACTGGAATCTCTTGTCCTTACCCAACCACATAATCATTGTCAAGAGCAAGGACATTTAGGACATCCATGGACTTGATCTAGAGCCCTGGGTTGTGGAGGTGCTGTTGTGTGGTGTGGTGTGGTGGCGGTGGTGGAGGTGGACGTGTGGAGGCGCGGTGGAGGTGGTGGTGGTGGTGGTGGCAAGGTGGAGGGTGTGTGGAGTGTTCTGGTACTCACCTGGTCGGCTGCCACGCGTCTGAAGATGAAGGTGACCCGCGAGGGATCATCGTCGTCATCGTCATCTTCTTCGTCCAGGTAATAATGAAGTTGATGATCGTTAGAGAAAAAAAATAAGACACTCGTAAATTATATAAGCAGTGCCTTGGAACTGACCACCATATCATTATCGATATTTGGATGTATTTGTCGTGAAACCTGTACCTCATTTGTCATTATTTATCATTCATGACGGTATAATTTCATCACGCATTGAAATTTGAATGATTGCTCCCACCACCCCATTCAGAGTGATGTACAATTTGGATTTTTATCTGGAATGAAATAATTATATGCACATACGGAGAAGCATCTTATTGGGGGCATGTACAGCTTTTCCAAATGTAGGTGGTTTTCGACATATCAGGGTTAACACACACACACACACACACACACACACACACACACACACACACACACACACACACACACACACACACTTTCTATCCCATCCTTCTCACTCCCCGTCACCCCAGCATCCCATTAAGTCTAAAACATAAACTACGATTTGTGAGGGACGAGAGGCCTTTTTCAAAACATAAATTATTTTTTGAAGGATCAGAATATTTCATGTATAGATTTTGCATATACAGGTACGTTTGTCTGGATTTTTTTTTTTTTTTTTTTTTTAGCATACATGTTCCTGGAAAAAAAAAATGTACCTTGCCTTTATTTAACCCTTTCAACACGATGATGTGTTTTGGGGAAGTTAATGGTATTCATGTTAGCATCAGACGATTTTATTGCACATGGATGGAGGGATTGAGGAGAGAGGGATATGAGAGGGGGTTGTAGGTTTGGGGGAGGACAGCGAAATGGCAGAGGACAGGGCGACATGGAGGCAAGTTGTTCGTGGCCACACCTTGGCCACACCTTACAGGATTAAGGCGTCTGGCTATCGATAAATAAATAAATTGATAGATAGATAGATAGATAGATTTCTTGCAGTGAAGTGGTTATCGATAAATAGATAGATTGATAGATAGATAGATAGATTTCTCGCAGTGAAGTGGTTATTGAAGAATGTTTTTAACCCCTCGAAAAGTATAAAATCGTCTGGAAATAACAAGAATAATGTAGAAAATACGTCATGAGGTTGAAAGGGTTAAGTATAAGATTTTCGTACCCAACACAGGAGTCTTCTGAAGGACGCTTCCTAGCACCTATTCATTATTGATTTTTTTTTTTTTTTGATATGGGTGGCTAATCTCCTTTTGTACGTTATTTATGCAGAATATGAGGGCATTGGAAGGATTTATGTAGCACAGAAGACAGTAAGGTGTAACAAAGGAAATAAATCGCTTAGGAAAAGGTGTTAGGGAGCTTCCTCAGCCGACGAGAACAGAGGCGCCTGAGTGTATGTCCACTAGAATATTCCTTGCAGAACAAAGAACAGCGACAGCCCCGTATCGGAAATGAAAGCCTCGTCTCTCTGTGTGGAGTGGAAGGTTTCTGGTTTTACAGGAAGCTTGGTTGGGTTGGCTATTTTGTCCATTCTTTAATCTAACCTAATCCATCCTCTCCTGTCCTCTCCTCTCCTCTCCTCTCCTATCCTCTCCTATCCTATCCCATCCTATCCTGTCCTATCCTATCCTATCCTTTCTCAACCTAGCTTAGTGTAAATTGACCTAACCTAAATTATGTTATTCTGTCCTGTTGTAACCTAATGACCTAACGTATCCTATCCTGTCCTGTCCTAACCCAACCCAACTCATCGTAACTTGACCTAACATAGCCTAGTCTAACCTAATCAAACCTAACCTAACCCGACCTGACTCACCCCAGCCAAGACCTTATGTGTGGAGTGGAAGGTTGGTAGTCGTGCGGGCAGATAGGCAGGAGTGACTATTTTGTTCTCTCCCTCGTGATTCCGCAGTCTCAGTAAATGGAGGTATCACCAGCCACACCACCAAGAGGAAGAGGTAGTGGGTGCTGTGGTGGAGGCGTTGGCAAGAGGAAGAGGCAGTGGGTGTTGTGGTGGAGGGTTTGGTTAGAGGAAGAGGCAGTGAGTGTTGTGGTGGAGGGGTTGGTAAGAAGAAGAGATAGTGAGTGTCGTGGTGGTTCTGGTGGAGGGGTTGGTAAGAGGAAGGGGTAGTGGGTGTCGTGGTGGAGGGGTTGGTAAGAGGAAAAGGTAGTGGATGTCATGGTGGAGGGGTTAGTGAGAGGAAGAGGTAGTGGGTGTCGTGGTGGGGATAGTTTGGGGAGTTGATAGAGTTAGGGAATGCGAAGTAGAGTTTAAAGTGACAAGCCTGCAGTCTACTGGGTTCTCGTTTCAACTTCTACCCTTGACTTAGAGAGAGGGGGAAGTGGGTGTTGGGGAGAATGGGATGGATTGAGGGGGACTGGTCAGCATTGGGGAATGACAGTTAGAGGAAGAAGGGAAAGGATGGAAAGATAATAAGGGAATGGGTTAGCTTTAGAGAGAGAGAGAGAGAGAGAGAGAGAAGGATGTCTGGAAATACTGCAAGATTATATATACAGGAGCTGGTTGAGATTAATGAAGTGTCGCAGACCATAATTTTTTGCTGCACGTCTGACAACAACAACACAACCAACTCGGAACCCACACTAATGAAATATACCCTGGCTGTTAATATCCACGGCTGCCTTCCTGCGTGCCTGTCCCTTAGAACGTTGTGTGGGTGAGGAGGTCGGTGCAGGTGGTGTGTGAGGAGGGAAGAGTGGAGTGGAGTAAGGCAGGTTCAATACTGCATCAGAATTAATAATAAGTGTTTAGGAAAATTTGTGTCGCTTGTCATGGAAAACTTGAAGCTGTGTTAGAAATGATGTTTGAGTCACTAAGTATCTGTCTGTCTATCTGCCTGTCTGTCTGTCTATCTATCTTTCTATCTATCTATCTGCCAGTGCCTAGAAATCTGTTGGGCTCACATGATTGATGGATGTGGTGATGTCCATAGGAATATTAACATAGTGATGAAAATGCGATTACACGAAAGCGATCCGGATATTTCGTCTCTTTTTCCTTGTGGATGATTACCAACCTGTCTGTCTGTCTTTCTAAATAATTATATTCTATCTGTCTGTCTGTCCTGATGAATATGATATGTATAACTAGTGAAGAAATATATGTTTGGTTTCAGTTATACACACAAAATCTTCATTTTTTTTTTTATAGACATTAGCAAACAGTTTTATTAAGTTTACAAACGGCTTTCCGTCTCCTAAGCCGATTAATGTAAAAAATCACAACGTTGCAGAACTTCACGTGAGCGTTTGCAGTCCTGATGCTGGCGAAGTTAAGCCTCCTGTAACAGTTTGCCCAAGAAAATCGGATTAGATGCTTGGTCGGATTGGTGCACGATCGTATAAAAGAAGGGATGAAATTTGTGTTATAACCGAATGTCACAGTATTATAAAGCAAACTGAGAGCAGACGGAATGTGAGGATAGTCTGGCACTGTTGTATATCGTGCAAGAAGCACAGTATGGCCTAGTAGTTTTCATTTCTAGTAGTTTTCATTTTGAGGCTTTGTTGTAGGGTTGAGACATTTTAGTGATTTCGCGTACAAACTGAGGGCGGAAACCTTGTCTGAATTACGTTTATAGATTTCAGTTACTCATTGGTGTATAGCCTAATTCTGTCTTGTATTTTTGGTTATCAGAATAGAGTTTTAGCATGATCATTGCAAAATATATATCACAACACTTTCACTGTCATCTGTCCTTTGTTATCATTTTATTTTATTATTTTTTATTATTGTTCAGCGTGGAGACTTTTCATCCCCGTCACTTTTTTCATTTATTTATCTTTATTTTCTTTATTAATTTATTGCACAGGACAATTTTGTTTATATCAAGATGGGCGTTTCCTTGTGAATGTGGTAAATTTTCGTTGTTACTCTAAATACTTTTTTTACTCAAACCTGGTCTAAAATTGCCATCTCAATCTTGAATACCGAGTCGTAGCAAGAGATTAAAACTAGAATATGATTCTAATCACGAAGCAGTACCATGGAAAGGACGAAAAGCCATAGTATTGTCTTATTCTGCCCCTGAGTTACATCAAATAAACTGCAGAAGGACAGGAGTTAAGGTAAAAAAGACTTTAGTGGAGGCGATAGTTAGAAATGTAAAGCCGCTGCGAGGATGTATGTGTGTGTGTGTGTATGTGTGTGTGTGTGTGTGTGTGTGTGTGTGTGTGTGTGAGAGAGAGAGAGAGAGAGAGAGAGAGAGAGAGAGAGAGAGAGAGAGAGTTTGTCTGTGTGTGTGTGTGTGTGTGTGTGTGTGTGTGTGTGTGTGTGTGTGTAAAATAAGTAAGTAGAGAAATATTCAGATGTGTGACTGAAAGTGTATTTTTAGAGAGTGGGATGAGCACGTGTTGGGGAGGGGGGGGAGAGCACAGGTGTTTGAACGTGCAAGGTAGTGATGGTGTGTGTGTGTGTGTGTGTGTGTGTGCGTGTGCGTGTGCGTGTGCGCATAATATTAGGTAGGTGCACTTGTGGGCGGTGATGTGTTAATGCGGTGGTTTCTCTCTCTCTCTCTCTCAAAAAGGGGAAAGATGGATTAGGGAGTAAATTAAGGGTAAGGGTGGGGATAAAGGGTGAAGGAAGAGACTGGGAAATAAATTAGGAATATGTATGTGTGTGTGTGTGAGAGAGAGAGAGAGAGAGAAAGAGAGAGAGAGAGACCTTCGGATTATGCACCTGAAACCAGTGTCACAACCTGTCCCTCTCTCTTCCTGCATTCTCCCTCTCTTTCCCTCTCCTTGCTCTCTTTTTCCCTTTCTTAACTCTCTTTTCCTCAGCCTTTCTCTGCCCATACATTTTTCCTCATATTTTTATTCTCATCCCATTTTTCTAGTTGATTTCTACTTTTTACTTTCTCTCTCTCTCTCTCTCACACACACACACACACACACACACACACACACACACACACACACACACACACACACACACACACACACACACACACACACACACACACACACACACACACACACACACACACACACACACACACACACACACTTTGCCCTCTCAAAAGCTTTCCCTCTCCCTCGCTCACAAAAGGTTCCTCTCTCTCTCTCTCTCTCGCATGCGCTGTCTGCCTCTCTTCGTCCTCTCTCACTCGTCAACCACACGCTCACTCTTTTATTTTTTTGGTTTTCCCCTTCTCTCTGATTTTTTCATGTTATTTATTTTTTCACTTTTTTTCCTACCGTGTTGTTTAGTTTCATTTATTCTTTCTTCCCTTCCTCATTATTTCTTCTCCCTTCTTACTTATTTTCTTTCCTACCCTCGTTTCTCTCTTTTTTTTTCTTTCTGTTCATCTTCCTTTATCACTTCTACCTCCTTCCTTTCTTCCATCTTCCATTCTGTTTTTGTTCTCGTTTCATCCGTCATCTTTCTACTCATTCTTGTTCATTTCTTTTCTTTGTTTATCAGTGCTTCCTCCTTTCTCATTTTCATTCTCCTCTCCGATTTTCTGCCACCTTTTCTGTCTTTTCCTTTATCCTCTCATTTTCCTCCACCCCTCCAGTTCCCCTCCATCTCTTACCTTCTTAATTTTCCTCCTTCTCCTCCTCCTCCTTTCTCCTCACTTCCTCCCCTCGCCTCCTAACTTCCCTCCCCCGTGTGCCCATTTCTAAGAATCCTGCGTAGTTTTCGTGGAAGAAAGTGGGGGATTTTTAGAGTGCATTTGGTGAGCGTGGTAATGGTGGGGCTGGTGGTGGTGAAAATGGTGGAGATGAGGGTGAGAATGGTGGTGGTGATGGTGGTGAGGAGGGTGAGAATGAAGGTGATGTGTTTGGTGTTGGTAATGGAGGACGTGATGGTGAAAATTGAGATGATGATGGTGATGAGGGTAAGAATGGCGGTGGTGATGGTGGCGAGAATGGAGGTGATGTGGGTGACAGTGGTGGTGGTAATGAGGGTGAGAATGGACGTGGTGATGAGTAACTGGAGTAATGCTGAATAGGTAGGGATGAGAGTGAAAATGGGACATGGTGAAGAGGATAGTGTGGTGGTGGTGGTGGTGGCGGTGTTATAATGATGGTGGTGGTGTTATAGTTGTTGTGGTGGTGGAGGTGGTGTAGTAATGGTGGTGGTGTTGTAGTTGTTGTGGTGGTGGTGGTGGTAGAGCTATGATTGTGGTGGTGGTGCTGTAATTGAGGTGGTGTGATGGTGGTGGTGTTATAGTTGTTGTTGTGGTGGAGGTGGTGTAGTAATGGTGGTGGTGTTGTAGTTGTGGTGGTAGTGGTAGAGCTATGATTGTGGTGGTGGTGCTGTAATTGAGGTGGTGTGATGGTGGTGGTGTTATAGTTGTTGTTGTGGTGGAGGTGGTGTAGTAATGGTGGTGGTGTTGTAGTTGTTATGGTGGTGTTGGTAGAGCTATGATTGTGGTGGTGGTGCTGTAATTGTGGTGGTGTGATGGTGGTGGTGTCATGCGGATGAAGCTGGCACAACTCCTCAGATTGACTCTCATCGTACCCAGGCCACATCTTTACCACCACACTGCCATGACCTGCCTTACTACCATGACCTACCTTACTACCAATTGCCTGCTACCATCGCTTACCATACCACAGTCATCTACCATACTTCCATGACCTTGCCTTACATCCATAACCAACCTTACTGTCATGACTTACTACCATTATCTTCCTCACTACCATGACCTACCTTACTACCATTTGCCTGCTACCATCGCCTACTTTACCACCATCATCTCCCATACTTCCATGACCTGCCTTACATCCTTAACCATCCTTACTACCATGACTTACCTTACCACCATGATCTTCCCCACTACCATGACCTACCATACTGCCAGCACCTCCCATACTGCGAGTACCCTGTAGTGAGTTATTTCCCTGACCTGCCATACTACCATGACCTCGCTTATTGTCACGACCTTCCTGACAACCATGACCTACTTAGCTACCATGACGCTCCTAACTACACACACACACACACACACACACACACACACACACACACACACACACACACACACACACACACACACACACACACACACACACACACACACACACACACAAACCATATCCTCCCACACTAACATTGTATATCACTCTTATTTCCTTTCCTCATATCCCACCACCACCACTATTTTTATACCTCAACTACGGTCGGTGGTGCAGTGGTAGGTTATCCAGCTCGCTATTGGATGATCGTGGGTTCGATTCTAGGGCCGGTCGGACTGTGGACAAAGTAAGCTTCCCTCCTTGTCACTGTTCACCCTGCAGTATAATTGGGGACCTGGATATAACATTGCTGGTTGCGGGTCGTATGCTAGGGGAAGAGTAGGACTTAGAAAAATATACCCCATGTAGTTGATAGTTTGAGTTGTCTTCGCACAAATTGTCACAACCATCTTCACCCTACCATCATATTCCACCAACCACCCTCTCCATCTACCACCATCCTTCACCTACCACCATTCTCCTACAGCCATTCTCCACCTACCACTCTCTCCACCTACCACCATCGTCTAGAACCATTCTCTTCAATCCACCACCATCCTCGTCCACCCACCAACCACTATCTGTTTCGCTACCACCATCCCTCGTCCACTATCAATTAATTCATCTAATTGATTGTAACTGTACTCGTGCGTGTGTGTGTGTGTGTGTGTTTAATGTCAGACTGCACATGTATGATTGTTGCATGTGTGTGTGTGTGGGTGTACTAGATAAGTTTGCGTGTATATTTAGAGAGAGAGAGAGAGAGAGAGAGAGAGAGAGAGAGAGAGAGAGAGAGAGAGTTTGTGTATGGGTGTATCAGATAATCTTTAATGTGTATTTGCATAGAGAGGTGGGTAATACAGCAGCTTTGGAGAGAGAGAGAGAGAGAGAGAGAGAGGGTAAACTCGTGGCTATTGATGTGGTAGTGTAAGTATGGTGGGGTTTAAACAGGTGTTCCCGATTGATTACCTTTGTGTGTGTGGTGGTGTGAGTACGTAAGGAAGTTCCAGAGTAAGAGAGTGATAAGGGTGCCAAGGTAACGCCATTGGCACCGGATATAACGATATTTACATGTATAAGACACCAAATATCCTTATGCATCAGTTTTATCGATATTCTGTGCTGTGTTGTATAGATTCTACCTCATTTCTTGCGATTTCCGGAGCACTGTAGCATCCTTTGACTAGGCACCTCGATTATACCTTATTCACTCCAACCTGGCCCAAACTTACCCTCTCTGCATCTTGAAGACTGAGCTTTAAGAAGAATTTAATGCTGGAATATGGTGCTAGTTGTGAAGAATGCTATGGAAAGGATGTGATAGTAGAGCCTCAGTATTTTTCTTGTTTTTGTAAATGAAATAAGCTGCAGAAGGACAGAATTGTAGACCAAGTTAAGATGAACGGACTACAGTGAGTGGTGGGGTGGGGTGATGAAGTGTAAGTTAGTGTATGTGAATGTAGGTGGAAATTAGTGTATGTGACTGTAGGTGTGGTGTGGTAGGGTGTAAGTTTAAGTGTAAGTGTAAGGGTTAGATTTGAGCACTAGATGGGTAGCACATGTACGTAAACAGTAAGTTGTTAACATTAAAATGAGTATCAATCGTACAAAGGCTGTAGGTGAATATATAAGTACATTATTAGCACATGGGGTAGCACATAAAGCAGTACACCCCTACCATAAAGAGAAGGAGTAGCAGCACATGAGTAGGATAGCACATGTATGCAAGCAATAAGTAGTAAGCACATACTTAGCACATGGGTTGTACATAAAGGCATTACACCCTCAGCACTACAGCAACCAGGCATTGATTTCCTATACCAGGCCAGCGGAAACTTGATCTCTCCCCCTCCCCATCTCCCTCCCTCCCTCCCTCCATCTCCCCCCCTCTTCCTCCATTTCACTCTCCCTCCCTCCATTTCACTCTCCTTCCCTCCCTCCATTTCATTCTCCCTCCCTCCCTCCATTTCATTCTCCCTCCCTCCCTCCATCTCTCTTTCCCTCCCTCCCTCCATCTTACTCCCTCCCTTCCTCCATCTCACTCACTTCATTCATCTCACTTTCTCCCTCCCTCCATCTTACTTCACACTCTGCCTCCCTCCATCTCTCTTTCATCCCTCTCTCTATCTCATTCTCTCCCTCCGTCTCACTCTGTCCATTCCTTCCTTCATCTCCCCTCTTTCCTTTTTCTCTCCGATCCTCCCTCCTTCCTCTTCCCTATCTCCTTCCAGTTTCTCGCCTTCCGCCTATCTCTCTTTCACCATTTCTTTCTTCTTATCTCCATACTCACCTCCCTCACCCTCTCTCCGTCCCTTCATTCCTCTTTCCCCCTCTCCTTCCTCTATATCTCCTTTTCTCTTTCTCTCCCCCCACCCTTTCCCCTGTCCCCCTCGATCTCGACTTCCCTTCCGTCTTTCTTTCCCCATTTCTTTCTTCCTATGTCCTTACTCACCTCCCTCACCCTTTCTCCGTCCCTTCATTCCTCTTTTCCCCCTCCTTCCTCTACATCTCCGTTTCTCATTCCCCCCCACTCTTTCCTCTGGCCCCCTCAGTTTCAGGAAGACCTCTATACTGTTTTTACTCTAACTTGGCCCAGATTTTCGTCCTCTCAAAGCTTATTTCACGTACTCGTAGCTCAGTGTCAGAAAAAAGACAATACTACGGCTCTGCATCATTCCCACAGTATTTTTTCTTGACTAGCATCATATTCTAGTGTTAATCTGTAGCTATAACTCAGCATTCAAGGTGGAAAGGCAAATTTAAGGCCAAGTTAGAGTAAAAAGAGTAAAGTACAGATCATTGTTATATTTAACCACCTCCAGCCCGAAAAGTCTAGAGATAAACGCATAGAAATAACTAGAAATAGCAATAATAACACCCGGATAACACTAATAACACGCCATCGTAGTGAAAGGATTAAATTGCAGGATTCTGAGGTGCAACAGGCGAAATAAATCACTAAGGAAAAAGTGTTACAAAGCTCCGATGGCTTTTACAACGCGACCCTTTGTTATAACCAGCCTGTGAAAAAATAAAAAAATAAAAGCCTGCAAAGAAATAATAGGTCTGTTGCTCTTATATTCCTTTATCCCTGCTGGTCTTCCTCTTCCTCTTTTTCCTTTTCCTTTTCCTTTTCCTCTTTTTACTCGGCCTTTCCCCAGTGTCTTTCTTCTTTGTGTTTCTCCTCCTTCTCCTCCTCCTCCTCCTCCTCCTCCTCCTCCTCCTCCCTCCTCCTCCTCCTCCTCCTCCTCCACCTCCTCCTTTCCCTACACCGCCCCTTCCTTCCCCTGCTGTTCCCTGCTTCCTGCCTGTCTCCACCTCAATTTCCTGCTCACTGCTTCCCTGCTCACCTACTCCTTTATTCTCATCCTTTCTGCCTTCCCTATCTTTTTCCACCTTTCATTTTCCCCTTTTATTTTTATCCTCAGTGCCTCATTTTCCTTTCTTATTTTCATCCTATCTTCTTTTTCTTCTTTTTCATCCTCCCTGTCTTGCTTGTCCTCTTCCACCTTATTTTCCTCAATTATTTTCAGCCCCTCTTTCCTTTTTTTTTTACTCATTTTCCTGATTTATTTTCATCCTCTTCATCCTCCCCCTTTTCTCTTCGCTTTTTTCATTATTATCGTTCTCCCTGCTTTCCTTTTCTGCAGTTCTACCTTTCATTTTCTTTCCCCTCTCCTCCTGAACCATCTCCATCCTCCAAATGTATTCCTTCTTCCATACCTCACACTCATACTCTTTTATTTTCTCATTCTCCACTTTGCTCTTATGTTTCTGTCTCCCATTATTTTTTCCCTTACTGTCTCTCCCCGTCTTGTTTAGCATCAGGGTTGTTCTTTCTTCCTTAGCCTACACTCCTACTCTTTTATTTCCTCTTTCTCAACCTTCCCCTTCTTTCTCTGTCTCCCCACAACTACTTTAGACGTGTTTTTTCGTCCCATGCCGGCTGTCTTCAGATGATTTAGAATTCAGCTGTGTATAAACCGTTACTATACGTTTTTCACCTCAACCTGGCTTCGATTATCGTCTTGTTGCTTATTTCTACGTAGTTCAGTGGCAGAAAAAGACAGTACTGTGGCTCCATATCCTCTCTGTAGGACTTCTTCGCAACTAGCATCATATTCTA
>NC_137033.1:18239895-18257395 GCF_032717465.1 Coenobita brevimanus
TTTTAGGCCAAGTTAGAGTGAAAGGAGTATAGGTGGGAGTGAGTCGAGAGAGCCTGATAATTTTTTTTTCATTTTTTTTTTTTTCATCGTTCCTCAGCCCCTCAGTTTCTCAGAATTCCTACCTCTCCCTCCCACGTTCTTCCTTTGCCTTCAGTCTCACGCACCTTCCCTCTTCCCTTTCATCCACCTGTCCTTTGTAGTCTGCTCCTTTTCCTTCCATCGGTGATTCCCCTTTTTTCTTTCTTTCGTTCATTTGTTCGCTCCGTCCCCTCATCTTCATTCCCTCTCTCATCTTCCTTCCTCTCCTCCTCATTCCCTCATGTACCCAGCATCCAGTCCGTTTATCTCCTTTCCCTCCTCTCTTCTTTCTTCTGTTCTCTTACATTCAGTCCCTTTCCCCTCTCTTCCCTTCCTTTCACTTCCCATTCTTGCTTCCAGTTGCCTTTCCGTTCTGTTCCCTTCCCTTCCCTTCCCTTCCCTTTTCTCATGTCTTCACTTCTCTTCATTCCCATCTTTCTTTTCTCAGTACCTCTTGTATCTCTACCCTACCATTCCCCTCCCTCCTCTCCGCTCCTCTCCTCCTCTCTTCTTCTTTTTCTTCCCCTACTCTCCCAGCACCTCCCTCTAAGCTTCCCTCTCCTCTCAATACCTTTTTCCTTTCTCCCCCCACCCCTCCCCACATCCCTCTGTTTTTTTGTTTCCTTCCCTTTCGTCCTCTCTCCTCCCAGTACCTCATGTTTCACACCATCTCCCCCCCCTCCCTTCTCTTCTCTCCCCTTCCCTTCCCGTCCCTTCCCTGCCCTCCCCTGCGTTGCTTTTTGCTCCTCTCCTCTCATCTTTCCGTCTCTCCCTTTCCATCCCTTGCCTTCACATGCCTTTCTCTCCCCATCTTTCCTCTCCCATGTCCTTCCCTTTCTTTCCTTCTTATCCACTGCTCTCCTCCTCCTTGTCCTCTTCTCCCCTGTCCTCCTCTCCCTCCCCATCCCATCCTATACCATCTCCTTCTCTCCTCTCCCCTTCCTTGCTCTCTTCACCCCTTCTCTTCCCTCCCCTGCCCCACACAGCTGAGCCTACCCATAATGTCAGCGTCACCCCTGCCATAACTCTGCTCCCCCTCTCCAATAACCTGTACCCGAGTCATACTAACATGTCCACTCCAACCCTTTTTTTTTTCTTTTTACTCTACTTTTATTTACCGGGATTTAGTGATGCTGCTCTGCTTTTACTTTGAGGTTAAGGTTACAATTGTCTTTTCCTTTAATACAGTTTTTTTATTTGGGTCACAGGAACTTTATTTTTGATTTTTTTGCTCTATAAAGATTTCTTTTACTTCTTTTCCCGTCATTGTTTTATTTCTTTTACTCCTTTCTCCTCAACATGGATTTATTGATTCCCTTCACACGTAACTTTAAGGTTAAGGTTAGAATTATTTTTTATATCTGTTAATTCTGTCCTATTTACAAAGGATTTTATTTTTGATTTTTACTCCACTTGTCATTGCCGTGATGTATTGATTCTATTTTGACTTTTGGCTTATGGGTGGAATTTTTTTTTGTTTTGTTTCTGTTTTGTTGGTTATATATTTCAGTTTTCTTGACCAGTTCTTATTCTTATTGTACTTTAAGGTAATTGTTTGATTTTTTTTCTGTTTCCTGATTTATTTGTTATTCCAGTGTTCTTTGCGAGGATTTATTATTATTATTATTATTATTTTTGACGTTAAACTTAAGGGGAGACCTAGTTTTTATATACACTTTTTTCCACTTTTCTTTCTTTATTTTATTTTTTTACTTTGAGGTTAAGGTTTGAGGGATTTATTTACACCTGTTTTCTTTGCCGGATTTTTTTTTTTTCATATTCCAGTTTTCTGTTTGGATTTTTTTTTTTTTTTTGCGTCAAGGTTAAGGTCTCAGATTATGTTTTTCTTGTTTTTTTTTCTTTGTTTTTGTTTTCTATTCAAGGGTTTATGGATTTAATGTGTTTTATTTTAAGGACTCAACTTTGTATTCCAATTTTGCCTCCTGGATTTTTTTTTTTCTTATTTAATATTTGAAGGTCAGCTTTATAAGGGAGGGGTCTCTCTCTCTCTCTCTCTCTCTCTCTCTCTCTCTCTCTCTCTCTCTCTCTCTCTCTCTCTCTCTCTCGTTTTTTCAAGGGTCACTATGGTATTTTTTTAACCTTTGCCTCATATGTAATCGAAAAATGACCGTGTGTTTGCTAGTTCCATTGCACCTGTGTTTGAAAGGAGCGTGGGAGCGGGGAAAGGTTATGCTCCGATGCTCCTTTTTGCCTTTACTGATTAGCTAACAGGAAGGTCCCTCACTCCATCAGTCAGCCGAAATGTCGGAATCAGTCGGTCAGTCAGTCCAGGTGCGATTTGGGTGATAAACTAATTGAGTGTTGTATTTTAGAGATTTTTATTTAGATGGTACTGTTGGTTTCTTTGCTCCTTCTTCTTAGCGATTTATTTTGCATATTGATCCCAGATGGTCTGTGTTTTGTATATATATTGAGGGGAGGAGGTCTGGGTGGTGGTAGTGGTGGTGGTGGTGATGAATGATGATGATGTTTGTGTTTGGTGTGTATGGAAGCCGAGGCCATTCTCACTATCAACCACCTCATAAGTCAGTTAGTCGGTCAGTCAGTCAGCCAGTCAGTTAGTCATTTGGTCAGTCATCCATGCTAGCCTCAGTCAGCCAGGTAGTCAGATGCAGCCTCTAGTCCTAACCTTGAAACTGTTGGACTATCACCACTCCCCTGCACACACACACACACACACACACACACACACACACACACACACACACACACACACACACACACACACACACACACACACACACACACACACACACACACACACACAGTTAATATTACGTCATTTTGCAGCACACGCAGTCCACATCACACCCACCCAGGCTTCACCATTCACGTTACCGCAATACTGCCTCCTCTTAGCCTGCTCCACCTCGTTGCACACCACACCACACCGCACCGCACCACACCGCACCGCACCACACCACACCACACCACACCACACCACACCACACCACACCACACCACACCACACCACACCACACCACACCGCACCACACCACACCACACCACACCACACCACACCACACCACACCACACCACACCGCACCGCACCACGCCACACCACACCACACCACACCACACCACACCACACTGCACCACGCCACACCACACCACACCACACCACACCACACCACACTACACCACACCACACCACACCACACCACACCACACCACACCACACTGCACCACGCCACACCACACCACACCACACCACACCACACTACACCACACCACACCACACCACACCACACCACACCGCACCGCACCACACCACGCCACACCACACCACACCACACCACACCACACCACACCGCACCACACCACGCCACACCACACCACACCACACCACACCACACCACACCACATGCACCCTCATGTTTTGTGACAGCGCTGCATATTTTTTCTCCACACCGACCTCCACAGCATTCATTATTATCGTTCTTCTTAACCCCTTTGGTGCGGTGACATTATTATTATAGTTATTATTATTATTATTATTTGGCTAAAGTCAGACGATTTTATTCAGCATGGGAGAGCCCCCTCGTAATGAAGGGGTTAATGAAGGCTGTATATAACCATCCAGTTTTTAATGTCTCCGGCAAAACGATTATTATTAATATTATTATTATTATTATTATTAATGAATTTTGTCGGGGTTGATTTCTCCTCTCAAAACATGAATTGCCCTAAAAAATATCCACATCCATCCTTATCCCTACCATATCCATCTTTATTCCTACCATATCCAACTGTATCCTTACCATATCCAACTGTATCCCTACCATATCCAACTGTATCCCTACCATATCCAACTGTATCCATACCATATCTATCTGTATTCCTACCATATCCATCTTTATTCCTACCATATCCATCTTTATCCCTACCATATCCATCTTTCTCTCTACCATATCCATCCCCTACCATATCCATTCTCTATCCCTACCATATCTTCTCATATTTTCCCCACACTCTCATTACCCTGCCTCCTCCTAGCCTTCATCACTACATGGGTCCAGTTTACCTGAGTTTATCCTAATTAGTGGTCGTGCTAAGTTACCTGAGCCCCAACTTCAATTAGCCGGGGTCTCAGGTGCGCCTCCCTCCAGCGCTCCAAGTCACCTCCAAGGTTGTTTGCCAAGTGGAAAGGTGGAATGAGGCCAGGGTGTAGGGTGAGGTGGGTCCCTATGGTGAGGAGGGTGGGTGGGTGGTGTAGAGTGAGGATGGGTGGGTGGGTGGTGTAAAGTGAGGATGGGTGGATGCGTGGGTGAGTGTAGAGATGTGGGTGGTATAGGGTGAGGACGGGTGTGTGGATGATTGAGGATGGACAGCGTGAGAGTAGGGTGTAGGGTGAAAATGGGTGCTTGGGTGGGGACATGTAGGGTGAAGGAAGGGCGTTAGGGAGGTGTGGTGAGCATAAGGTGACGCGATGATATAGACTTGTAGGATGAAGGCAGGAGGGATGTATGTGGTGTGAGTGATGGGTGTAGGATGAGGTGGCCTGTAGGGTGACGGGTGCAGGCATGTAGGGTGAGGAGTGGGCGTAGTGGTGTGAGGAGCATATGATAGCAGTGTGTTGTAGGGTGAGAGGTGGGTGAGTGAAGGCAGGTAGGGTGATAGATGGGGGTAAGTCTTTAGGGTATTGGGGAGTAGTGGTGAGTGTAGGGTGGATAAAGGGTGAAGGCATGTAATTGATGGGTGTAGAGGCGGTGTGGTGGGTGTATGGAAGGGTGTGTGTGGGTGTGGTGGGTGTATGTAAGGGTGTGGTGGGTGTAGATAAGGGTGTGGTGGGTGTAGATAAGGGTGTGTGGGAGTGGTGGGTGTATGGAAGGGTGTGGTGGGTGTATGGAAGGGTGTGGTGGGTGTAGATAAGGGTGTGGTGGGTGTAGATAAGGGTGTGTGGGAGTGGTGGGTGTATGGAAGGGTGTGGTGGGTGTATGGAAGGGTGTGGGTGTGTCCTTAGATGAAAAAGGCCACACCCAAGGTCGCCTGGTGGATCCGTCCCCCCCCCTATCTTCTTTACTCCCCTCACTTCCTCTCCCCACCTTCTTTACTCCCTCCCCTCCCCCTCCATCCTTCCCCCTCCACTTCACCCACCCTCCCATCACTTCCCCCTCCACTAATCTCCCCTTCCCCTAGTTTATTTCTTCCTTCCATACTCCCCTGCTATCTTTATTCCATCCCCTTCTCCTCCACACTTCACCTTCTCCCCCTCCACTCCCCCAACCACTTATCTCCACTTTCCCCCTCCCATATATCTCTCCTATCTATCTCATTTATCTCCACCCAGCCCCATATCACCTGCCTCCCCTTCCCCTCCCTCCCTCCCTCCCTCCCTCTCTCCACTTATTTCCCAATCCCCCTTCGTTTTTTGCTCCCTTCCCCTTTCAATACCACCTGCTTCACCATCCCTCCCTTCCTTCCATACTCCCTCCCCATAGCCAGCTGTCTTACCTTCCCTCCCTCCCTCCCTCCCTCCCTCCCTTCCTTCCTTCCTTCCTTCCTTCCTTCCTTCCTTCCTTCCTTCCTTCTTTCCATCTTTCCATCCTTATCATCCCTACCCTCAATCCCTCCCTCCTTCCTTATCATCCCTGTCTCCCTTCCTTTTTCCCTCCCTCAGAGCTACTTCCTCCCTTCCCTTCTTTATCATCATCCCTCCTTCCCTCGCTTTTCCCTCCCCCCATGTCATCCCTATCCCCCCTATCTCCCTGCCTGTCTTCTCTTTCCTCCAGCCATTTTCCCCTGTCACGCACTCCCTTCCCTCACTCCTCTTCCTTCACCCCTCCCAGCTGCCCCCGTCTCTCTCTCTCTCTCTCTCTCTCTCTCTCTCTCTCTCTCTCTCTCTCAGGTGATTTATGGACCCCAAGACTGCCTCCATATCAGCTTTTCCTCCTCCTCCATCCCTCTCTCTCTCTCTCTCTCTCTCTCTCTATATATATATATATATATATATATATCCCTCTCTCTCCCCTCCTCCATCCCTCTCTCTCTCCTCCTCCATCCCTCTCTCTCTTCCCCTCTATCCCTCTCTCTCCCCTCCTCCATCCCTCTCTCTCTCCTCCTCCATCCCTCTATCTCTCCCCCTCCATCCCTCTCTCTCTCCTCCATCCCTCTCTCTCTCCCCCTCCATCCCTCTCTCTCTCCCCCTCCATCCCACTATCTTTCCCCCTCCATCCCTCTATCTTTCCCCCTCCATCCCTCTATCTCTCCCCCTCCATCCCTCTATCTTTCCCCCTCCATCCCTCTATCTTTCCCCCTCCATCCCTCTGTCTCTCCTCTAACCTGTTATCTCCCTCCATCCATACTCCTCTATCCTCTCTGCCTCTCCTACTCTGTACTCCCTATCTTCCTCATTTCTTCCTGTTTCCACGTCAAAATGCTTTTCTCTCTCTCTCTCTCTCTCTCTATCTGTGCCGTATTCCACTCTACTTTGCCCTTCTCTGCTTGGTTCTGCTCTGTTCTGCTTTCTTCTACCTTACCCTTCCCTACCCTGTCGTGTCCCACCCTTCTCTACTGTTCTGTTCTTCTCTGCCGTACTCTCGCCCAATCACTCAAGCTTCCTTCGTCTCTCGCTTGTGTGTGTGTGTGTGTGTGTGTGTGTGTGTGTGTGTGTGTGTGTGTGTGTGTGTGTGTGTGTTATCTGGTGTGTATACGTAACCTCTCGTAACTTCAGTCTCTCTTATGCCTCTCTCCCCAGACTCAGAATTCTTCCCAGCCTGTCAGTGTTTCTCATACTCTTTTCCATATTCTACCTCTCCCTCCTCCTCTCACTCTATCTTTCGTTCGCTATGCTGTCTCTCCCTTCAGTATTCCCTCCCCCCCCCCGCCTAACTCTGCCTCTCCTTTCCCCCTCTCCATGTCTCCCCTCTTTCAGATCGTCTTCCCCTCCACACTCTGCCTTTCCCTAGCGTTAAGCCGTCCTTCCCCTGCCTCCTGTTTCTCCTCTTCCACACGTCAGCTTTCCTCAGTGTTAAGAGTGTGTAAGCATGTTTAGCACTGCTCGATTCTCGCAGACACAACACCTTCTCATCATCTGACTCCCTGCTTCTATCTATCTATTTATCTATCTATCTATTATGTAGTCCTACACACGCACTCTCTCTTCCTCTCCTCTCCCTCACTGGCCCTCGTTTCTCTTACTGTCCCTCCCTTCCCTTACTCTCCTTCTCTCTCCCTTGTCTTTTTCTCCCTTGCGTCTCTAAATCCCTTACCTGATTATCCTCTATCCTTTTGTATTTCCCTTACTAATCTGTATCATCCGTACCCCATTATATCTCACTCTTTCTCCTTTACCCCCTACCTCTATATGGACTCTGTTCCTGGCCCTTACCTCTCCATGTCTCCCTTATTCCTCCCTGTTTTCATGTCTCTCCCCCTTTCCTCTTCCCTTCTCTGTCCTCCATCCACCTCTTAACCTGTCCTTTCCCTACCCCTCTATATGGATGATATTATTATTATTATTATTACTATTATTGTCGTTGTTGTGGTGGGGTAATAGTTTTTTTAATTCAACTGAAATGGCTCTCAGTAAATTGGCTCGGAACTTTTTTTTTTTAATGTTTTTAGCCTAGAAAATAAACAGGACAATTTTAAACATTTTTGAAGCGCTTTTATTTTTGGATATCAGGATTATTATGGATCGAGTTTACTGTATATGCACTTTTGATGGTTGTAAAAAAAAAAAAAAAGTCATCTGCTCTATTAAGACTGCTGTTTACCGATGTTTATTAGTATCATTATTATTATTATTATTATTATTATTATTATTATTATTATTATTATTATCTTTTATTGGTATGCCCTAAGTGTTATTCAGAAATTGTCAGTTTGTACCTGTTCTTAATTGTATTTTGTTTTTTGCAGGTAAGTTGTGTTCTTCCCTTGCCATACTACAGAAGTGTAAGTGTTAGAGTGTCAGAGAGAGAGAGAGAGAGAGAGAGAGAGAGAGAGAGAGAGAGAATAATTACCGTTCCTGTGTTTAATCAGTACAGTCCAAAAAAATTACTCCATCTAGAATTTATTGTTCAAAGAAATTACTCTCCTCAGAAACTAAAAGTCCCAAAATTGACCCCCCTCCAAAAATTACTTCCACCCAAAAATTAATACACTTATTTTTATACCCCCAAATTAGTGCCCAAAAATTAATCTATCTATCTATCTATCTATAGCCCGACGCCCTAATCCCGCAAAGGGTGGCCGCAGACAAAACGCCTCCAAGTCACTCTGTCACCCACCATTTGACTCCCCTCCCCCCATCTCACCCCCCCCTCCCTCATATACCTCTCAACTCCATCCCTCCACCTCATCCTCGGTCTACCCCTCCCTCTCCCTCCCTCCACCTCAGAAATTGAAAAAAAAAAAAAAAAACAGAAATGCATACACCTCCAAAATTTCTCCACCTCTTGCTATTACTCAACTGAGAAATTAGAACTACAAATATTACTCCCCAGAAAGTAATACTGAATACTCCAAAAAAAAATACTCCACACAGAATTAGACTCCATTAATCTCTCCAATCAAGAATTAGTATCATCCTCAAGTTACTTCGTCAAGAAATTAAAACTATAAGAATTAGTGACACCCCAAAATTTATCAGACTCCAAAAAAATAATCTACTCCAAAAACTACCCCTCCTAAATGACAACACTTCAAAAAATCCTGACGAAAGTTCATATCAGTATTTCATATATATATGAAGATAATTGGAGGCGTCATGTGCTGGGGTTTAATTAGTACGGTATGTGAGTTGGCTTTCCGAGAGAGAGAGAGAGAGAGAGAGAGAGAGAGAGAGAGAGAGAGAGAGAGAGAGATGCGTTTTCAGTTCATAAATTTCCTTCTTTCGTATATTTTCATCCCCCTTTCTTTCATTTCCCCTTTTCCATCTTCATTTTTTACATATTTAATTTCTTACCTTCATTATTTTCCCCTTCCTCCCGTATTTTTCTGTTCCACCTCTTATTTCCTTCTTTCATCCCTCCCTTTCTTCCTCTCCCTCATTTTTTCACTACATCCATCCATCTTTCTTTTCATTCATCCTCTCCTTTTCTCCTGTTTCTCTCCTACTTTCCTTCTTCCTTCAGGTTACATGTTTCCTTCATTCTTCCTAGTTTTTCTCCTCTCCATTTCCTCATTATTCCCTCCCTCCCTCTCTGTACTTTTCTTCCTTCCTCCCTCCCTTCTTAATTCTTCCCTACCTCCCTCTCCTTCCTTTCCATCCTTCCCTCTCTTCCATCCTTCCTCCCTTCCTTATTCTTCCCAACCTCCCTCTCCTCCCTTTTCTTCCTTCCCTCTCTTCCATCATTCCTCCCTTCCTTCTTCCCTTCCAACCCTCATTCCTTCCTCACATCCTCCCTCCCTTTCTCCCCTCGCTCCCTTTAGTTCATTATTTTCTCTCCCATTTCCTCCGTTCCCCCTCGCTTCCCCTCCATCTCCCCCCTCTCAAAATGTCCTTATTAATCTCCCTCTCCCCCTTCCTCCCTCCCCTCCTTCCCCTCCTCCCCGTCATTCTTCATCATCTCCCTTCTTCCTCTCCTTCTTAATGCGTCTCTGCTCTCCCTCTCCATCCTTTAATATTCCCTTCCATGATCCTCTCTTCCTTTCCTCTTCTCGTGTGTGTGTGTGTGTGTGTGTGTGTGTGTGTGTGTGTGTTTTATTGCAGTGCGAGTGTTATTCTTGTTTTATCCATCGAATATCTGTCTTTTTCATTGTCTACCCTATATTCCGCTCTCTCTCTCTCTCTCTCTCTCTCTCTCTCTCTCTCGTATTTCTCTTTTCACTCGTTTCATGTCGAATTTCTGTTGTTGCCATTTTTCTTGTCTGTCGAATTTATCTTCATTATCTTCCTCTTGTTTTCCAGTCACGTCTCTCTCTCTCTCTCTCTCTCTCTCTCTCTCTCTCTCTTCACCTCTATTTTTGTCTTGTGCTTCATCTTACATTACGATTTTCTCTATCATTATCCTCCTCGTCCACCTTCTCTTCTCTCTATCCCTCCATTTTCACGCTCTCTTCTCCTCTCTGTCCCTCCATGCCTTCCTCTTCTTCCACTCTCTTTTCTCCTTTCTTTCCCTCCTTTTCTATCCTGTCTTTTATCTCTCCTTCGTTTCCTCCTTGTCAAGCCTCTTTTCTCTCTATCCCACCATTTTTCCTCTTCTCCCATCCTCTCTTCTCTCTATCCTTCCCATTATTTCCTCTTTTGACACCCCCTCTTTTCCCTATCCCTCCACTTTCCTCCTTTCCCCACCCTGTCTTCTCCCTACCTCTCCATTCATACCTTCAATTTCACCTTGTCCTCTCCATCCCTCCATTTCACCTTCTTTCCAACTCTTTGGCTCTCTATCCCTCATTTTTTTCCTCCTCATCCTTCCTCTTTCCTCGACTCTCCCCTCCATTTCCCCCCTCCTTCCCTCCCTTTCCCCTCCGTCTCGTCCATTACGGAGGGACAAGTGATGTTAAAGGTGCGTTATCAGGAGAGGGGGAACAGGGAAGAGAGCCATGGATTATTTTGCCCCATCTCCATACCATAGCAGGCTGGATAGGGCATAGGCCAGGTGGATCAAGGGTGGAACGGGGTGATAGATGGATCGGGAGGTGGATGGAGAGAGAGGAGGATGAAGGGTGGAACGGGGAGGTGGATGGAGAGAGAGGAGGATGAAGGGTGGAACGGGGAGGTGGATGGTTTGGGAAGTGGATGAAGAGAATAGGAAGGTAGATGGAAAGGGAGGTGGATGGAGAGATTGTAGGATGAAGGGTGGAACGGTGAGGTGGATGGTTGAATAGATAGATGGATGAAGGATGGAGCGAGGGAGATAGATGGACCGGGAGGTGGATGAATAGATCGATGGATGAAGGGTGAATCGGGAGGTGCATGGAGAGATAAGTGGATGAAGGGTGGGACAGGGATGTTGATGATTTGGGAAGTAATTGAAGAGATAGATGGGTGAATGATGGAAGGAATGGGGTGGTAGATGAATGGATCGGAAGGTGGATAGATAGATAGATGGATGCAGGGTGGAGCGGGGTGATAGGTGGATTGGGAGGTGGATGGAGAGATGGATGAATGAAGAATGGAGAGGTGAATGGTGGGAAGGATGGGGATGTGGATGATGAGGTAGGTGGGTGATGGGTGGATGTAGGCAAGATTGGAGCAGAGAGAGAGAGAGAGAGAGAGAGAGAGAGAGAGAGAGAGAGAGGAGTGAATGAATGAAGCGATAAGGAGGCTAATGAATGGATGAATGTATGGGGAGATGAATGATAGAGAGATTATTCCTTTCATTGACGAGATAGTGAAAGGATAAAAAAATGAACGGCTGGGGCGGATAGATGGCCGATAGATACATAGATAAAAATACTGTACGGATAGAAAAACAGATAGGGAATTGAGTAGGAGTAATAGATCAAATGGGGGATTGAATAGGGTAGATGGATGATTGATAGAAGGATAGATTGATGTGTTTCTGTTTCATGAGGGTTGCTGAGTGATGGATGAGTTGGAGAGATGGGTTAGAGGATAGCCAAATGGGTGGATGGATAGACAAATGGGTTTCATAATGGACTAGGAGGACAATGTGAGGATAGGTAAGTGGGTGGGTGGGTGGATAGATGGATGCATGGATGGTTTGAGTTGGTGGGCAGTACGTGGATAAGTAAATTGATGGGTGGATAGGTAATTGGGTGTGAGAATAAGTGACTGGGTGGATTGGTAGATCGGAAGGATAGTACAGTATTAGATAGACGGGTGGATGGACGGATGGATAGGTAAACAGTGTGGGAGTAAGTAACTGGGTGGATGTATAGAATGGAAGGACAGTACAGTAATAGGTATATGGATGAAGGGATAGGTAAATGGGTATGAGAGTTAGTAATTGGGTGTATAGATGAAATGATGAATGGATAGAGTGGAAGGACAGTACAATATTAACCAATGGATGGATGGATGGATGGATGGACAAAGGAGTGAGAGAGGGAAAGGCTGGAGGGAATTATGTATGTGGGAATGGCCAGGCTGCTGTTGCTGTTACCACTGCTGTTCGCTTTATTGGAACCAGCTGTAATGGCCATATTTATAGCACATGGGGCAGTTTGGTCGGTGTAATTATGTGGTTGTAATGGTGTGGTTGTGCTGGGTGTAATGGTGTGCTTGTGGTGGTTGTGGTAGGTTTTATATGTGTGATTGTTGTGGTTGTGGTAGTTACGGTATATATTAAGGGTGTGGTATTAGGGTTGGGATTGTGGTACTTTCGGTTGTGGTAAGTGTATGATGGCTGTGGTTGTGCGAGGCTCTGTGTGTGTGATGGTTGTGGTTATAATAGTTATATTTGGGGGTGTGGTAATGCCCGGGAATTGTTGTAGGTTGTAGTTGTGGTGAGGTGGGAGTTTGAATGTGGTGGTTGTATTAGTTGTTGCGATATTTCCATTTACAGTTCCGTATCTTAAGTCCTCAAAAATTGTAACTTTTTTTTATTTTTTTTTTTTATTTATTTTTTTTTGCATAGTAGTAGATGTGATACTGTTCTGAAGTAGCGTAACCCTTTATTGTCATGTATGGTAGCGGTGTGGTCTTGTTCGACGGTGGAGAAGATAAAAAAAAAGGGGGGATTCATAAAAGGTGTGTTGTAGTAGTAATATTTGCAGCACCGGGATCGTCTGAAATATGAACCCAGTGGACCACAGGCTGAAATTGCCCTTCTGCAGTCCACCATCCTCCTTTTGGGGGGATAGGGAAGTAGTTGAGGGATGCTTGTATAACCGAGCAGTGGAGCCGCATGGTTGTATCGGTGCCACCACAAGAAGGATCCCTCTCCAGCACCAAGGAAGTATGAGGATAATAGGGAATAAGTATGTGCTTGAAACAGATAGGATTGGGCGATGTTTGTGTTGGTTTTGAAATAGGGAGAGTTAAAAGTTTGCTGAATTATTTTAGGAGTCGTAGGGAGAGGCGGCAGCTAACTTTTAAAATTTGGAAACTAGAATTTAAAGGCTTGTTGAGTAATTTTAGAAACCATAGGGAGAGGCAGCAACTAACAATAGAAATCAGGAAGCTAAAATTGAAAGCGTATTGAATAATTGTAGGAGTTATAGAGAGGCAGCAGCTAAGTAAACAAAAAAAAAATTGGAAGCTAGATTTTAAAGCTTGTTGTGAATAAGTGAAGGAAGTAAAAGGAGAGAAGAGACTAAGTTAAGCAGATCTGGAAACTGGGATGTAAAATATGTTGAATAAAGCAAGTTGAATATATGTAGGAGGCGTAGGGAGAAGGAACACCTGAGTTTAACAGTTCGGAAGCTTAATGGTGAAGCAGTAACTCAAGATCTTGCAGTAACTAACTCCAAGATGGTAATTTCGTTCTAGAGTTACAGTAATGGTGGCGGTGGGGTAATGGTGACGGATGTGGAGTGCATTTGTGGAGGTGGTTGTGGTGGTTGTTGTGGTGGCAGGGGACGGTTGTAGCGGTAATTGTGGTAATTTTGGAACTGACTGACGTGGCGTGGGTCTCCTGGGGGAAAGGGGGGTGAGATGGGCTGGGGATGGGGATGGGGAGTGGGGTAGGGGTGGGGATGGGAAAAGGAGAATGGTCAATGGTGTGGGATGGGGTGGGATGGTGTATTGTGGGGAAAGGAGGGTGGTGAGAGGGGTGGGATAGGAGTAGGGGTGGGAGAATGAGAGTGGGAAGTGGGAGTGGAGAAAGAGTGGGTTGGGACTGAGAAAAGGAAAGTGGGAGTGGGATGGGTTGGGATGGGGAAGTGAAAAGGGGGCTGGGGAGTGGAGCTGTTGAAGTGGGGTGAGGAAATAGGATGGGGAGCGCTGGGTGTGGGTTAGGGATGGGGGTGGGGAGTGGAGCAGGTGTGGGGAAGAATGGGGTGGAGAGGACTGGGGAGGGGAGTGAGTGAGGAGTATTGGGGAGTGAAATAGGGAGTGGGAGTAAGTGGGAAGAGGGACAAGAAGGGATATGGTGAAGGAAGGTTATGGAAAGGGAATAGGTAAGAAAAAAGGAACATAATCACGAAGGACTGTAGGAAGGAAGAGCAGAGGAGAGGGTGCAAGATGAATACATTGACCACACACGTACACACCTTTGAGGTCCTTTTGAGATGGTCCTGTCTTAACATTGATAAAAACTTAGTCTCTAAATTATACATGTTCAAGAGTGAAATAGGAGGGAGAGAGAGAGAGAGAGAGAGAGAGAGAGAGAGAGAGAGAGAGAGAGAAGCGTGATGGAGCAGAGTTGATGTATTGAGCGTGTTGGGGGGGGAGGGGAGGGGGACTAGGGGAAAGCAGTGAAGGGTAGATGGCAATGGTTCCCTCCCTCCCTTCCATTTTCCATCCCTTCCCTCCATTTTCCCCTTCCTTGCCTCCACTTTTCCTCCCGTCCCTCCATTTTCCCTCTCTTCCCCTCTTTTCCCCTCTCCATTCTCTTTCCTTCCCTAAGTTTTCTCCCTCTCTTCTTTATCCTTCCATCTCTATAATTTTCCTCCTCTATGTTCTCTCTCTTTTCTATCTCCCTTTCCATCTCTCCCGTCCCCTTCTTTTTCTCCCACTCTGTCTTTCCTCTCCCTCCTCTATCCCCCTTTCTATCTCTCCCTTCTCTACCCCCCTTTCTATTTCTCCTTCTCCTTCACCATCTCCCTCTCTGTCTCTACTCTCCCTTCTCTATCGCCCTTCTGTCTCTTCTTTCTCAATCTTCCTATCTATCTCTCCTCTCCCTTCTTTATCTCCCTGTCTATCTCTCCTCTCCCTTCTCTCTCTCTCCCCTCTATCTCTCCTCTCCTTTCTTTATCTCGCAGTCTATTCTCCTCTCCTTTATCTCCCTGTCTGTCTCTCCTCTCCCTTCTCTATCTCCCTTTTATCTCCCCTCCTCGACTTTTTTCCTCTCTCTCTCTCTCTCTCTCTCTCTCTCTCTCTCTCTCTCTCTCTCTCTCTTCTTGGTTAGCATTTCTCCTGTTCTTATTTCAGTTCTCATATTTCTTCCCATGGTATATATTTTTCTCTTCGTTGTATATCTTCTATCATATTTTTTGTATATTTTTCTTTCTTTCGTAATATTTTTTTTTGCATCAATATTTCTCCTTCTTGTGCGTTATATTTCCACATTGCCTTGCCTTGATATTGCTCCTTTCTTCTGCCTTATATTTTCCTCTTTTGATCATTCTTTTGTCTTCTCTTCCTTTTCCCCACTACCCTAATCTGCTTTTCCCTCTTTTCCCCTTTTCTTTTTCCTCCTTTTCCCCTATTTCTGTTCCCTGTTTCCCACTTCATTCTCTCCCATTTCCCCACTTTCTTTTCCTTTCCTCCTACCTCTTTCTCTGTCAATTTTACCTTTCCATTTCTCCCTTTCCTTTCCTTCTTCGCGTCCTTTCCTTGATTTTCTTTCCCCTCCTCCTCCACGTCGTGTCTCCTTTCCTTCCCTTTATATTCTCTCCCTCTTTTCCCTTTTAGCCCTCTGACATACCCTCCTTTTCCCCGTTCTCTCCCTCCTTCTTTTCTCCTCTCCTTACTTCCCTCCTTCTCCTCTTCATTCCCTCACTTTTCACTCCCCTCTCCTTTCTTCCGTCTCTTTTCACTCCCTTCTCCTTCCCTCCCTCCCATCATCTCCCTCTTTCTTTTCCATCCCTCTCATCACATTTCCTGCCTCCCTCCCTTCTCTTTCATTTCTTCCCTCCCTTCCCTTCACACCTTCCCTTCCCTCCTTTCTCATATTCCTTTCTTCCCCTTCTGTACCTTCTCTCCCCTTCCACACACCCCTCCTCTCCCCTTCTAATCTTCCTTTCCTCCCCTCCTTTCCCTCTTTCCCTTCCCTCCTCACCCTTCTTCCCTCCCCTCCTCCCCTCTTTAACTTTTATATGCTTCCCCTTTCTTCCCTCCGCCTCTCCTTTCATTCTCCCCTTCTACAATTATTCTCTTTCTCCTTTCCCTCTCATTCTCGCTTTCTTTCCTTCTCACTTTCTCCTTCCCCTCTCTCTTTCTTTCCCTCTCACTTTCTCCTCCTTCCCCTCTCACTTTCTCCTCCTTCCCCTCTCACTTTCTCCTCCTTCCCCTCTCACTTTCTCTTTTTCCCCCTCTCACGCTTTCCTTCCCCTCTCACTCTCTTCTTCTTCCCCTCTCACTTTCCACTTCTTCCCCTCTCACTTTCCACTTCTTCCCCTCTCACTTTCCACTTCTTCCCCTCTCACCTTCCACTTCTTCCCCTCTCACTTTCCACTTCTTCCCCTCTGACTTTCTCCTCCTTCCCCTCTCACTCTCTTCTTCTTCCCCTCTCACTTTCCCCTTCCCCTCTTACTTTCCCCTTTTCCCTCCTACACCCCCTTCTCATCCTTTCGCTTCTTTAATTCCTTCTCTCTTATTCCTCTTCTTCCCTTCATTTATTCTTTCTCTCCTTCCTTTTCTCTTCTCTTTTCCGTCTTTAATTTCTTTCCTGCTTCCTTCTTTACGCCTTTCTCATTTATTTTCCCTCACCTTCGTTATTTTTTTTATTTTTTCTCTTCCACTCCTTTTCTCTTCCATTCTCTTTCTTGTATTCTCTGTGATTTTCTTCAGTTCTTCCATATTTTCTATTATTCTCTCTCTCTCTCTCTCTCTCTCTCTCTCTCTCTCTCTTTCTCTCTTTCTCTCTCTCTCTCTCTCTCTCTCCACACACACACACACACACACACACACACACACACACACACACACACACACACACACACACACACACACACACACACACACACACACACACACACACATTCTTCCTCCCTTTCATCCCTCCTCCTCGTCCATTTTCTCTCCCTTTTGATCGATATTGCCGACATCGAATACTAGAATTGCCTCCAAGATGGCCGCCCAAGTAGAGAGAGAGAGAGAGAGAGAGAGAGAGAGAGAGAGAGGAATAAGTAGGTGAGAGAAGGAAGGTAGGGGAAAGGAAGGATAAAGGAGGAAAGGAGAGTGAAGGAAGGTAGAGGGAGGTGAGAAAATGAAGAAATGGATGGAGAAGGGAGAAGGAAAGAGAGAGAGAGAGAGAGAGAGAGAGAGAGGAAGAAGAAGAAAGAAGAATAAAGGAGGGAGGAATATATGATGGTGAGAGAGAAGAAGGAAGTGGAAGGAAGGAAGAGGAGAGAGAAGAGGGGAGTTAGCATGGAGAGGATGGAAAAGAAAGAGTAAGTAAAGGAAGAGAAGAGGGTAAGAAGGGAGGAAAATAGGAACGAAAGGAAGAAAGGGGGGAAAAGAAGGGAGGAAAAGAAACGAAAGGAAGAAAAGGGGGAAAGGAATCCAAAGAAGGTGGAGAAAAGAGGGAGCGTTGAAAAGGTAAAGAAGAGAGGAAAGGAGAGGAACTTAGAGGAGGGAAGGAAGAGGATGGAATTACTGGAAAGAAACGAAGAGGAGAGAAAAGTAGAGAGGAATGGAGAGCAGACAAGAAGAATAAAGGTT
>NC_137033.1:18262395-18267395 GCF_032717465.1 Coenobita brevimanus
TTTCCTCCCTCCTCATTCCATCTTTCCTCCCTCGTTTTCTCCTTCCTCCCTCCTCTATCCTCCCTCATTTTATCCCTCCTTCCTCCTCCTTCATTTTCTCTTCACCACTTTCTTTGCATCGTATCCTTTTCTTCCTAATTTTTACTTCCTTCACATTTTCTTCGTCCGTTTTCTTCCATCATCTCATTTTCCTCTTCCTTCATTCCTTTTTTTTCTTCTTACTCTCAATTCTCTCCTTCCTTTTCTCCTTCAATCCTAATCCTTACCCAGTCTACCATCACCTCACCTCCCATTCTCATCACTCCTAAAATCCCTCTCTGTAATTATCTTGCAATCTTATGCCCATTTCACCTCTTTCCTTTGCCTTTTTCTTCACGAATATTTCTCCAATCTAATGATCCTTTCTTCTTCCTTTACTTTTTCTCCTCTGCTTTCTCTCGTATTGTCTTCCAGTCTTTCTCCGTTCTTCTTCTTCCATTTTCCCTCTTCCAGTTTCCTTCCTTTGTCTTCCAGTCGTCTTCTTGGGTCTTCTTCCTCAGTTCTTCCTTTACGGTTTCCTCCTCCCCCATCCCTCCTCTTCAATCTGTTCACCTTTTCCATTCCTTCTTTTCCAGTCCTCCTCTTCCAGTCTTTCTCTTCTGTCCCTCTTTTCCGTTCCTTCTCTTCCTTTCCTCCTCTTGCAGTCTTCCTCTTTCATTTCTTCTCTTGCATCCCTCCTCTTCCATTCCATATCTTCCTTTCCTCCTCTTCCAGTCTTCCTCTTTCATTCCATCTCTCCATGTCCTCCTCTTCCAGTTTTTCCCCTGCCTTTCCCGTTCTGTTTTTCCACAACCAGCCTTCCTCCTCCATTCATTCCCTTCCATTCCCTCTCTTCCAAGTTTCCTCTTCCATTCCTTCTCTTCCAGTCTTCCTCTCCCAATCCCTCGTAATCCTCTTCCTCGTCTCTGCCCTTCTCTTGTTCTCTCCTCTCGCCCTTCCTCCCCTTTTTGTTCCTTCATCCTTGCATGTTACTTACTTCCCCTCGCGTCTCTCTCTCTCTCTCTCTCTCTCTCTCTCTCACACACACACACACACACACACACACACACACACACACACACACACACACACACACACACACACACACACACACACACACACACACACACACACCTCTTCTCTCTGTCTTCCGATACTCTAATTTTTCTTCTTCACTTCCTTTTCCCTTTTCTTCCTTTTTTTCCCTCTTGTTATTCTCCCTCGTTGGTCTTGCCTCATTTCTTCCTTTTTCCCCTCCTTCTCTTTCCTCCTCTCTCTCTCTCTCTCATCATCCTGCCTCCCCTCTTCCTCTCTCCACTTCATTTCCCTCTCATCATCTCTCCTCTCTTCTTCCTCTTCCTACCTCCTCTCTCCCTCCTCTTCTTACCTCCTCTCTCTTTCATCTTTCTCTTTCCCCTTTCGTCATTTTCCTTTCAAATTCTCTTCCCTCTTTTCTTTCCTTCTCTCTCCCTCATCTTCCTACCTCTCCCTTCCTTCATTCTCCTGCCTCCCCTCTCCCCCTTTCCCCTCCCAGCGTCTCCCCTCCTTATCTCTCTCCTCCTCTTCCTCTTCTTTCATTTTCTCCTTTGCTATTTCGGTAACTTTCCTCGGTTCTTTTGTCATGTTTATTTTATCGTTTTGTTTTATCTGTGTCTTGAGTTTGCCCTGTGTGTGTGTGTGTGTGTGTGTGTGTGTGTGTGTGTGTGTGTGTGTGTGTGTGTGTGTGTTGTCTTTGTCTATCTATATGTCAGTCTATCTATCTGTCTATCCATGTATCTATCTATCTATCTGTCTATCTATCTTTCTCTCTTCAAAACGTTTTCCACCTTTATGCCCTCTGTTTTTATGCTTTTCTTTTTCTCACTCTTCCTTTCTTTTATTCTCCCCGCCCTCCCTCCCCCTCCCCTCTCTCTCTCACTCTCTCTCTCTCTTCTCCCCAACATCCCCTCCCTCCCTCCCTCCCTCCCTCATCCAATTTCATCTTCTTTTATCGTTCGTTTCTGTTGTTCCTTTTTTCATTCTCCTCCTTTGATCTCTTCCTTTGCCTGCCTGGTTGCCTCTTTGCTCTCTCTCTCTCTCTCTCTCTCTCTCTCTCTCTCTCTCTCTCTCTCTCTCTCTCGTTTCTTTATTCTCCCTCTCCTTAGTCTCCACGTTCCCTTCCCTCTCTCCCTCCCTCTCAACTTCCATCACAATCACTGAATCTCCCTCCCTGTTTCCATTACCATGATCCCTCCCTCTCCCTCCCTCCCTCCCTCCCTCCCTTGTTATCTCCCCCGTTCGTCACTCTCTCCTGCCCTTTCTCACTCATCTCTCCCTCATGCAAGCTCTCGTATAATATTATATCACTACACTTTTATTCTTTGACACTCACCTCTACTTTGCCTCTTCGCTTTCCTTTCTGTCTTCCTTCCTTCCTTCCTTCCTTCCTTCCCTCCTTCCGTTCTCTCTTGCACTCTGATCTCTTCTTTGTCTCTCTCTTTCCTTCCACTGCTGTTCATTTCTTTCATATCACGTCTTTGCTCTCATTCTAACATGCCACATTCTTTCCCTTCCCTTTCTTCAGTCATTCTTCCATTCTCCTTTTCACTCATTTTCTTCTTTCTCTTACTTCTCCTTTCCATTTTGGTCCCTTTTTTTTTTTTTTTTCATTTTCTCACATCCTCTCTTCGTCATGTTCATCTCCCCCTACGTCTTCCTTTTTTCCACGTCTCCCCTTCGCCTCCCCTTCCTTCTCTTCCATTTGTCTTCTTCTTTCCCTTCCCTTTTTCACTTTCACCCCAGCACCCCAAGCCACCCTACCATGTATCATCATTGCAATATATATTTTTTTTTATTACGTCACCCCACTACACCCTAACCCCTGCATTCCCCCCCCCCCTCTCTCTCTCTCTCTCTCTCTCTCTCTCTCTCTCTCTCTCTCTGCCAGTTTTCCCTTCGTAATCTCCCCTTTCCCTCTCCCTTTGCCTCCCTTTCCCACTAGCTTTCCTTCTTTTCCCTCCTCCCTCCCTAACTACCCCCTTCTCAGTTGGCTACCCTTATCCTCTCTCTCACATATATATATATATATATATATATATATATATATAGTTCAGCATCGTTTCCTTTCTGTTACACTCACCCCTTCTATTCTTTTTCCCTCTCCCTCCCACCCAGTTATCTAACACCCCTACTAGATACCCTCTCCCCACCGCTGTCCCCCTTGTTTCTCACCATCTCCCCTTCCCTACGGGTTTCCCTCCCCTCCCCTCCCTGTTTCCCTCCCATTAGGCACCCTTTCCCTCCCCAGCAACTACCCTTCCCCTTCCCTGCTCCCCACCCCTTTCCCTGCCTTCCTCATTAGCTGAAACTCTTCCAGCCCCAGAATTAATCCATCCTCCATCCACCTTCTCATCCCACCATCCACCTCTCCCCTTCCCAAGTAGTTCCAAACCAGATTCTTATATTCATGTACCTTTTTATGTTTTTCTTTTAATTTTGAAAACAGAGACAACGAGAAAAAGACACATATTAATGGTTATCGACTCTACGAAGGTTATTTAAGCACTTTATGCATTTGTTTATATTTTGGTAAGATATTCACAAGGCCAGCGTTAGGAAATATTATGGTGTATAGGTGTAAGGTGTAGGTTAAGGGGTGTTATGTATGGTGTAGTGTATCAGGTCTCTCTCTCTCTCTCTCTCTCTCTCTCTCTCTCTCTAATTTATTTCCCTTTCCGACATTCACCGCCCCGTCGATTTTTCCCCTGCCGCCACTACTCTGCCTCCCTGTCCAATACTCCCCTTACCACACCCTGCCAACCACTTTCTTTCTCCCTAGCTCATCCTAACTCACCCTGCCACCTAGTCCACCACTCATCCTGCCTCACCTTTCCACAGCACTCTTGACTTCACCCTGTCACCCTTCGTCTCTGTCTGCAGCTTCACCCTGCCAGCCTTCCTCCCTTTCCACAGCCCTTCTGAGTTCACCCTGTCACCTTGCCTCCCTGATTACAGCCTCTGCCTAACCCTGTCACCCCTGCCAGCCTGTCTCCTTTCCCACAGCCCCTTCCACATCACCCTGTTTGATCGCTCCCTTTCCTCAACTCCCTTCACCTCACCCTGCCAACCTTTCTCCCTGTCCACAGTAATCAATACTTCACCCTGTACCTTAACCCACAATGCACCCTATCTCACTCAGCCCCTTTTTCAACCCACCCTGCCAACCTGCCGTCCAGTCCACTGTAATTAATACTTACCCTGTGCCTATACCCACAATTCACCCTTCCTCACCCTGCTGGCCTGTCAACTCACCCTACCTCACCCTGCTGGCATGTCAACTCACCCTACCTCACCCTGTTCCTCTATCAACTCACCCTGCTCCCCTGTCAGCTCACCCTACCTCACCCTGCTCCCCTGTCACCCTATCAGCCTGTCAGCCTGTCCACAGCTCACCCTACCCCACCCTGCTGCCCTAGCCAAAGCAGGGGGAGTCATGTCCACGGCCTATACTGTAATCCTGGTAATGTCAACAGGGCGGGGTGGTCACGAGGCTTCCCAGTCATACGGCCTCCCTATCAGAGTTAATGCACTGCGGAAATTAGAGTGGGATATTTCTCTCTCTCTCTCTCTCTCTCTCTCTCTCTCTCTCTCTCGTGTGTGTGTGTGTGTGTGTGTGTGTGTGTGTGTGTGTGTGTGTGTGTGTGTGTGTGCAGGTGTGTATACCGGTGCCCGTGTGGTTGATTGCAGGTGCTGGTAATGGCCTTTATGCAGGTGCCCGTGTACACCTGAGTAAAGAGTTCACTGACACTGAGAGAGAGGGTGTTGGGAGCGTATGGGGAGAGGGAACGGGCTCTTGTTTTTATTACCAGAATTTTAAAAGAGAAATTTGTCGTACTTTTGACTGCAGAGTAAAAATAAACATGATACGCTAGTGTCTGTGTTTTTGCTTATTCTTCCTCTATAAGCATTTCGGATTTGAGGGGAAGGAGGTTTTGTTTTTATAT
>NC_137033.1:18272395-18319895 GCF_032717465.1 Coenobita brevimanus
ACACCTTTAATTAACCTACGTGGCTGTACCAAGAAAGGAAAGAAGGAAGAAGGAGGGAAGAGAGGAATGAAAGAATGACATAAGGAAGGAAGGAGGGAAGAAAGGAATGAAAGAATGATGTAAGGAAGAGAGGAAGGATGGATGAATGGATGGAACAAAGGAAGGAAGGAAGGAATGATGTAAGGAAGGAAGGAAAGATGAAGAATGGATGGATGGAACGAAGGAAGGAAGGAAGGGAGAAATGAAGGAAGGAGGGAGGGAGGGAAGGGAGGAATGAAAGAATGATGTAAGGAGGGAAGAGAGGAAAGATGGATGGGACGAAGGAAGGAAGGAAGGAAGGAAGGAATGATGTAAGGAAGAAAGGAAAGGATGAAGAATGGATGGATGAAACGAAGGAAGGTAGGAAGGAAGGAAGGAGGGAGGGAGGGATAGAAGGAATGAATAGGCGAACGATGGAAGGAAGGATGTATGGAGAGAAGAAAATTATTATGGTGGAAAGGAAGGAATAAAGAAGGAAGCTACAAGAAAGTGATAATGAACTGAGTGAAACTGATAAAGAATAAAGGAAGAGAGGCGGGGGGTAAAAAGAATGAGTAAGGAGGAATAGGAGGAAAGAATAGTAAGATGTAATAAAGGAGGATGTAGGGAAGAGGAGAGGAAGATGGAATGATAATTATAAGGAGGATAAGATAAGAGAAATTGATAAGAGATAAAACAGAAGTGGAGAAGACGAGGGAGGGTAAAGGTAATGATTAGTAAGAGAAAGACAGAGACTGAGAGATAGGGAGATAATTGAGAGAAATTATTGTAGAAGTGATAAGGGGTAGGAGGGAGAGAAAAATGGAAGGCGATAATGATAAGAGATAGAGAAACAGAAAATATGGAGACAGTGAAGAGGAGGGAGGAAGAAAGAAACATTATGAATATGTGATAAAAAGGCAGCAGAGAAAAGGAGAGATTGTAAGTGATAAAAACTAGAAGAGAGAAAGACGGGAAGAAATTTGAGGTGGAGGAATAAAATAATGAGAGTGAGAGAGAGAGAGAGAGAGAGAGAGAGAGAGAGAGAGAGAGAGAGAAGGAAGAAGGCAATCCAGGTGAAATTAAGATAACAATGTGTTGGAGGAAATGGGAAATGTGTGGGTATTCTCTCACTCCCACTCTGTTTATCTTACATTTCTCTCTCTCTCTCTCTCTCTCTCTCTCTCTCTCTCTCTCTCTCACCTTTTCTCATCCTTTTTCTTTGTATCCTCGACTTCTCACTCCCTTCCAGACCTTCCTTTCCCTCTTTCCTTTTTCAAGTTCTCTGTGTCCTCTCAAATTCTCCACGTCTTTTTTTTCTTCCCTTCTTGTCAGGTTTATCATCATCTCTACTCCTGTTTTTCACAGACTTTCCTTCATCTTATTCCTGTTTTCTTCATTTCCTCTTTTTCGTTCTATTCCCAGATTTTTCCAACCTCTTTCCCTTCCCTTTGGTGTCATTTGGTACCATATTCTCACTGTCTTGCACCTTTTCCTGTTTTTCTTCGTCCTTTATTTTCGTTGTGCTTTCTTTAGTGTTCGTTTTATTTCAGGACTTTCCTGCTCTCTTTCCCTCAGCCTCGTTCTGCGGTGACCTCTGCATTCCTTACCACCCTCCCTCTTCCTGCCCATACCTCCTCCCCCACCTTCTTCCTCCTTCCCCCTCACCCTTACCCTTCCCCTCTGTTCCTGCCTACTCCCTTCTCTCTCTCTCTCTCTCTCTCTCTCTCTCTCTCTCTCTCTCTCTCTCTCTCTCTCCTAGTCAGTCTTTGTGTTCCTGCCTGCCTCCATCTTCAGCCATCCCTCCATAGCCTTCCGCCATTTTAGCTTCCCTTTCCCTCTCCCTTCCTCCCTCTTCGCTGCACCACCCTCCTCACCCTTCTGCACATCTCTCCCTTCCCTCCCCTCCTTCCTCTCCCTTTCTTCCTTATTTTCCTCTACCCTTCTCCCTTTCTAATTCATCCCTTTCTTCTCCCTCTCTAATTCTTCCCTTTCTTCTCTTCTCCCCCTCTTACCTTTTTTTTTTTCCTTTCTTCCAGTCTTCTTCCTTTTATTCTCCTTTCCTTCCTTTTCTCCTCTCTCTCTTTCCTTTTCTTCTCTTTCTCCTTTTACCCTTCCCCCTTTCCTTCCCCGTTCCCCTCCTCTCTAGTGCACTTGCATTTCTCCCTCTTCCTTCTCCTCCCTTCGTAGCACCAACTCCTTCATCATTTGACTTCTTTCTCCCTTCTTTCCTCCCTTCTCTTCCTTCTCCCTCTTCTTCCATCATCTTTGTCTCCCTTTCCCAATTCCCATCCTACTATTCCTCGTTCACTCTCTCTCCCTCCTTTTCTCCTTTCATCGTCTCGCACTCTCCCTCCTTCTCCCTCTCTTTCTCTTGCTCTCTTCCTCCCCTCCCTCTCCTCTTCCTCTCCCTCTCTTTCTGTCCCTACCTCTCCCTCGGCTTCCTCACTACGTCACTCTTAATTACCTTCTTGCTTCCTTCCCCCTCCATCATTTTCTCTCTCTCTCTCTCTCTCTCTCCCTCGAACACACACACACACATACACACACACACACACACACACACACAGAGCGAGAGGGAGGGAGAGAGAGAGATTTCCATACCTCACTTTATTTTTCCGTAAGTAGCCTAATGCTTTTCTTTTTTTTCCGCAGGTAAGTGTGTGCGAGTGTGGCTAGGGACGAAATGCTCGGTAAGTGGCCCAGGAGAGAGAGAGAGAGAGAGAGAGAGAGAGAGAGAGAGAGAGAGAGAGAGAGAGAGAGAGAGAGAGAGAGAGATTAAGGGGGGATGGAGGGAAAGGGAAAAAGTGGGAGGAAGAATGAGGAGGAGGGAGAAGGTGAAGTGTGGAGAGGAGTGGAGAAAGAAGGAAATGAAGGAATAAGTATGCAGAGGGAATGACAGGGAGAGGCTATGGAGAGGAGAGGAGGGGGTGGGTGGGATGGGAGGGGAGATAGGTGGTTATGGGAGGGGAAGGGAGAGGGGAAAATATGGAGAGGGATTGAGACGGGAAGGTTATGGAGGAGAAAGGGTAGGGGGAGACGGGAGACGGATGAGAGGGGAGGGGAGGGGGAGGGGCGGCAGGCAAGAGTGAGGGAAGGGTGGGGAAGGGGAGGCGGCAGGCAACATTGAGAAAAGGGTGGGGAGGGGGAGGGGAGGGGGATTATATGAGTCAGAGGCAGAAAAGGTGAGAAATTTAGGTATGTGGAAAGAACAGAGAAGAGGAGAAATGAATATGAGAAAATAAGAAAGAGACAAAGAAAGCATTGATGGATGCAGAGAGAGTAAATGGGAGGGAGGAAGGAGAGGAGAGAGAAGGAATGGAATGGTGAGGAAAGTAAAAGGTAGAGGAAAGGAACAGAAGAATAAGAATAAGAGGAGGGAAGGAAGGATTGGTAGAGGGTGAAGGAGAAGAAGTAAAAAAAAAACGTAAATAAAATTGTGTGTGTGTGTGTGTGTGTGTGTGTGTGTGTGTGTGAGAGAGAGAGAGAGAGAGAGAGAGAGAGAATTGGACGCCTACCACAGCTGTCTGCATGCCTCTTCCTCGCTCCCTACTTCCCTCCATCCTCACTTCCTTCCTCCTCTGCTCCCCCCCTGTTTCCTCTCCCCTTCCTCTTCCATCTCATATTTTTTTCCTCTTTACGTCCTCCTTCTCTCATATCTACTCTCTTAATTTCTCTCTTTTTTTTTTGTTCTTCTCTTTTCAGTCTTTCTCTTTTTCTGTCTTCCTCTCTTCCTCCTCTCTCTCTGCCAGTTGCTCTTTTTACCTCTTCATTTCATCCTCTTTTCTCCTTTGATCCTTCATTTCTCCTCTTCTCTTCTATCTTTCCCCTCGCTCCATTCTTCTATATTTTTTTTTGTTTCCCCTTTCTTTATGCCTTTTCTTCCTCTTGCCTCCTCTTTCCTCGGTTTCTTCTCTCTTCCTCCATCCTTTTCTTCCTTTTTCATCCTCTCTCCCTCTCCTTCGTTCCGTCTTCTCTCCCTGTCTTTCCCTTATTTTCCCCCTTCTCCCTTCTTATTTTTTCTCCTCTCCCCTTTGTCTCCTTTGTCCTGTTTCTCATCTTCTTTTTCCCCTTCTCCGATGCCTCTTCCTCTCCTCTCCCTTTCATGTCGTTATATTCCGTCCTTTATTCCCCTTTTTCCCCTTCTCTCCCTTATTCCATTCTCTCCCTCCCTCCTGTTTTTTTTTTCCTTTCTTCTTCTTCTTATCCTATTTTTTTCCTTTCCCTCATTCCCCTCCTTCCTTTTCCCCTGTCTCTATCTGTCACCATTTCCTGTCCTGTCTGTAGATCCTGTCCCTTTCTCCCAGTTTTATCATCTTCCTCCATTTCTTCTTATATCTTTCTTCATTTGCTTTCATTTCCTCTTTCCATTTAATTTTACTCTTAGTTTTTTTTTTCTCCACCTCCCGATTTTTTTTTTCTGTGTCCCTCCTACTTTTCATCTTCCTCCTCCCCTTCTCGACTCTTCCTTTCTCCTCTCATTTCCTCTTTGCTAATCCCATTCCTGACCATTCTGCCTGTCCCTTCCTCTCACCGTTCCCCACCTGTCATTCTCTTGCCTGCCGTAATCCCACTCTGATTTTTCTCCTCCCTTCTTGGTTTCTCTTCGTCTCTCCCTTTCTCATTTGTCCCTCCCTATTCCATTGCCTGACACTTTGAACCTGTATCTCTCCCTTCCTTCTCCCTCCTGCCCTAACTCACCCCCCTTCTCCCTTCAACGTCTCCCCACCACACCATTATTTGATTTTTCCCATTACTTCCAGTCCCCAGCCTGCCTACCTGTTCTCTCCCTCCCTCCCTGCCCTTTTTCTCTCCCTCCCCGCCTCCCTCTTTTCTACCCAAACCCTCCCCCCCCTCCTCAGCCTCCGTTCCCCATTCGGTCATTGCCCTTTCAGTATAGGCCTGATCCCGGCTGCTTGTATACTCTCTCAGCTCTCACTCTCACTTCCAACTCTCGTCCGCCTCCCTTCCTCCTACTCCCAGCTCTCCCTTCCTCCTACTCCCAGCTCTCCCTTCCAGCTCTTATTCGCGTCTCCCATCTGTTACTCGACAACTCTTATTTTCAGCCATTTTCAGTTCCCGTTTGTATTCCCAGCTCTCACTCTTGGCTGTATTTTCTTATTCCATCTCATTTCCAACTCTCACCTTCAGGTCTTTTTCCCCAGCTTGTAGGTAAACACGAATGAAGGGTGTATCATCACTTTGGATTTTTTTTTTCTTTTCCGAAACTGAATTAAATCGTTTAGAGAGAGCGTGAAAGGAAGAGTAACACGTCATTTTAGTGGAAAAAAATAAACATATACCGGTACTAATAACACACGTAGCTCTCAAGTTTCAACCTCTTCAGCTGTAGGACAATTTTGTATTTATTCGTTTGAATGTAATGGAGATGAGGTGTCTGAGGAGTATGTGTGGAGTGACGCGTATGGATCGAGTGCGAAATGATGAAGTGCGAAGGAGAACTGGAGTTGTTCGGGAGATGGCTGGTAGAGTTGAGCAGAGGGTGTTGCGATGGTTTGGGCATATGGAAAGAATGGATAATGAGCGATTGGTGAAAAAGATAACTAGATCTGATGTGAGAGGTGTACAGTAAGGCTGAGAGGAAGACCACGAATAGGATGGATGGACAGTGTGAAGAGAGCACTGGATGCGAGAGGGATGTCTGTTGAGCAAGAAAGAGTGGCTGTGCGTGACAGAAATAAATGGAGAGAAATTGTGAATGAATAAGTGATGACGCAGCCCTGAGGGGATATTCTCCCGCATTTGGTCTGATCAGCTAGTCAGGTCAGGTGCGGGTAAGGGGATGGGTCTGTTATGATGTGGCAGGGGTAAACCAGCTCTGCTGTCGGGCCCTGCTGCGGATGTCACTGATTGCATTGCGCAGTTGACCCTTGTGCGGTGTGGTGCGGTGAGGATCTGTCCGTTCTCCCCTTTGGGGCTAAGATGCGAATGAATGTGTTTGAATGGATGAGTAAATGGGGAGTGTGTCGTCCTGTCTCAGCTACCTCCCTTTCCTTGGGGGAAACAGCCTAGGTATATAGATAGATAGATAGATTTATTTACCTTTGGAGAGATCTGTTGGATGTGAAAGAGTGAGAAATATTATGCATTAACATTGGTGTCACTCAGCTTTAACACTTGCCACTCTAAACTCTGTCATGCTCAAACTTCTGCTACTTACGCCCCACTCACCCTTAACTCTGCGTCAGTGCTCTCCTGCCTCACTGACTCTGTCGTCCCTAACTCACACTCTCACTTGTGTCCCCAACCCACCCACTCACCGATGTTCCCAACCCACTCACAAACTCACTCATATCCCCGCTCACTCAGTTTCACTCATAGCTTCAGCTTATTCACTGATTCACTAATTTCCCCACCTCATGCACTCAAACTCATTCATCTCACCCACTCACCAATATCCTTATCTCACTCACCCACTAGCTTACTCACTGACGTCCCCAACTCACTCCTATACCACTCATGTCCCCAGCTCACATACTCATTCACTCCACAGTCCTTATACCTCTTGTCCGTCCCTCCCCTTCCATGTCACTCCATCTCTTCACCCTGTCCATTGAATAAGCACCTACCAAAACACCTTCATTTCTCTCGCTACTATTTAGAATGCCTTGCTCTGGACGTGGTAGCAGAAAGTTAATTAAGCAGGTTGGGAATTTAAGTTCTTGCTGTTGCGGAGTGTGTGGAATTTTAGATGCAGTGAGTTGAAGAAGCATTTGTTAAGGTAGGGATAATTTAAGTACAGCTGGGTTATGTGTTGTTATTTTATTTATTTATTTTTATTTTTTTGTAATTGGTGGAATGAATTGTTGTTCCTGTTGCCGTAGATGTTGTTATTGCTGTTGTTATGGTGGTGTTGGTGGTGGTGGTGATTGTATTGTGGATGGTGATGATGTGGTGGTGGTTGTGACTGTGATTGTTGTTGTGGGTTGTAAGATATTGTAGTAGGTGTAATGGTGTTAAATCCCCAGTCTGTTTTGGGGTCTTGTAAGCTAAAGAAAAGCATTTCGTTAAAAGTACAGTCGATCAGAGTGGGTAAGGTGAGGCACTGTTGAATTAATATCTGTAATTGAAATGGATATTGTGAGTTATGGGTAATTTTAGCGGGTGTGATGGTGTGGAATTCCTTGCTTTTGCGTCTGTTTCGGGGTAAGCTGGTGCCAGGGAAAAGGATTTTGGTAGGGTAGGTGAAGAGAGTTAAGGTCAGGTTGGTGAAGATTAGATTAGGTGAGATAAAGTTTGATTTGGTTAGGTTAATTTACGTTAGGTTACGCTAGTTTAGTTTAGAGTTCGTTACGTTATGTGTGGAGGGTGTTGAGTTCGGTTGTTAAATGTGGTTAATGTTAGGGTGTGCGGTGAATTAGGTCTCTGTTAATTCTTGCAGTATTTTAAGTTAGGCATTGGTACATGAGTCTGGGTTTAGGCTAGTTTGGGTTTGGTTGTTATTAGAAAGAAAATGGCGTAAAGGTGGGCAAACAGAAGGCAGTGGTGAAGTGTTTGGGCATGTCCGTCACTCAGGGTTAGCAGGCTGGCTCAGGGAGGGTGGTAGTGTGGTAGGTGGGTGTGGTAGTGTGGTAGGGGTGTGTTGCAGTGTGGTAGGAGGGTGTGATAGTGTGGTAGGATAGGATGGTAGTTGAAAGAAGAGGTTTACTGTATTATTTCGAACTATATACAATTTCTTTAGATTCATTTCATATATTATACTGATGGTTCTTTGTGGCCTGGTGTATTGAGAGAGAGAGAGAGAGAGAGAGAGAGAGAGAGAGAGAGAGAGAGAGAGAGAGAGAGAGAGAGAGAATTTGCACAACACTACATACTGACATGGAGTAGTGAGAGCATTGTGTTGTATATGAAGGGAGGGGATGTTTGGGGAGGAAGGGGAGGGGAGGGGATGTTGAGGGGGGAGTAGGGGAGGGGAGAGATTGTTGGGGGGTGTATTTTAGGTTTAGTGCCTGGCTATCAGCTGATGGGACCCACCTGGCGTCTCCCACCCCTCTCTAACCTCCCCTCCTTCCCTCTGCTTCCCTTCCCTCCCCTCCTCTCCCCCTCCCCCCTTTGCTCCCCCTTCTCTCCTCCCTCCCCCCCTGTGCTTCCCCTCCCTTCCCTTCTCCTCCTTTTACGGGTCTTTCCTTCCCTTCCATCCCTCCCGTTGCCTTCCGTGGTATTCATTCTTTCCCCCCTTTTTGCATTCCCTTCCTCCTCGTCCTTTTCTGTTTCTTCCTTCTTCCCTCCTTCTATTCCTCGCCATTATTTTGTCTCCCCTCCCTTACATTTCTTTCCTTTCCTCTCCTCCCTCCACCATCTCTTTTATCTCCCTCCCTTCCTTCCTTGCCTTTTTTCCCTTTTTCTTTCCTCAGTTCCCATGCTCCTGCATCCCTCCTGTTCTCTCCCTTTCTTCCTACCTTTTCCTCTATCCTCCCTTCCCTCTATGTCCTCCCTCCGTTACTTTTCCTTTCATTCTCACCCACTCCTCTCCCATCGTCTCCTCCATCCTTTCCTTCCTCCTCCATGGCCACACGGGCGCCTTGCTGTTTGTCTATCCTTGTCTTTAACTGATAGGATAGATTTTGGTAGTTATAACCTTCCCTACACCAAACAGCCACGATGGGAAGAATAGGTGTGTCGCTGTTTTCTTTCCTTTGTACTCCTTTGTCCTCTCTCTCTCTCTCTCTCTCTCTCTCTCTCTCTCTCTCTCTCTCTCTCTCTCTCTCTCCTACTCCCCCCGGTGTTTCATTTAAGCAGGCATCCAGCTGGTAGTCAAATACCTCATAGTTGTTGACGCATCTCACCTGCTGTTTCCTGAGTTACCTGCTGGCCAACGAGAAAAATATTGAGTTTTGGCAAAAGTAAGAAGTTATTATTATTATTATTATTATTATTATATTATTATTATTATTATTATTATTATTATTATTATTATTATTACTATTGTTGTTGTTATTACTATTACTAGTTTTATTTTAGTTTTTTACATAGATGGACCAAGATAAAAGAGATGACGAAGTGCACTATTCCTTTCATCCCCTCTAAGCTTATCAGTGAAATACCATTAGCTTATCAGTAACATCTGCTCTCACGGTCCCCCTCACGATAAGATAAGAGTCACCGCTGAGAAGAGGATGATAAAGCATTGTTCTGTGTCAGGCCAGGTGGAGGGTGCAGTAGAGTAACACCTCCTCTTGAGCGATTTATTTTGCTTTATCGACCTTAACATTTGCTTGTTTGGAGTAGAGGTTAATTCCAGGTGGCAGAGGACGCTTCTTAACACCTCCTGCTTAGCGATTTATTTTGCTTTATCGACCTGAACATTTGCTTGTGTGGAGTACAGGTTCATTCCAGTTTTTTTTTTTTTTTTTTATGCAAGGAAGAAGGAACCAAAGGCCAGGACGCTTCTTAACACTTTTTCCTTAGCGATCTATTCTCCACATTGCACTTCAGTTTCCTTTAGTATGTTATTGAAGAAAAAATAATGTTGGTAGTAGAACGATGTAAATAAAGTATAAGAGAATTTCTAGGAATAAGAGAATTTTAAGGTCTAGTATGCAAAATAAATCACTTAGGAACAGGTATTACGGTTCTTATAATGCGACTTAAAATAAGAAATATATACACAAATAATCCCATACACAACGTAATCCTAGGAAACTTTATAAATATGTGTATGGTAGGAGGAGGGTGTGTATGGTAGGAGAGGGTTTATGCTAGGAGGAGGGTGTGTATGGTAGGAGTAGGGTGTTGTGTATGGTAGGAGGAGGGTGTGTATGGTAGGAGTAGGGTGTTGTGTATGGTAGGAGTAGGGCGTGTATGGTAGGAGGAGGGTGTGTATGGTAGCAGTAGGATGTGTTTGGTAGGATTCGTGTACTTGTCAGCTTGGGAGGGGAATGGGGAAATGTGGAGAGGGATGAGAGAAGAGAGAATGTGTAAATATAGAAAGGTAAATGTAGGAGGTAGGAGGGAGAGAGAGAGAGAGAGAGAGAGAGAGAGAGAGAGAGAGAGAGCAGGAAGGAAAGAACTGAGAATAGGATAGGAGATAGGAAAGAGGGGAGCTGAGAGGGAAGGGGAGAGTTATAAAAAGAAGGGGAGAAACGTGGAAGGGAGAGGGAGAGTAAATTAGATGGATAGAAGGAAAGTGGAGGGAGGGGAGAAAAGAGCAAGGGATGAAAGGTGGAAGGAGAGAGAGGGGAGAGGCAGACAAAGAGAGGGAGAGGAACACAAGGAAGTGTAATGAAACGCAGGGGTCGGAGCGAGGAAGGGAAGGGAAGAAGGGTGAGGGAGACAGAAGGGAAGAAGGGAGAGGGAGAGGGAAGGAAGTTAGGGAGAGGAATAAAGACAGGGAAACGAAGGGTGACAGTAGAATGAAGGAGAGGGAAGGAAGGTAAGGAGAGGGAAAGGGAAGGAAGTTATGGAAAGGAATAGGGACGAGGAGAAGGGCGAAGGAAGAATGAAAAAGAGATAAGGAGAAGGGAGAGGGAGAGGAAAGGACGAGGGAGATGTATAGGGACAGGAGAAAGGGTGAGAGAGGAGTAAGTGAAAATGAAGAGAGAATAGCGAACTGTAAAGATGGATGAGACGGAGGGAAAGAAGACTAAAACAAATATAAAGGAAAGACGGAATTGTTTTAGGGAATACTCATAAAAATACAGAAAGACAGAGATAAACTATTGAAGAACATAGAGGTAATAGGGACAAAATCCTGCCTAATATTTAATTTCTCCTCGCTTTCCTCTTCTAACTATAATTCTTTCACACGAACTTGGGAAGGTGGTGTGAAGGAGCGTGAGGAGTGAGAGTTTTGAGAAGGGGAGAGTGATGTAGGTGATGGTGGGTGAGGGAAGGAGGGGATGGAGGAGGATGAAGGTGAGATGGTGAGAAAAGAGGTGAGGGAAGGAGCGCCAAGGACTGCGAAGGAAAACAAGCAATATCAGTCCTTTCGAGGCTGTTCATTATAGGGTAGATTATAACTAGCAAATTTATTCAGCTTGTTAAAGACAAGGATAGAAAAGCAGGAAGAGTGACGGTAGGAGGATGTGAGGGTGAGTTAGGGTGTTAGGATGAGAGTGAAGGACGGAGGATGAGGGTGAGGATGTGAGTGAGGGAGAGAAGGAATGTGAGAGTGAGTTAGGGTGTTAGGATGAGGGTGATGGTATGAGGGAGAGAGGGAAGGAGTATGAGGATGAAATAGGGTGTTAGGATGAGGATGAGGGTATGAGGGAGGGAGGGAAGGAGTGTGAGAGTGAGTTAGGGTGTTAGATAAGGGTGAAGGTTTGAGGGAGGGAGGGAAGGAGTGTGAGGGTGAGTTAGGGTGTTAGGATGAGGGTGAAGGATGATGATGATGATGGTATGAGGGAGGGAGGGAAGGAGTGTGAGGGTGGAAGGTAGTCTGGCCAAGGATACGCCAGTCCACCCACCAAACTGGTCCTGTGGGTGGGGGGGGAGTTACGTCACTGGAGGGGGCAGGGGAGGGAAGGAGAGATAATAGTGTGAACTGGAGAGGAAAGTGTAATGTACTCGCTATAGGGTGTACATGGTAGAAAGGTGTGTATGGTAGCAGTAGGGTGTGTATGGGAGTAAGGTGTGTATGGTAGCAGTAGGGTGTGTATGGTAGTAAGGTGTGTATGGTAGCAGTAGGGTTTGTATGGTTGTAGGGTGTGTATTGTAGGAATAGGGTAAGAAATGGGCAAGGGAATGTAGTAAAGATCAATACGAAGAGGAATTACTATGCAAGATATTACATTTAATGCAAGATATTTAAAGTTAACTCACATATTCCACGAGCTGGTTAAATTAATCTCTTCAGCCCAAGGACGTGATCTGTATTTTGTTCCTGCACCCAGAGGACTACTGTATTGTTCTTTTGGAGGTCGTGTATTGAAGGAGTTGATGCAGAGTGTATTGTACTTGTTCGAAAAATCTCCCTGAAGCATAAGAAAAATCCTCCGAAAGTACCAAGAATAACACACACACACACACACACACACACACACACACACACACACACACACACACACACACACACACACACACACACACACACACACACACACACACACACACACCAGCAGTAATCAGACCAGGAAGGCAAACACGTAACTATAAAAGCTGAAACGTCAAGGCAAAGAGCAGTTCCCCACATAATACAGGAATACGAAGCTTGAGCAGTTGTTTTTGTTCAGGGACGGAGTGTGAGCCGCCTCCTGCCCGACCACAGCCGCCAGAGAAAGAGAAAGGTGTGTGTGTGTGTGTGTGTGTGTGTGTGTGTGTGTGTGTGTGTGTGTGTGTGTGTGTGTGTGTGTGTGTGTGTGTGTGTGCAAACCCCTGACCGCCTCTCATTGGCCCGGTGCTGATTACGTCATCGTTACGTCATCGTTTCAGTTCACCCAGTCAGCGTTCAGTGTCGCCCAGCCCTCCTCCCCTTGCCCCCTCCCCTCCTCCCCTTGCCCACTCCCCCCTACCTCAGACATACCTGCCTTACCCACAACACCCCCCCTCCCCCCACGTCACCAACCCTGCCGTTCCCTCCCTTTTGCCTCACTCCCTACCCTTCCCTCACCCATCACCCTCCCCCTACCTCACCCTCCATCCTACCCTTCCATACCTTCCCTCCCACCAACTTCACCCGCCAGCCTCCCCCTGCCTCACCCAGCCACTCAACCCCTTCTCCCTGCCTCACCACCATCCCCTGCTCCCCAGCCCTCAGTTCCTGCCTCGCCCACCCTCCTAACACCCATTCTTTCTCACATGTCAAGCCTCACAGTCACCTAGACCTTGAGTGAATGATAAATTTAGCGTGTTGAGAGAGAGAGAGAGAGAGAGAGAGAGAGAGAGAGAGAGAGAAGGTATTTTATTTCAAGTTACCCCCTGAACCGTTTAGAATGGAAGAAAATGGGTAATTGAGGAAAACGTGGGACTGGTTCACTTTTCTATTTGAGGGAGCGTAAAGTGAAAGTGAAATATAACAGTTGTAGCCCAAAAGAAAATGGAAGGCGGATCCCTGAGTTTTTCCTCCCTTATTAAAGAAAATGGGGGAGACGTAATGGGGTTTAGCTGACCGTGAAAGAGAGAGAGATGGATGATGGTGATTGTAGTGATATCGGTAGTGTTGTGATGAGACTGACTGCGGGAATGTGTGTGAAAGTGAGGTGGTGAGAGAGAGAGAGAGAGAGAGAGAGAGAGAGAGAGAGAGAGAGAGGTAAAGAGCGTGTCGTTGGGAAAAAAGGAGCCTGGAGTCCTTTTGTCTGAGCCACACCTCAAAGGACGGGGCGTCAAGCAGATAGATAGACAGGTAGATAGATAGAGAGATAGATACATTGATAGGTAGACATGTTGTTTTGAGAAAGGGAAATAAAAGATGATATGTGAAGTAGTGAACGAAGAGGGTTGATTGTTATGAGAAAGGGAAGGAAGGGTGACAGCCCAACCTAACCTAACATAACCCAACCTAACCTAACCCAACTTAACCCAAACCAAACCAAACCAAATCAGACCAAACCAGACCAGACCAGACCAACCCAAACCAAACCAACCCCAACCCAAAACAGAAATGGAAAAGGACATGGCCAACTCTCCGGAAAAATTAGCGAAGGGAGTAGTAGCGGTGTACAGTTCATAATTTTATCTTGGCGGTGAGTTTTCGTCCTGTGGCAGCTTATTTCCTTTAGCTTAGTGGCAAAATAGGACAGCAGTGTGGTTCCACGTCCTGCCCATGGCACATCTTCGTGACTAGAATCGTATTCTAGTGTTAGTCTCTTGCTGGAGATGGTGAGATAATAGTTTTACGTCTAACTGAAGTGAATAGTTTTTAGTTGAATTTACAGTAGTCTTGAACAGGAGTCAACATTATCGTCACTTTCACACTTGTTCTGCCTAACAATAAGCTCACGTCATTAAGTGTAATTTGGCTTTATATCGTCATGCCTCATCCCACACCATTAACTTTACAGGGCAGGAGTTTCCCTCTCGTAAGATAAAGCATTGTCATAAGGCACAGTAGAATCCCAGCAGGTGTTCACTGTATTAAAGAAGTATAAAAGCTGATGGTCATAGAAATACATAAGTTTACCAGAGTTGGTTTGGATGTTATGTGCGGTATAGGAACTGCCGTATAAGTTTTTTTCTGAATTTGTCCAGGATAGTAGTAGTAGTAGCAGTAGTAGTAGTAGTAGTAGTAATTGTAGTAGTAGTAGTAGTAGTTGTTGTTGTTGTTGTTGTTGTTGTAGGAAGACGACGACGATGACGAAAAGAAAAATCCAAACAGATAACAATTAAGGGAGTATGCTGCGAGGGAGACTGTAGGGGGATATAGGCTGGGGGAAGGGGGGGACGAAGAGGAAGGGAAGGGAGGGGAAGGGAGGGGGAGAAGTGGAGAGGAGGGAAGCAGCAGCAGGCTTTTACTTTCACCTTCCAAGGTTTCCCTCTTACCTCCCTCCTCCACAGCACCTCCCTGACCTGTCCCTGCCCTCTACCTCTCGCCCTCCATCTCCCTCCCCATGTCTCCCTCCCCCCTCTCTCCCTCCATCCCTCGCTCCCTTCCCCTCCCAACTTTTCCTGTCCCTTTCCCTCCCTGCCACTCCACTGCATTCCCTCCTCTTTCCCTTCCACCTTTTCCGTTACCTGTGTTTCCCTTGATTTTATCCCCTTCCCCCACCTGTCGCCTCCCTCCCCACACTCCTCCTCCTCCTCCTCCTCCTCTTAATACCTATAATATCTTTCGTCCTTAATTTCAGTAATCCTGTTTTATCTTCTCTCGTACATTCCTCTCCGCCTCCTCCTTCCCAGCCTGTCTTCATTTCTTTTTATTTTACGTTTTCGGTGTTTTTTTTTTCCCTCCATTTGTCTCTCATTTTTTTCTTTTCACTTATTTTCTTTTTCTTTCTCCATTCATCTGTAGGAGTGTTAGTCTCTGTGTATTTTCTGTCTGTCTGTCTCTCTGTCTGTCTGTCTGTCTGTCTGTCTCTCTCTCTCTCTCTCTCTCTCTCTCTCTCTCTCTCTCTCTCTTTGTCTGTCTGTCTGCCCGTCTCAAAACGCCTTAATCCCAGAGGAAGTGGTCACATGAGAAATTTGCCTCCAGGTCTCCCCGTTCTTCGTCATCAGACACTCCTCCCTCCAACCCACAACAATCTCATGGTATTCCGTCTCTGATATTTCCTCTTCCACGCGCTTTCCCTGTTTCACACACACACACACACACACACACACACACACACACACACACACACACACACACACACACACACACACACACACACACACACACACACACACACACACACACACACACACACACACACACACACATGTCCCCTATCGCACATACATCCCCTCCACACACTTCGATACCTATCCTCTTCCACGCATGCTTCGTCTCTCTCACAGACCCCCTCCACACACAGTTCCACACACTCCCTCACTTCCACGTACCCTTTTCCACACACTCCGCCCCTTCCACGTACTCCACCCATTCCCCATGTCCATCTCTTCCACTTAGTTTCCCTTCCTCCTTCCTCCTGTCCTCTTCCCGGTAATTACCCTTCTGCTTCCCCTCCCCTCCTTACCTTTTTTCATTCTCATCTCTTTCCTCATTGTCTTCCTCTCTTAGGGCGCTCTTTCCTCCCTCTGTCGAACACTTATTAATGGTATTATTAAAACTGAGTGCGCGAATCTACAGCCTAAACCGTAAATAAATGACGGTCAATTTCAAAACATGTGGGAATTCGAAGTGGTTAGCCTGCATCCCATTTTACATAACGCTGTCAGCAACGAGGTAGAAAGGTTAGATTTTTTTTTTCCCATTATGTGTTTCAATGATCCTTTCTTCTTTAGTCTCCCTCTCCATTACATACCTTTACACCCCACGCCCTTCCTCACCTCTCCTACTATACCCTCTTCCTTCTCCCTCTCTCCTCTCTCCACATCTCAGTCTTTCCCCTCTTCTTTCCTCCCTCAGATCCCAGCCTCTCTCCGTTCCCCCTTTTTCCCCCCACATCCCAGTCTCTCCCTTCTCCCTCTTTCCTCCCTCATATCCGAGCCTCTCTCCCTTCCCCCTTTTTTCCCTCACGTGCTAGTCTCCCTCTCGTCTCCCTCTTTCCTCCCTCACATCCGAGCCTCTCTCCCTTCACCCCCTTTCTTCTCCCACATCCCAGTCTCTCCCTTCTCCCTCTTTCCTCCCTCACATCACGGTCTCACTTCCATCCCTCTCAATCCTTCCAACCTCCCTTCCTCTCTCCCCTCTTCCTCTTCCCTTCCAAATTTCCTCATATTACACTCGTAAAAGAGATATTTTTTTTTTTTAAGCTGTATTCCACCCTATAATACGTAAAGTGCTCTGTCTGTCTGTCTGTCTGTCTGTCTGTCTGTCTCTCTCTCTCTCTCTCTCTCTCGTCCCACTTTTTCCTTGTCGTTTTCCTCTCTCCCGCCTTCCCTCATTTTCTTCCTTTTCCACCACCTCTTTACGTCACGTTCTGTCCTCGCCGTCATCAGTCTTCCTTAATCCTTAGTCTCCCCTCCTCCCCAATCCCCAGCATTCCCCCACTCCCCCCACCCACTCCCTTTCTCTCCATCACCCCCCACCCCCACCCTCCCTGCTCACTCATCTTCATCATGCTCTTCAGTCATAATCTCCCTCCTCCTCCTCCTCCTCCTCCTCCTCCTCCTTCGCTACGTTATTTTTTTTTCTCCTGTTGCTATTTCTATACCAAATTTAATTCTATCTTTCAATGTGTTACTTATCTTGTTAAATCCTCTTAGTTACGCTGCTGCTCCTCTTGCCTCTTTCTTACTTTCTTTGCCAGATGATGTTCGCTCACTGCCCTTGTACACCCCTCCTGCTTAATCAACCTTTCCTTTTGCCATCCATCTGCTTAATCTGCCTCTCCTTTTGCCATCCATCTGCTTCTCCATCTGCCATTCCTACTTCCTTTGCAGAATCTACTTCCATTCTTGCTCCCCTTCTGCTTGTGTTCCTTTGGCTTCTGCTGCTGTTACTTCTATCCGCCAGCTTCTTTTCCTTTCAGTCTTATATTCACTGCAAATCCACTCCTGTTTTTGCCCCCATTCTGCTTCTGTTTACTTTCTTGCTGTTGCCGTTCCTTTTGCTGTTCCTTCTGTTCCTTTCTTTACTCCTGTTGTTGCTTATATCTCTTCCTTCCTAACCTGTCTTTTGGTGTCGCTGTCGTCGGCTGATGTTCACGGTTCACTGCAGGTCCAAGGTTGGGAAGACGCCCTGTCCTCTCACTCACGCACTCACTCACACTTCTTACTGTCATTCTTACCCTCACTCACACTCACTCCCTCTCTCTCTCTCTCTCACTCTTACTCACTCACTCACTCACTCCGGTGGTGGCCCAGTGTTGTGAAGGTGGACTGTCCATTCTCTCTCTTTACTCACTCGCTCACTAACAGAGGAAAGTGAAAAGCACGGAAGGTGAAATATGAAGTGAACTGTTGAACCCGACTGTACTTTTCTGCATCACTTGCTTGCTCACGCCCATTTTGTGTGTGTTTGTGTGTGTGTGTGTGTGTGTGTGTGTGTGTGTGTGTGTGTGTGTGTGTGTGTGTGTGTGTGTGTGACTGGCTACGTAACGTGTGAAGGGTTATGTAATTTGGTGGGTGTGTATTGTTTGGTTGTGTATGTGTTTTGTATGTGTGTGTGTGTGTGTGTGTGTGTGTGTGTGTGTGTGTGTGTGTGTGTGTGTGTGTGTGTGTGTGTGTGTGTGTGTGACTGGCTACGTAACGTGTGAAGGGTTATGTAATTTGGTGGGTGTGTATTGTTTGGTTGTGTATGTGTTTTGTATGTGTGTGTGTTTTTGTGTGTGTGTGTGTGTGTGTGTGTGTGTGTGTGTGTGTGTGTGTGTGTGTGTGTGTGTGTTTGTATGTGTGGTACTGGCTACGTAACATGTGAAGGGTTATGTAATTTGGTGTGTGTGTGTGTGTGTGTGTGTGTGTGTGTGTGTGTGTGTGTGTTCACGAGCGTACACAGAGGTTCATTCTTGTGCGTATTGTTAGTGATGTTGAATGTGAGGAAGGAAGAGAAGAAGGGGAAGGAAATTTGGGGTAGAGGAAGAGGAAAGTGGAGAGGAAGATGGAGTGGAGGTAGAAGTTTGAGAAGAGAGGAAGAGGAGCAGGAGGGGGGGTGAAGAAAGGGAGAATGAGTGAGGAAGTAGGAGAGAAAAGGGAGGAAGAGGAGGGAAAGGGAGTCAGTAAAAGGGAAGGGGAGATGAGGGAGAATGAGTGAGGAGAGTTGAGTGTCGACGGAGAATGAGTAGGGAGGTGATCGGGGAGGGAGGAAGGTAGGAGACAGTTGGAGGGGAAGGGAGGGAAGGGAAAGGGAGGAAGGGGGAGGAAACAGGGGGAGGTGAGGGGAGAAGAGACAGGAGGAGGAAGGGGGAAGGGGAGAGGGGGACCAGTTACCTGTCTGTGATGCCCCAGTCAGTCTAGCGTGCGGGTTTGGCCAGTCAGGTTCTCTCCCCCCCTCCGTTTCTCCTCCCTCCCTCCACTCGTTTTCTCTTTCCTCCACCTGTAATACCTCCCTCCCTCTCTCCTTCCACCACCACACCTGTCTCCCCCACCACCACAGTCGTCCACCTACCGTCGCCTGGTGTGGAGGTGATAGTGAGGGAGAAAGTGAAGTGGTGAGAATAAGCGAAGTGGTTATAGGAAGGATCAGTGGTGGTGGTTGAAAGCTGTTGTGATAGTGAAGGTTCTGGTGATGGTGTTCAGAAGTGAAAGTGAGACGGAATATTATTACTACCATATCGTCTGTTATTACCACAACTTCGACTACTGTATGTGAACGGCCTGTGGTGATTGTTGAAAGCTGTTGCGATGGTGGAGGATCTAGTGATTGTATAAGAAGTGAAAGTTCAACAGCAATACCTCTACTATTGCTGATACTACTGCCACATCCACTTCCACAGCTACTACTACTTCTGCGCTAAGCCAGTGGAAATTGAGTGTCAGATGGTGAAGGCTTTGACAATGAAGAGTAAAAGTGAGAGCCTCTGAAAGTGCCGGGAAAGAGAATGGAGGACCAGCCGAGCAGCTACCGTTGTTGAAAATGCGGTGGTGTGGAGGTTAGTGCAAAAAGCCTGAGGTGTGGCCGGAAAAAAAAATTGAATTGTAAGTGAAATTTTGGGAGAAATATTGAAAGTGTGGGAGGAGTATATTGTAACTGTGGACCGGGCATGGAAATTTTGTTAGTGTGGGCAAAGTTGTAGCCGACAAATCGAAAGGGTGGTCGGAAAGTTTGGAATTGTGAGCGTGAAATACTATCATTGTGGGAGGAATTATTGGCCTTATAGTTTTGGAAGTTTGGGCAGTAATTTTGGAAGTGTGGGCGTGATGTCCTTGGGTGTGGGCGGTGGGTGGCTGTAACGGGGTGTGGAGGGCGGGTGTCAGCATAGTCACCTTTGCCCTTTAGTTTCCTGGTGTTCTTATGGGGTGACGGGGCTGTCCTTGGTGTGTGTGGCTAGTGGACAGGCAGGACATTGAAGTACTAAGTCTGCCTCATCCCTCTCCCCACCACAGCTGCCTGCCTGCCTTTGCTTCACACCTGCCTGTCTTCCCCTCTCACACCTGCCTCCTTTACCCGCCTTGTCATACACCTGCCTGCTGTTGCCTCCCGCACAGCTGCTCCTCCCCCACACCTGTCTCACATTACCTGTCTCCCTGCACACTTGCTCGTCTGCCTGCCTGCATGCCTGTCTTTCACATCTGCTTCTTCCCCTAAACACCTCTCTACCCGTACCTGCCGCCCCACATACATACCCCCTCAGACCTGTCTCCCTTCTACCTTTACCTGTCTCCCTACACACCTACCTCCCCTTTACACATACCTTACCCTGACACCTGTCTCTCTTTACCTGTCTCCCCCACACATCCTTGTCCCCGACACCTGTTACCCACTGACACCTGCCTCCACACACACCTGCCTCCCCTCACATGCCTTCTTCTCACACCTGTATAATCCTCTTACCTTGCTCCCCACTCGCCTGGTCACCTACCCATTTGTCTGCCCCTTATTTTCCTTCCTTGGTCTGCATCTCTCGTCTGCTCCCTTAGCTACCTGCCTTCACCACATCACCTACCTCAGCACCACATCTTCTGTCACTCCACCACATTACCTGCCTGACCTCCACCTATTCAGTCCCCGCCACAGCGACAGTGTGTGTGTGTGTGTGTGTGTGTGTGTGTGTGTGTGTGTGTGTGTGTGTGTGGAGGTGAAGGCAAGTGCTTGTGTGGCCTCCCCCCACCCCCCACTCCCTCCCCTCCCCATCCCTCCCCCGCACCCCACACACACACAGCAGTGAAAGGCCCGTTCGCACCCCGCAGCCCCCACACCTCCACCTCATACCTCCTTCTCTGCCTACCTCCGCCTCCTCCTGCCTCCAACTCCTCGTCCCTCTTATGCTCGATCCCAAGTTCTTCACCGGAGCGACTCTGCGGTGAGTTAGTTATTTCTTCATCCTAACTTAACCGTGCCTGATATAACCTGATCCAGACTAAACTAATCAACCTAACCTAACGTAACCATGCCTACCTTAACTAGCCTAACCTCACCTCACCTCACCTAACCCAACAGCCTAGCCAATCCTCTCCTTTTATCTCCTCTCCTCTCCTCATTTAACCATGCCTACGTTAACTAGCCTAACCTCACCTCACCTAACCTAACAGCCTAGCCAATCCTCTCCTTTTCTCTCCTCTCCTCTCCTCATTTAACCATGCCTACGTTAACTAGCCTAACCTCACCTCACCTAACCTAACAGCCTAGCCAATCCTCTCCTTTTCTCTCCTCTCCTCTCCTATCCCGACCTACTGAGCTAACCCAGCCTACCCTATATAGATTCGTTATTTACCACTCAGTACAAGCATTGATACTACGAAACGATGTAGTTCAAGGCCGACCAGGAATGGGTAGAGTATGACAAGTAACAGACTGGCAAAAATATACCTTAGGCTGAGTGTAGTGTAGTGTAGTGTAATGTAGTGCAGGGTAGTGTAGGTGTAATGTAGTGTAGTCTGTATCATAGTGTAGTGCATTCTGTTTTCACTCGACCATTGCTATATTAACGTGTTGTCCAAGTTGCGTACATTATATCCACCACCACCACAACCACCATCATCATCATCATCATAGTGAAGGAGTTGAGAGCCTTTCTGAATACTTCCTTTGCCATGCCATATAATTCACTTGTTCTCTTGGCTGGCAATTTTCTTTTTCCTTTGGCAATTGTGCTGGAGGGGAGATTGCATGAGAGAGAGAGAGAGAGAGAGAGAGAGAGAGAGAGAGAGAGAGAGAGAGAGAGAGAGAGAGAGCGTACTTTCGGATTCATTTTTTCTTCAAACTTGACACACGAGTTTGGCTGTGTGTGTGTGTGTGTGTGTGTGTGTGTGTGTGTGTGTGTGTGTGTGTGTGTGTACATGATGCGGGAAAGTATTTTGTAGCTGTGCTGTGTATGATTTTTTTTTTTTAACGTTACGCTTAAGACCTTTTTTTTTTTTTTTTTTTTTTTTTTTATAACCCCCGACTGTGGGTGTATATTTGTCAGATCATTCCCTAAGACCAGCAACAGTCCTCTTGCATGTCAGGTACCTTCACATGTCACCTTTTGGACGCTAATACCCACCGTCCATATTGAATACCGGTACTTGCTGTGGTACATTCAGTACAGGTGCGAAGGTGTGTTTGTAGCAGGTCGGTGGGTTGTGTGAAGATCAGTGAAGTGTAAATGAAGTACAAATAATCAGTCTGCCCCTTGCCTCAATTTCGGATCTAACTTGCATCCTTCAGACATCAGAGCACTTCATTATGTAGCTGTTTGTTATTATTTATTTATTTTATGTATTACGATTGTATGTCTTTTGTACCCCTCTCTGTGGTACTGGAGAGGGACGCCTTCATGTGGTGGCACTGATATAACTAGGTCGTGGAGCTGTCCGGTTATACAAACGTCCCTCAACTCCCTCCCTATCCACCCAAATGGAGGATGGTGGTCAGCAGGAGGGGGTAACTTCAACCAGCAGTTCATGGCATTGTACACTCGGTCAAAATAAATACATATCTTTAAGCAGGTGATCAGTCTTTTCATAATGGGCTTCTCTCTCTGCTATTCGTGTTTTCTTTTTAATAAGGTAAATATTCTGAATGGATAGTGTATTTCATAATGTTACGTCAACTTCCTTCTTCGTGGTGTCGTGATAAACAAAGTATCAGGCTTACACGTTCATAAAAAGAAACTTGAGAATATTTACAAATGATTCGTCCACTTCAAAATGTAAAAACGGAAAATTCTCAGATACCTTTGTTGGCTACCTCAAAGTGACTCTGTTGTGTGGGCCTGATATCGTCTTGTTCCCTTCGAGATCCCCCATTTCCCCTCTGTAAGCCTTTGCCTGTCTTTTAAGCCTCCTCCGACTCACGCACCCATCCTTAAGACAGTTTGATCACTTTCCTCACGCACCTTACCAACTTAGCCACTACCCCCTTCGATCAGAGGACGACTTATTGTATTTCTTTACCTGGCGAGTTTACGTTAAGGAGGAGACATTTAATGGTGAGGAGGTCAGTGGAAGGGAAAGGTAATCTCCTAGTACGAAAACTCTTCTAATCTAAATAAATGTCTCTGAAACTAGCAAGAATTAATTGCAGAAATAAGTCGTGAGGTCTTCCTGTAACTTACTCAGGGACGTATCCTCCTCCTCCTCCTCCTCCAACCACAACTGGAAGGCCTAATACGTCTCCTTTGACACACCATCTGTAACGCACACCATAACTCAAACCCCATCTCCCCTTTCCCTTCCCTACCCATAACACCAATCATCTCCCCCCTTTCCTTCCCTATCCACTCCTTCCCTAGCCCACCCCAACCTCACCTCTTCCTCTCCTGCTTTACCTCTCTGTCTCTACCCTACCTGTCCCTTCCCTTCCCTTCCCTACCTTCCCCTCACCTTTCTTATCTTTCACCTACCCTACCTTTCCTTCCCCTCCACTATCTTTCCTTTCTCTGCGCCACCTTTCCTTCCCTTATCCTACCTTTCCCTCACGTATCCTACATTTCCCTCCTCTGCCCTACCTTTCCCATCTACCCTTCACCCCCATACACCTAAAAACACTTTCCTTTTCTCTTTATCTCATACATTTCTTTCACCTGAATGTGGCATCAGCTCTTGCAGGTTGTATTGTAGGGGGAACTAGAACTGCGTGAAGATTGAGTGCTTGAGTGATCCCGTGTGGTCGATAGGCATGTGTGTGTATCTTAAGTACTTTCATCTCCAGCTCCTCTTGTAACCCTCAACGCCCACTTGTTTCATTCTAGGTCACGGGCATCTTTCTGTCGTCATTCTCTGCTTCTCCTCCTCCATGCATTCAAACTCTGCCTTTCCATTCTGCATCTTCCACAGCTCAGTATTTCTCTCGTCACAACACTGCCATTATCGCTTTGTACCCTATCATCACCACCACCACTACAACACTCCATCTCCTTACCTCGCTTAACCCCCCCACCATCATCATCATCAACCACGCCCCATCTTACCTTTCCTCCCTCCCTCCTCTCCGTTCCCCACCATGATCATCGTCCTCATTCCATCTCCTTACTTTTCTTTTCGCTCGCCCATCATCATCATCACCCTTACCCAGTCTCTTTATGTTTCTCCCCTCGCTCCCTCCTTCCTTCCTTCATCATCATCACACTCCAAATCGTTACCTTTCTCTTCATTTCCTTTTCCATCTTCGTACCTTTCTCTTCACCTCCCACCCTCTCCTTACATTTCTCCATCCCTCCCTCCCTCTCCTGCGCCTTTCTCCACCCCTGTCCACCTTTCTCCACCCCTGTCCACCTTTCTCCACCCCTGTCCACCTTTCTCCACCCCTCTCCACCTTTCTCCACCCCTTTCCACCTTTCTCCACCCCTCTCCACCTTTCTCCACCCCTTTCCACCTTTCTTCACTCCTCTCCACCTTTCTCCACCCCTTTCCACCTTTCTCCACCCCTCTCCACCTTTCTCCACCCCTTTCCACCTTTCTCCACCCCTTTCCACCTTTCTCCATTTCTTTCCACCTTTCCTGCCCATGACCGCCTCCTTCACAGCCAGTGGTGGAGCCAGTGGGTCTGACGTCCATCACCTTGTGTGGTGTTGAGGCGTGGCACCATTGTCTACAACTTACACACACACACACACACACACACACACACACACACACACACACACACACACACACACACACACACACACACACACACACACACACACACACACACACACACACACACACACACACACACACACACACACACACACTGTCTGTCTGCCTATTTGTTCTTCTGTCGGTCTGTCTATCTGTCCCCAGCTTTTCCTGTGTCTGCCCCACACTACGTCACCTCCTGTGTCTGTCCGTCTGTCTGTCTTTTTTTTATGTTTCTCCCTGTGTCTCTCCATCTCAAACAACCTCACCCCCTCTCTCTGTCTGTTTATATGCCTTTCTGGATATTTGTTTTTGTCTGTCTACCTCACACAAACTCACGCCTCTGTCTGTCTGTTTTTCCTATATGTATTTATTTTAAATGGTCTACCCCCCCTCTCTGTCTGTCTGTCTGTCTGTTTGTCTGTCTCTGTTTCTATCTCCCTTTCTCTTCTTTTATTTCTCGGAGTGACGCGTTCGACTTTTCTTTTTTCTCTTTCTCTCTCTCTCTCTCTCTCTCTCTCTCTCTCTCTCTCTCTCTCTCTGTATCCGGATATCTTGTGTTGTGACTTTGCTTTTCTTTTGTTTTTCATACACTCTCCATCGACTCATTCCACACGCTCGCTCACATTTATGAATATCGTTTCTCTCTCTCTCTCTCTCTCTCTCTCTCTCTCTCTCTCTCTCTCTCTCTCTCTCTTTTATATATTTATTTATTTTTACTACATTTCCCCATCAGATTATATAAACGTACCTAATCCTGTTCACCTTGATAATTCTCTCTCTCTCTCTCTCTCTCTCTCTCTCTCTCTCTCTCTCTCTCTCTCTCACACACACACACACACACACACACACACACACACACACACACACACACACACACACACACACACACACACACACACACACCTGAACTAAAACATGGCAACTCCACTTTGTGAAGGTTGGTTTGTGCTATTTTAGACCCCTGATTCGTGTGTGTGTGTGTGTGTGTGTGTGTGTGTGTGTGTGTGTGTGTGTGTGTGTGTGTGTGTAGCTGAGGCCAGAGAAAAACTCGTTTTTACACTTACACTGGAATTCTGAACTTTAGGAATGAAAATAATTCTTGTTTCACCTAATTTTCTCGTGTCTAATATTATGTACTATTATCGGTCTGAATATGTCTCTCTCTCTCTCTCTCTCTCTCTCTCTCTCTCTCTCTCTCTCAGTGTTGCTTCATTGTTGTGCTGAACGAGAATCACTTTGGACACTAAGCCAGGCACTCTCACTTTCACTTCCTCCCTTCCTTCCTTTCCTCCCTTCCCTCCCTTCTCTCCTACCCTCCTCCTCTTCCTTCTCATCTCCTTCCGTGCCTCCCTTCCTTCTCTCCTTCCCTCCTTTCCTTCACTTCCTCCCTTCTCCTTCGCTTCCCCCCTCTCCTTTCACTTTGCTTTCCTTCCTGCCGTCATTCCATTCTTCCCTTCTTCCCTTTCTCCATTCCTTCACCTCCCCCTCACGCTCTCCATATCCTCAACATTCGTTCATTTCCTCCTCCTATACTCCTTTCTTCCTTTCTCCTCTTTCTTCCCTCCCTTCTCTCCTCTGTCCCATCATCTGCATCGTTATCATTTTTTCCTTCATGCTTGTCTCTTTGTTGCACTGTTTCCTTTCTCCCCACTTAACTCCACTTTCTTGTATACGTCCCCTCTTCTCTCACTTTCACTCCCTTCTCCCTCTCCTTCCCTCTCCCTTCCCTTGCTCTCTCCCTCCTTTCTCCTCCCCTGCTCCCTCCCTCCTATCCCCTCTCTTTTTCCCTCCCTCCCTTTCCCTCTCTTCTTCCCACATCTCCCCTCCCTTGCTTTCTCCCCTCCCTTGCCCCCTCACTGCTGTCATCTTGCTCTCTCCCTCCCTCCCTTCCCTAGGCCATTACCTCTTCCACCTTGTCTCCATATAAGCTGCCCTTCTCACCACTTCACTCCACTTTCTTACTCTTCTCTCCACTTCACCCCACTTTCCCCCATACATCCCCATTCTCCTCGTCACTTTCACTCCCCCACTCCCTCCCAACCACTGTGCCATCACCTCTCTCTCTCTCTCTCTCTCTCTCTCTCTCTCTCTCTCTCTCCATTTTCTTATTTTCCTATACACATTTCTGTCCCCCTCTCACTTTCACTTCCCTCCCTCTCTCCTCGTTTCCCTCCTCTCCCTCTCTCCCTTCATCACTCCCTCCCTCCCTTCATTCTAGGCCCACCTCAGCCTCATCATCCTCTTCCACATCTTTCCTCTCCACTTTTCTCCACTTCCTTATAGATCAACCCCTTCACTCACTATTTTTTGGAGGTACTGTGTTTAGTACGAAGGAAGAAAGGTTGAGAAGGAAGGACTGGTGAGGGAAAGAGAATAATGTTTGTGTATAAGTGTAGGGTATGGTGTGATTTAATTCGTCTGTTGGTAGAAGGAAAAAATGAAAGAAGAAAGAAAAGAGAAAAGGAAAGAAAGAGAAGGGAAAAGAAAAAAAAGAGGAAATACGTCTTCCTCATATTGAAGCTGTTAGATGCATATGGACATCTTTTTTCTATTCCCTTTTCTTTTATTTATTTATTTATTTTTTTTCATTTTTGTCGGTTTCTCCTTCCCTTCATCACCCTGCCTCCTCCCACCCTCTCTCAGTACTCCTTCCAGCTTATCTCTGTACCCTTCCCCCTTCTGTACAGTGTTTACCTTTAGACACTCCTCCACCCCCTTGTGTATACCTCTGCCCTCCATCTGATCCTCATCTTACTCTATCTCCCCCCCTCCTCTCTCTCCTTCCATCTTCCTCCACCCTCCACATCTTCCTCTGTCGAACTCCCCTCCTCTCACTCCTTCATCATCCAGTCCTTTTCTCTCTTCCCCTCTCTTCTCTCACTCCAACTCCTTTCCCCTCTCCTCTCCTCGCCTCACATCTCCTCTCTCACGCCTATCCCTTCCATTCTCCTCTCCTCTCTTCTCCCTCTTCCTTCTATCCTCCTCTCCTTATCTCTTCTCACTCACTCCCTTCCATTCCCCTCTCCTTCCCCTCCTCTCTTCTTTCCCTTCCCTTCCCGTCCCTTCTCCTCTCCTCTGTCACTCCATTGCCTTCCCTTCCCTTCCCCTCTCCCCACCTCACCAGTCTTCTCTCTCCTTTCCCTTCCCGTTCCTTCTCTTCGCTTCCCTTTCCCTCTCCTCTCCACCTTTCTTCTGCTCTCCTTTGCGCTCCTCTGCTCTCCTTGCCTTTCCTCTCCTCTCCTCTCGCATCTTTCCTCACAGAGTATCGGTGTGCCGGAAGAGATGGCGGCCATGTTGCGTGCGGTACTTCCGGTGTGTGCGAGCAGAAACCATTCCTCCCCTTGCCCCATCCTCTTACTTCCTCCCTCCCCATTGTCTTCTTCTTCCCCCTCCTCATCCTCTTCTTCCTCCCTTCCCATTCTCTTCTTCCTCACTCCCTAGTTTCTTCAGCCTCCCTTCCCCTCCTCTTCCTTCCCCCTCCCCCCTCCTCTTCCTTCCCCCTCCCCCATCCTCTTCCTTCCCCCTCCCCCCTCCTCTTCCTTCCCCCTCCCCCATCCTCTTCCTTCCCCCTCCCAGACACTCCCCCATACACTGACACCATTTCGCTCTTTGTTCTTGCATCCCCCTTCCCATACTTTCACCCCTCCCATCCTTTTCCCTTCCCCTTCCTCCCCATGCCCACTCCCCCATCCTGGCTCCTCTCCCCATGCATCCTCTTAATCTCACACACACACACACACACACACACACACACACACACACACACACACACACACACACACACACACACACACACACACACACACACACACACACACACACACACACACACGTTCCGCTCCCATTCCTTGTATTGTTGCTATGTTAGTTTTCTTTTTCCTTTTTTATATTTTTTACCATGTCATGTCCATTTTGCCTTGTCGGCGAGAGAGAGAGAGAGAGAGAAAGAGAGAGAGAGAGAGAGAGAGGGAAAGCGAGAGAGTGTATATAGTTATTAATGCAATGTTATGTGTTAATAGTAATGGTGTAGGGTCATTTTTTTTTTTTTTTTTTTTTTATGAGGGAGTACGGTATTTAAAATGGTGATTCTGATGGAAATGCTGGAAGTCGCAGGAGTTAAATGATCTGGTTATTGTGGGAATAGACAGTGTAGTGGTCGTGGTTGTACAGCTGGTCTTGTGGTGTTGTCGTGGTGGTGGTGGTGGTGGTGGTGGTGTGGTGCTGTGGTGGTGGTAGTTTTGATATTTATAAGGATTACCAGCTAACTGTCTACCCAGTGTCGGATGTGAGGCAAAATTAAAAAAAAAAAAGGCTGGCTGTGGTGCTTTGTTATTGTCGTGTGTGTGTGTGTGTGTGTGTGTGTGTAGTCTGGAGGTAGCAAGAATGAATAGCATATACTCGTGCTGAATGGGTTACAGAAATGAATCACTGAAGGCTAAGTGTGGGAGGGAGCTTTGCTGAATAAAAGGGTCTCTCTCTCTCTCTCTCTCTCTCTCTCTCTCTCTCTCTCTCTCTCTCTTCTCTCTCTCGAGCGTGTTTGTTTTGAGGGCTAAGTAGTAGGTGGGGGTGAAGGGCCTGTTCAGAAAAGGCCTCACTCGTGCTATTCACAGTGCAAGGGTGAGAGAGAGAGAGAGAGAGAGAGAGAGAGTCATCTTAATGGGGCCTATAATGCTTGGGTGTGGCAGTGTTGTTGCCCTTTTCGTTTCCCCCTTTTTTTTTTTCTTTTGCTGCCATTCACGTCGTCTAATTCTGGTTTGTGTGTTTATCTCCGTTTGAGCATTTGATTTGGAGCTTAATATTCCTTGGTCAGTTTTCTCTCTGGCATTTCGGTAGCTGTTCTTTTTTCAGAGCTGATTTTAACCTCAGTATGGGTCTCTCTTAATATGGATGAAATTTTGTGATAGTCGCAAGAGTAGGCCTATAGCTAGAGAGAGAGAGAGAGAGAGAGAGCGAGCCAAAGTGGGTCCAAGTCGGGCCGAAACTGTTATCTCTCCGTATCAGCAAGTTTTTCTCGCGTGGGTATAATTAATTCTCGTAGTGGTGTAGTTCCTGGTACTGCAGTAGGCGAAGGGCATTCTCTCTCTCTCTCTCTCTCTCTCTCTCTCTCTCTCTCTCTCTCTCTCTCTCTCTCTCTCTCTCTCTCTCCTCTCACGGGCGTAGGACTCCCAGACATTGATGAGGGCCAAGTGAGACTGATGTTATTTATTTATTTATTTTTTTTTTACTGTAGTATTTTATTACGCGCCCCTTCGTACAGTGGGAAAATAGTTTCAGGATGACGATGGTGATGATGACGATGATGATGATGATGATGATGATGATGGTGGTGATGGTGACTTTAGTAATGGTGTAGGGGGCGATCAAGTTTGGCTAAGTACCGTTTGATTTATGTGGCGTCACCAGTACAATACACCTCCATGCACTAAGTCTCCCCCTCCCTCTCACCCCGCTTCCCTCCCCTCTCCCCTGCCCCTGTGATGCAAGGCTGGGTGTTGCGTAAGTGATGAAGAGTGATGATGTGATAGGGACGCTTGTGCTACACCGTTCAGGAGGGGAGGTTGGCTAGGTGGTGCTTTGATGGTGATGGGATGCTTGTTTCCTTCTGCTTCACCTATCCGGATAGGGTTTCGCATAGGTCATAGTCATCTGTATAACAAGTTAAAGGACAGCGTTGATAGCTGCATTCACCCCAACCCCCACCACACCACCATATCCCTTGTCTTTGGACCCACTTCCAGACGTACCCCAGATGCACACCACACACACAGCAACACATCCTAGACACGTCCCAGAAGCATACTAGACACACGATTGATACCACTACCCTTCAGAAAAAAAAAAAAATGTGACATATAAAACCTTACGGTTGCAACTTTACAGATTTCATCCTTAAAAACTGTAGTGACAGAACGAGGAGTGAGTGGCATTGTTAGGGACACAGACACTGCTTTTGGTGACTCCTGTAGGTATAGCAGAAGGTGTTGCACAGCGGGGGTATGATAAAGTTGTGTGTTGCCATCTGTACACCTTGCAGAAAGAGACCTGTTCTTACGTTACACAGTGTATCAATTGGTGGTGACGGCTGTGGTGAGCGAGAAAGTTGGTGAGCGGTAATGCTGGGGTTGTGGTTTGCGTGGCCACATGTGAGAATTCTTAACCCAGACAATCCGACGACGTCTTTTTTTAGCTCTTATTTGCAACCTCCAGATGATCATGTCGAGTTCTGGAGAAGCCAGTGGTAGTGACAGGGTTACAATCTGTCTCTGTTAACTCCTCCTCAGCATAACTTTCTCTAAACTGAAGAAAATCGTCTGAAAAGGTAGCAAGTGTAAGATGAATGGGTGTGATTTTATTCAGCTCAAGGAAAGACCTATAGTTTTCATAGCAGTAAACGTGAAAAAAGTCTCCCCAAAGCTGAATAAAATCGTCTGAAAATAGAAAAAAAATGTAGGTTGACTGGATGAAGGGGTTAACTTTATCCTTTCACCCTGCTTAATTTCCGCACTTCCCTCCCTCCCTCCGCCTTCTCTCCTCCCTCATGTTTCCTCCATCATCTTTCCTCCTCCTCCTCTCTCCTTCTTCCTGATTTATTCTTCCTCTTCTCCTTCTCTCCTCCCTCTTCACTTCTCCATCTCTCCTTCTCCTCAGGTCTTCCCCTCCCCCTGTCACCAAACCCTTCCTCCATTTCCTTCTCAACTTAGGACCTTTCCCTCATCACAAAGTTATCTCCCTCCTCCTCCTCCCACACACACACACTCCTTTTCGATTCGTACTTCGCCAGCATTGGAAAAGGTAAATTCTGGATATCATTCTTCATCACTGATACAGAATGATGGAGAGAGAGAGAGAGAGAGAGAGAGAGAGAGAGAGAGAGAGAGAGAGAGAGAGAGAGAGAGGGGGGGGGAATATAAAGAAAATACAGTTGTTACATTATTAGTGAATGCTGTGCTACATATTTTTTTAGTCACCCGTTATACAAGGTGGTCCGTAAATAGCGCTTCCCTAGAAACTCACTTGATCTTAATGTGTACCGGGGATGGCTCAGTCGGCTGGTGTGGGCATGAATTTAGCGGTGGGAGTAGGAAATTAAGAGATTCAAGGTAGATACTGATAACACGTACTGATAACACCTAAACACCTACAGAGCCGTCCCCACCACACACGAGACCAGGTGAAGTGGAAGTGAAGGCTTATCTATGGACCACCTGTACATGTTCACCTTCTTACTAATGAGTACTAATTACCTGTTTCCTTTCTTCAGGTAAGTGGTGATGGGCGAGTATCAAGCCGGTGGTGAGGCGGGACGAAGGTAAATTGTAATAGCCTTAAGTTTTCTGCATAATTGTCCCCTTCACCATAAACATGGGTGCAGGGCCGCCTTCATGTGGTGGCATTGATACAACTGGGCCGTGATGCTGCTCAGTCATACAAACAGCTCCCTGCCCCTCCGAGAGAAGGCTGGTGAGCTGCACGAGAGGGGCAACTTCACCTGCAGTCCACTGGGATCACACACAAATGAGCCTGGGGTTGCACGTCCAAATATCAGAATGTGGAGTGTGATTCCCGCAGATTCAAGGCAAAGTTCCGGAGATTTCGTAACACCACATTTTTAGTGAATTATTTTGTTACATATATTTTTTTTAATCCTCATGTGCGGTACTGAGTCATACACAGTCGGTACAAAAAATATGCAAATAACATAAAATATCAGGGTGCAATGGTCAAAATAAATCGCTAAGAGAAAGTTTTAGGAATCAGCGCTGGGTAGTGTAGAAAGGTAAATTTCCAAACTGTTTTCGAACTGGTCATTTATTCTTTTGCAGGAGAGTCTAGGTCAGGATCGTTAGGTTAGGTTAGGTCAGATGAGGTTAGGTTAGGTTAAGTTAGGTTAGGGTAGGTTAAGTTAAGTTAGGATTGAAGTAACTGCAGTCATCCGTGAGAGAGAGAGAGAGAGAGAGAGAGAGAGAGAGAGAGAGAGAGAGAGAGAGAGAATATAGGGGTATGGAGTGAAATTAGATCAACTGTCTAGTGGAAGAGGGTGAGGGGGGATGGGGAGTAGAGACGTGGAGGGAGGGTGTTGGAAGAGATGGAGAGGGAGAGAGGGGGAGAGAGAGGAAGTTAGAGGACGCGAGAAGTGGAGGAGGAAGTTGTTGGGGGGGAAAGAGGAAGAGGGAGGGGAAGAGGGACTTGGGCTGTAGTAAGGGAAAGCTGAGGAGAAAAGAGAGAGAGAGAGAGAGAGAGAGAGAGAGAGAGAGAGAGAGAGAGAGAGAGAGAGGCTTATAAAGGGATGGAGTAAAATTAGATTGGCTGAGTTTGAGAGGTAACTTAATTCCTTTTTAAATTGACTCAAGATTCGAGGACCAGGAGCGTTAAAGAAAATTTTTATGCATATTTAAAAGAAGGTAAATTATAGATTGGAGACATTGGCAGGGGAGTGCAAAATGGTCTCCACACACACACATACTTGGTGGTGGTGGTGGTGGATGTGGTGGTGGTGGTGGTGGATGTGGTGGTGGTGGTGGTGGATGTGGTGGTGGTGGTGGTGGATGTGTTGATGATAATGATGATGATGAGAGATGGCCTGGAGGGAGGTGACTGATAAATAGTGCAAAAGTGTGAAAGTGAATGAGGAGAGTAAATCTGTGAAGTGAATACGAAGAATGAAATAGTGAAAATGAAATGAGAGGAAGTGTGTGCCATAGAATAAGGTGAGTGATGAAGGTAGAATTAGAAAATGATGGATGGGGGTAGGAGGAAGGTGGGGTAATGGAGGGGGGAGAGAGTGGAGGATAATGGTAGGGAGAAGAGGAAAGAAGAGGAAGATAATGGTAGGGAGAAGAGGAAGAGAAGAGGAAGATAATGGTAGGGAGAAGAGGAAGATAATGGTAGGGAGAAGAGGAAAGAAGAGGAAGATAATGGTAGGGAGAAGAGGAAAGAAGAGGAAGATAATGGCAGGGAGAAGAGGAAGATAATGGCAGGGAGAAGAGGAAAGAAGAGGAAGATAATGGTAGGGAGAAGAGGAAAGAAGAGGAAGATAATGGTAGGGAGAAGAGGAAGATAATGGTAGGGAGAAGAGGAAAGAAGAGGAAGATAATGGTAGGGAGAAGAGGAAAGAAGAGGAAGATAATGGCAGGGAGAAGAGGAAGATAATGGCAGGGAGAAGAGGAAGATGTACCCCAAACTGGATTGAGGCATCTGGCAATAGATAGGTAGATAGAGAAGAGGAAGATAATGGCAGGGAGAAGAGGAAGATAATGGCAGGGAGAAGAGGAAGATAATGGCAGGGAGAAGAGGAAGATAATGGCAGGGAGAAGAGGAAGACAGGATTATGCACATAGTAATGAGGGAAGGACAGCTGGATCAGGTGGACTGGGATTAGAGAGAAGGAAGATTATCTAAGGAGGAGGAGGAGGAAGAGGAGGAGGAGGAGGAGGAGAAGGATGAAATATGAGAGAATTTGAGGAGGATAATTTTTGTTGGAGAAAGAGAGTACAAGGAGAAGGAGAAAGATGGAGGAGGGGAGGGTGTAAGAAAAAGTATGGAGAAAAGGGTGAGGGAGGGCAAGTAGGTGAGAGAGAGAGAGAGAGAGAGAGAGAGAGAGAGAGAGAGAGAGAGAGAGAGAGTAGTGGGAGGAAAAGTATGAGAGATTGGAAGGAGAGGTGGTGGGGGGGGGAAGAGGTGGAGTACGGGATGGAGAAGGTAGAGAAAAAAAGGGGATGGAGGGAAGGGGAGGAGGGGGGAGATAGTGAGCGAGACACGTGTATGGGGGAACTATCAGGTTACTGAGAGAGAGAGAGAGAGAGAGAGAGAGAGAGAGAGAGGATAAGAAGAATAGCAACAAGGTGAGCACAGAAATGAGGCGACAGAGACAGAGAGTAAAAATGAGAAGAGGGGAGAGGGAGATAGGCACAGATACAGGGAGGAGAGGAAGAGAGGGCGATAGAAGTGAAGTGGAGAGAAGAGAAGGGAGAGATAAAAGGGTGAGGGAAGGAAGAGGGCGATAGGGAGAGGTGGGAAAAAATAATTGAGGTAAGTGTAGGGCGGAGGAGGGAAGGGAGAGAGTAGGAAATGAGAGAGAGGGAGGGAAGAGAGGAGAAAGAATAATTAAGAGACGAATGCGAATGAGAAGAGAGAGAGAGAGAGAGAGAGAGAGAGAGAGAGAGAGAGAAATGAAAGAGTAATGCTTGAGACGGGAAATGCAGCAAATAAGGAAAAAGGAAAAGAAAAGATTATATGCAGTTGAAGAGAAGAGGAGAGAAAGAGCGGTAAGTGAGAGAGGAGGAAGGAAAGAGGAATCAAGAGGAAAGACCGCCACCAAAAGAGGGAAGAGGAAGAGAATATAAAGATGAAGGGAAAGGAGGAAGGAGGAGTAAACGCTGGAAAAGATGAAGAAAAGGAGGGAAGAAATATAAATATGTTTCATCAATTTTCTTTCCTTTTTCCTCAGCCTTTCCCTTTTCTTTGTTGTCCTCTCTTTCCCAGCGATCACTTTCCTCTTTATATTCTCACTTTCTTCATCTCATTTTCTCTCTTTGCTCTCTATTTCTCTTTCTCTCGTAACCTTTAGAGTAATTTTATGCGCTGTTTTTCTCCTCTCCTCACGCACGGCCCTCTCTTCCCTCTTTTTTTCCCTCCCCGCTGACACTCACTCCCCTCTCACACACACGCAGAGAGAGAGAGAGAGAGAGAGAGAGAGAGAGAGAGAGAGAGAGAGAGAGAGAAATTCTTAGAAGAGTTAGAATTTACTAGTCTAACCTTCCCTGTCCCTTCTTTGTTTGTTAGGTCATTCATTCTTCCATATATTTTCCTCCCACCTTCCTTCCTTCCTTCCTTCCTTCCTTCCTTCCTTCCATCCTTCCTTCCTTCCTACTCTTCTGCTTCACCTGTTCTTCCTCATATTCTCTTCCCCTCTGCCTTACTCCTTCCTCATTTCTTTACCACCCACTCTCGTATTCTTTCCTGTCCTCACCATCGTTCTTAGTCGCAGTCCTCATTTTATTCCAAGGCACTTCCATCTCTCCCTCATCTATCCTTCTCTTCCTTATTCTCCTTCTCCTTGCTCTCCTTCTTCGTAGTCTTCGTCTCCTCCTTACTTTCCCTTACCTTCCTTTCCTTAGTTTTCCCTCTCTCATATTTCTCTGTCGCATTTTCCTTTCTGTTTTTATCCTTTTCCTCCTTTCATCCTGCCTATCCATTTCATCATCCCAGCCTCGTCCTTATTTTCCTTTCGTATCATTCTCTTTAGCTTCTTTACTTACTGCTTTCTTCTTTCTCCCCCCCATCCCCTTCTTCCTTCCTTCCCTCTCTCTCTCTCAGTCCACAGATTTAGTCATCTCCTCTTCCTGCCCCCCTTTCCTTTGCTTTTAAATCCATTCTCAGTCGTCGTCGTCGTCGTCGTCGTCGTCGTCGTCGTCGTCGTCCTCCTCCTCCTCCTCCTCCTCCTCCTCCTCCTCCTCCTCCTCCTCCTCCTCCTCCTCCTCTTCCTCCTCCTACCTACTGTTACCCACAAACCAAGCAAATAGCACAGTCCTTAGTAACTATGCTATCCATAATAATGATATCCTTTCAGCCATAAATAGTACGGACATAAACAAAACCCCTGGCCCCGATAAAATATCACCGAGAATTCTCAAAGAAGCAAAACATGAGTTACTGCTGCCACTCTCTGTCTTATTCAATAAATCATTAAGTACTGGGAAAGTTCCACGCGAATGGAAACTAGCAAATGTAACACCAATTTTTAAAAAAGGAAATGAGTCGCACCCAGGAAATTACAGACCAATCAGCTTAACATCAGTACTGTGCAAGTTAATGGAAAAAATCATAAGAGATAAAATAGTTAATTATCTAGAAGAAAATAATATAATTAAAGACTCGCAACATGGATTCAGACATCGTCGTTCATGCTTAACTAACTTACTGGACTTCTTCCATGATGTTTACAAATCATACGATGACTCAAGAGCAGTAGATATAATTTACCTCGACTTTCAGAAAGCATTTGACACTGTCCCTCACAAGCGTCTCATGAGAAAAATAGAAGCACATGGAATAAAAGGAAAGACGCTAAAATGGTTACAAGACTGGCTGTCAGACCGAAAACAGCGAGTTGTGATAAACGGAAAGGAATCCAAATGGCGTAATGTGATCAGCGGCGTTCCCCAAGGCTCAGTACTTGGACCGATACTTTTTATTATCTATATAAATGACATTGATGAGGGTCTAAATTGTAAAGTATCCAAATTTGCAGATGATACTAAAATAACCAGTAAAGTCACTTCAAAATTACAGTGGCAGCAGTTACAAAATGACCTTAATACTTTAGCAAGCTGGGCAGAAAAATGGCAAATGAAATTCAACACAGAAAAATGTAAAGTACTTCATATTGGAAGTAACAATGTCCATGCAAATTACAAAATGAACAATATTCAGTTATCAAGTACAGACAGTGAAAAGGATCTTGGTGTGATAATATCAAATGACCTAAAACCAAGCAAGCAGTGTACCGATGCGGTAAAAATTGCAAACAAGCTAGTGGGTTTTATTGGAAGAACTTTCGAGTTTAAATCGGAAAAGTCATACTTGCCTTGTACAACTCGCTAGTGCGCCCCATCTTGAGTATTGTGTGCAATTCTGGTCTCCGTACTACAGAAAGGACATTGAAAAATTAGAGAAAATTCAGCGAAGAATCACAAAAATGGTACCACGACTTAGAAACAAACCATATGAGGAACGCCTTGAAGAACTTAAATTATTTATCCTAACGAAGCGCAGGTTAAGAGGGGACCTTATTGAAGTTTTCAAAATCATGAAGGGATATGACAACTTAGACATGAATAAATATTTTGATATAGACCGGTCGAGTCAAACCAGAAGTAATGGCTGCAAAATCATGGGAAAACGATTCCAATCCCACGAAGCAAAATACTTCTTCTTTAACAGAGTTGTAAATATCTGGAACAGATTACCCTCAGATACCGTGAACAGTATCTCAATTGAGACATTCAAAAACAAATTAGACAAGTATTTGCATGAAAATCCTCAGCTGACTCTTTTTCTGTCCGAATAACTTGCTTTTATAGCTACGGTACATGTAAGTTCATGCCCCCTTAGTCTACAAGACACCCCGTAAACAATGTACCCGTACATAGTGTTGCGTCACGATATTATACATTTCCAATTTATTCGGTGCAAACAAAGCAATATAAGCACAGATTAGGATCTGCACAGATAACCCTGAGTTAACGGTCACTACTCTTACTTTCGACCTGTGATGGGCTGTGGATCACTGAGGGTCCCTGTTAGTCAAGTGACCACCATCGGGATTTTTTAATGTACCAGGGGTCACTGCTTCAGGATGAAACTTGTGTACTTGTCCCACATGGGAGAGTTCCTTGTCTCAGTGGAGTGAACGGAGCTGTTGCCTGATTGACTGCTGCCTACCTAAAAAGCGCCAGGGAAGGTTGCCGCACCACCCCTAAATATCCACTCTGTGCATTGCACATCCACACTGTGCACTGTGCAGTCCCCTTTTATCTGAGACACCCGTCCTATATACTTTTCAGTCTCCCCAGCGCAAAGAAAGCAATATAAGCACAGATTAGGAGCTGCACAGATAACCCTGAGTTAACGGTCACTACTCTTACTTTCGACCTGTGATGGGCTGTGGATCACTGAGGGTCCCTGTTAGTCAAGTGACCACCATCGGGATTTTAATGTACCAGGGGTCACTGCTTCAGGATGAAACTTGTGTACTTGTCCCACATGGGAGAGTTCCTTGTCTCAGTGGAGCAAACGGAGCTAGGGCCTGATTGACTGCTGCCTACCTTAAAAGCGCCAGGCAAGGCTGCTGCACCACCCTAAACATCCACACTGTGCAGTGCGTAGCTTCCACGTTATGTCCACAGACTTCCCATTAACTCAATGTAACTGGTTTATAATGTCATGCCGTAACTATTATTTTATTTGTTTACTTTCTCTTTCAGGTTACTCTATCGGGTAGCTTATAGATAAAGTATTATAGAATGTGACTTTTCCTTTCCAATGTTTCCTATAAAATTTCCATGTCAGTTTTTCCATGCTGCATGGTGGTTTTTCTCACTTTTTCCTGGAGGGTTTGGTGGTGGGGGGAGCCTTCTTGCTTTCCTATCCTTATCCTTCAACATGTAGAGTTAGATCTTGTAGTCATAGTTTTCTCTAACAAGCAGCCTCGAAAGGACCATAAGGTCTGTTGCTGTTTGCTTTCCTGTGTAATCCTGTGTAATCCTCCTCCTTCTCCATTTCTTAACCCTCTCCATCTCTTCCTTTTTTGTCATATATATAATTCTTCCTCATTTTCTCCCCCCTTCTCTACAGCGTCCTCTGTTAATTCCATTCTCCAACATCTCCCTCATCTCCACTGTCTCCACCTGCCATCTCCCCATTCTCACTCCCCCCCCCCTCCCATGGCCTCTTCTTGTCGGTTCAACTGTTCGCCCTCCTCTTTAACTTGCTTCCTCTTTCCTCTTCCTCCTTCCCATCTTCCTCCCCGTCGTCTCATTTGTGCCTCTACTCTCTTGTCTTTCTCCGTCATAATTTTTGCTGGTATCTTCATATCTCGTCTTTCTTCCTCTTGTTATTCCATCATCATCATCATCATCATCATCATCATCATCATCATCATCATCTTTCCTATTATCGACTTCTTCATTTCTCATCTTCCTTTATCTTCTCTTGCCATCATCATGTTTCCTATTATCGTCATCTTCATTTATTTTCTTCTTCCTCTTTGTTCTTTTCCCCTCATTTTCTTTCCTGTTGTCGTCTTCATTTCTCCTCTTCATCCCTCGTCATCTTTCTCCATCTCTTCTCCCTTTTCTCCCTTTATCAGCTCCCCCATCTGTCTTTCTCTCTTCCATCATCTTTTTCCATCACCAGCATCTCCTTCAGGGCTCCTCTGCTTCCTTCTCTCTCCTCTTCCTCCTCCTCATTTCTCTCCTTCCTTTCATTCTGATCTCCCTCTCCAGTCTGCCCCCTTCATCATCCTCTTTTCTCTTCATTCTTCATTTTCTTCCCTCTTCTCTTCCTCTAGATCCTTCTCGGTCTTTCCCTCCCTCTTTCTCATTCTAACTCTTTCTACGTCACCTTCCCCCCTCCTCTTTCTTTCGTTCTTTCTTTCCTTTCTTCCTCTTTCACTCTTTCTTCCCTTCCTCCCCACTTTGCCCTCTTCTTTCCCTCCTGGTTCCTAGTGTCTTCCTTCTTTTCTTTGCTGTTCCCTTCTTGTCTCTCCTTCCTCCAAATTCTCCTTCCTTCCTTCCTTCCTTCCTTCCCTCCCTCTCTCTCTCTCTCCTTCCAGCCTTTTCCCTCATTCATTTCTTCTACCCTTCCTCTTCATTTATCATGCTTTTCTTCATGTCTTCCTATCTCCCTCTCTCCTCCGTCGTCCTCTTCTTGGCCTCTCCCTTTCCCCCCTCCCTTTCTCTCCCCCCCTCCCTTTCTCCCTGACGCTACATAATTTGCCAGGGAGGGTCGATATGAAGGGTCTAGTCGATATGAAGGGGGGGGAGGGAGAAGGAGATTCGCTCTCTCTCTCTCTCTCTCTCTCTCTCCAGGGGGGGAAGGGGGATAAATGAAGGGGAAGAAGGGGAGGGGGGACGTGCAGGGAAAGTAGAGATGGCTAGAGCGATGAAATAGAGAGAGAGGGAGAGAGAGAGAGAGAGAGAGAGACAAGATGGAAGTGTAGAGAGAAAATCTGGAATAAAAGGAAAAGTAGAAAAGACAAGGGAAGACTAGGCTAAGAGGAGAGGAGTGGAAGGAAAGGGAAGGTGGAAACGTGAGAGAGAGAGAGAGAGAGGGAGGGAAGTAAATTAGAAGGAGGGAAAGGATTGGTATTAGACAGAATAAATAAAGTAAGTAAAATGGAGGAGTAAAAAACAGAGACTCAAAAATAATAAAGGAAGGAGAAAGAATGAAGCTGGTGAAAGAGGTAAAAGAGAGAAAAAAGGGAGAAGTGGCAAGGAGAGCAAGGACAAAGAAAGCAATTAAAGAGGGAGGAAAGCCAAGAGAGAGAGAGAGGGGAGAGAAGAAAGGGAGAGAGAGAGAAAAAGAAGGAACAGAGGGAGAAAAGTTAGGGAAGGGGAAAGAGGGAAGAAGAGCAAGGGAAGGTGGAGGAAATATAGGAGAGAGAGAGAGAGAGAGAGAGAGAGAGACAGCAGAATAAGGGAGCGGCTGACATTTGAGAATCACTGCTACCACCACCATAGCATCACCACTACCATAGCACCACCACCACCATAGCATCATCACTACCATAGCGTCACCACCACCATAGCACCACCACCATCATAGCACCACCACCATAGCACCACCACCATCATAGCACCACCACCACCACCACCACCATAAATCACTAACTTCAGCACTACCATACATCTTCCCAAACCACTTTTTATCTGCGCTACTGTTAATAACCAACTACCATACCATTACCATACATTTTTTCAGGTTTAGTAAAGTACCATATTCTTCACAATCATTGGTACTACAGTTTTAGTCGTCCCATTCCTTGATCACCATTACCACCATACCATTAGCACCATTACCACCATACCATTAGCACCATTACCATAGTCTCCACCGTTACCATGATCTCGTCACTGTTGCTACTGCTACCATAGAATTCCATCACTACCACCATTCCCACCACTACCACCATTCCATTTCCACCATTACCACCACTACCACCATTCCATTTCCACCATTACCACCATTCCATTTCCACCATTACCACCACTCCACCATCACCATTATCACCACTCCACCATCACCATTACCACCACTCCATTCCCACCACTCCACCACAACCATTACCACCACTCCACCACCACCATTACCACCACTCCACCACCACCATTACCACCACCATTACCACCATTGCATTACCACAGTTGCATCCACCAGCATCACCATCAGCGTTATTATTGCAATGCTTTTAACAGGCCACCACCACACCACACCACACCACACCATTCCCACCACACCACACCACACCACACCCACCACACCACACCACACCCACCACACCACACCACACCCACCACACCACACCACACCACACCACACCACACCACACTACACTACACTACACTACACTACACTACACTACACTACACTACTACTACTACTACTACTACTATTACTGTTACCACTCTTGCAGATACCACCGTCACAAGTACCACCACCACCACTACCACCACAACAACTACCACCACCACCACAGCAACTACCACTACCACTACTACCACCATCGCAGCTACCACCATGATTTTCACTTATCGATATCACCTTCATTGATTCTTCTTCACTGATGTGTTCCTTCTCTCTCTCTCTCTCTCTCTCTCTCTCTCTCTCAGTTCTTGCGTTTTCCTTTTCTTCTCCATTCCATCCTTTTCTTACTTCTCTCTACTTTTTCTCTTCTGCCCACTCTTTCTCATCTTCTTCCTTTCCTTCTTCCTTTTCATTTCCTTTTCATCTTCCTTCCTCATCCCCTTCCTTTCCTTTTCCCCCTTCCCTCTCAGTCTTCCTCATCTTCTTCCATTCTCCTGTGTTTTCTTCCTTCTTATCCTCTCCACCTTTTTACCTTTTCCTCTTTCTCCTTTTCCTACTCTGCCACCATTCCAATCCTCTCCAGATCTCCTCCCCACTCCCCATTCCTCCCCATTCTCCCCCCCCCATCTTTCTCCATCTCTTCTTCCTTCCTTCCTCTTTCTTCTCGTCTTCCTCTCTTTCTCCTATTTATCCCTCTTCTCTCTACTACCGCATCTCTTCCTCTTCTTCTTCCTCCTTCGTTATCTCCTCCTCCTCCCTGCTGTCCTTCTTCTCTTAACCCCCCCTCCCCTTCGAAAGACGTGGCAGAGAGAGCCTTAAAGGAGAACTCACACGATCGCCTCTCCTTTCCTCCTTCTCTTTCCTTCCCTTCCCTCCCCTCCTTCTTCTCTCTCCATCCCTCTTTCCCTCTTTTCTTCCCTCCTTCCTTCTCTCTCCTTCCCTGCTTCTTTCTCTCTCTTTCCTTCCCTCCTCCTTCTCTTTCCTTCCTTTCTTGCCATCCTTCCCTCATTCCCTCAAGTTCTCTCCTTCCCTCCTTCCTTTCCTACTTTCCTTCTCTCCCTGTTTCCTTCCCCTCTCTCCACTTCCTTCCTCCTTCCTGTATTCCCTCATTCTCTCACTTCTTCCATCTTTCCTTTCCCTCTTTCATCTTTCCTTTCCCTCTTTCCTTGTGTTCCTCTCTCCTTCCTCCCTCCTTCCATCATAATCTTGTTCATTTCCTTCTCTCTCTCTCTCTCTCTCTCTCTCTCTCTCTCTCTCTCTCATTTCCCTTTTCCTTCCCTTCTTTTATACCATCTCCTCATTTCCTTTTCTCCCACCTTACCAACTTTCCTTTTCCATCCTCTTTATTACCATCTTCTTTCCATTTCTCTCCTTTATTTTTCTCCCTATTTCTAGCAGTTCCTCATTTCACCCCATTTTCTTTCATCCTAGTTTGACCATACACTTCCCTTTTATTTTATCTATAATTATTTTCATGTAAGTTATTTGTTTTATCTTTACATCTCTGGGTAACATGATCATCCTTCTTTTTCCTGTCCTTCTCGCGTACTTCTTCTCCCTTCTTTCCTCCTCCTCCTCCTCGTCTTCATCATCATCATCATCATCATCGTCATTATATTCCTTCTCCTCCTCCTCCTCCTCCTCCTCCTCCTCTCACCGTTTATCGCTCTTTTATACCCGTCTTTCGCAATTTCTCTGAGTTATCTTTATCGTTCTTTCTCACATTCTCCTTCTGCCGCGGTGTTCGCTTTCCATTTATTATATATTTACTCTCTCTCTCTCTCTCTCTCTCTCATAGACTAGAATTACCTTTTTGTAAGATTATTTTTGTTACTTTTATCGTTCGTTCTTTATTTCTTTCTTTCTCCTTTCTTTTTTCTTTCTTTTTCTTGACTACTTCCAGACGATTCTTCTGCCACTCCGTTGATAAGCTCTGGCACTGAAAGGGTTAATTCTGTACTCCCTGACCCCCCCCATTACCCTTTCTGCCATCCCCCCCACCCCCACTCCCCCACCTCCCATATGTGCGTCTGTTTTTGTTTTTGTTTTTTTATTTCACTTGTTTAGTGTTGCTGCCTCCAGACGCCTGTTATTCAACCCAAGGCGGACCTCTTGCAGTGTATGGGATAAGAATACACACTTCCATTCACTGTACCCCATCACCTCCTCTTCGTCTTCCTGTTTTTCTTCTCTTTCCTCCTCCTCCTTTTCGTTTCTCCTCCTCCTTCCTTTCCTCCTCCTCCTCCTCCTCCTCCTCCTTTTCACTCCCACCTTTCCTCTCATCCTTCTTCATTTCTGTCATTTTTACTTATATATTTTTCAGGCTTGAACTACATTATTTCCATTCTCTCTCTCTCTCTCTCTCTCTCTCTCTCTCTCTCTCTCTCTCTCTCTCTCTCTCTCTCTCTCTCTCTCTCTCTCTCTCTCTCTCTCCACCCACCTCATTTCTGTCATTTCCACTATTTTATCTTCTTGGCTTTCTCGCCGTTCTTCATCGCCTGTCGTTCATGTCAGTGCCACGCCGAGAGAGAGATAGAGAGAGGAGAGAGAGAGAGAGAGAGAGAGAGAGAGAGAGAGGGAGACCTAAACAGTGGCATATTCAGTATTTTCATAGGTAAAAAGATAGCCTATAGATAAACAGGGAATTTCAGAGGTAATACATAGCCATTAGATAGATATACGCAGATATAATTTACATAGACATTTAGATAGATATTCGTAAAGCATCTTGTATCCGAAAATTGTTAGTGCGAAACAGACGGACGGGGTTAAAAGATAGGCTTCCTTATCTAAACACTTCGCTTTGGTGTGTGTGTGTGTGTGTGTGTGTGTGTGTGTGTGTGTGTGTGTGTGTGTGTGTGTGTGTGTGTGTGACAACTGTGTAAACATAAATAGTGCAAATAAAAGGTCCAGCTGTTGTGTTGTGAGGTGATGAGTGAATTGTGCCTGGGAGTGTTAATGGGGAGAAGAACACAGCTTTGTAAATGTAAATAATGCAGGTGTTGTGTTATGGGGTGATGGGGAGGTGTTAGAGATTGGTAGAGGAGTAGAGTGAGTTACAGGCCTGAGAGTGTCGCAGTGGCACAGGATCAAAGGCCTGAGAGTGAACCATAGGAGCCTGAGAGTTATAGGAGCCTGAGTGAGTCACAGGAGCGTGAGAGTGAGTTATGGAAGCCTGAGAGTGAGTTATAGAAACCTGAGTGTTCATAGAGAGGGAAATAAATATGAGGTTGGTGGATGTTAAGGAGTGGCAGAGAAGAAACGGGTTGAGATGAGGATGGCGCCCTGGAGGACCGAATTGGCCTTCTTACGCGGGTCTTTTGGGTCTTGGCAGGGAGATTACTTGCTTTGGGGAGTTTAGTTGGGGAGTTTAGGTGGTTTAGGTTGGGGGAGAGGTGTGCGTGTGGGGGGGAGGATGTGTGGGTGTTTGTGTGTGTGGGGGGATGTGTGGGGCTGTGGCTGTGTGTCTGTGTGTGTGTGAGAGAGAGAGAGAGAGAGAGAGAGAGAGAGAGAGAGAGAGAGAGCTAACAAACACCTCTCACCTGCTTGGATATCTGAACCTTGACCCTCACATTCCACCGCTCCCTTCTCTCACCTCTCTCTCTCTCATTTTCTCACTGTCTCACATTTCTTGCCCTCCACATCACCTCAGCCTCCACCTCGTCCACTTCATGTCTCATTCCTTCCCTCTTACCACATTCTTGTTCCCCACCTCTTTCTCACCCTGTTTTCTCTCCTACACACACACACACACACACACACACACACACACACACACACACACACACACACACACACACACACACACACACACACACACACACACACACACACACACACACACACACACACACACACACACACACACACACACTATTTTTCTCTCTCTATCATTTTCTCTTTTTTCTTCTTCTTTTCTTACCCCTTCCCCATTCATTTTTCCCTTTCCCATTATCTCCTCTCTCCCCATTAATTTCTCCCCATTACCCCCACCTCACTCCCCATTCTGCTTTTCACACTTCACTCACACATTTCCATCCTTACTTGTCACCCATACTCCCCCCTTTCCCTCCCCTTCTCCATTTCGTCTCTCCTTTTCCCTCCCTCCCTCTCCATATCCCTCCCCCCCTCTCCACTTCCCTCCTTTCTCACGTTTCCTCTTCCTCTTTTATCCTCTTTGACTGCTCTTTCTCTTGTTAATGTCCAGCTTCTCCTCTTACCTTAATTTCACTTCTTATTTCCGCATTTCACCTTTCCTCATTCACCTCTCATCTCATTTCACTTCTGATTTCTTCTTTGCATCTCTTCTATCCTCATCTTACTTCGCTCCTCATTTCATCTCTCCTCTCATTTCACCTCAGTTCAGCTTCCATCTTCTCTTATTTCACCTCTTTTTCAGTTCCTTCTTCATCGTTTCATCTGTCCTTCTCTTAACTCTCATCTTTTCTTTCTGCTTTTTTTTGTTTGTTTTTTTTCCATTCCTCCTCTTTTTTTTTTTTTTTTCCCTCGTCACGTTCCTTGCATTCAACCTCACTCTTCCTTTTCTTTCTCATTCTTCCTGTTTTTCCCGTCTCCGTGTCCTATTTCCTCTTTCTTCAGTATCTTCTTCCTCGTTTCATCATTCTTCACATCACCTCCTGTTGCTTTCTTTCTCCATTCGTCATTTAAAACTTTCTCACTTTCGTCTCTTCATTTTTTGTCACCTTTTTTCTTCTCCCATCTTCGTCTTTTCACTTTTCATACCCTTTCAAGTCTCAGTTTTGTTTTGTTTTCGTTTTTGCCTGTTTCACCTTCTCTGCTCGTTTCTCCCTCTCCCTCCTTTGACTTGCATCAGCGTCTTAAATTATTCTTATTCATCTATTCCTTCCTCTCCTCCCAGCAGTCATCACTCCTTGTCTTGTTTCCCTTCTTTATTGCTTCCTCTCGTCACCCTCTTCCTTTCTTACGTCTTCTTTCTTTATTTTTCTCCCCTCCTCTTTGTCTGTATTTTTCTTAGTCCGTATCCTCGTCGGGTAAGGAAGCTCCCCAACACCTTTTCCCTAGCGATTTAATTTTGGGTATGGATGGTTAGTATAATTTTGTACTTTCTTATGACTACTAGAATGATTTAGGCGAAAAAAGAAGAGGGTAGTAAGGTACAATAAGGAAAATTGATCGCTTAGGAAGAAGTGTTACGAATATGGGAGGGTTCAAGGGGATTTCGTGATTTTCCTTAACTTTCCCGGGACGTATTTTTCACTGTACGTTCACTGTATTTTCACTGTATTATTCAGCATTAGAGAGACGTTACTAACTGGAGATGTAGGAAATAGCCAACAATAATTCCATCACTACTAGAGGTCTGTCCAAAATAAGTAAATAAATAAATAGATAAGGAAGTATAGCCAACTCCAACCCTTAACACGGAAAATATTACCGGTAAAGGACTGTAATTAAGCCCAGTACGAATTATGGAAAGAAATACAGGAAAATGACTACAATTTTTCGCCAGCTAATTATCCCTCGTCCTTTATAAATAGACACAAGATCCCCCGTACTGGTTATAGAGCTGTGACCCCAGGCTGGCTTTTTGTGGAGGGTGTGGGGGTAGGGTGTGGCAGGGGGTGGGGGGTGTCTTTGAGGAGGGTTGGGGCTAATCCAGACTCTTGGTGTGGGTGGTCGTCGTTGTGGTGGTGCTAGAACGACGTGGGTGGTGGTAGCTGTGGTAGGTATTGGTGGTGGTGGTGGTGGGTGTGGTACGCGGTTGTGGTGATACATGCGGTAGGTATTAGTGTTGGTGGTGGTGGTAGCAGTGGTAGATGTCAAGTGTGGTGGTAGGGGTGGTAGTTGTCGGGCAGAATTATTGTACTGTGTGACCAAACCGGCAGTAATGTTGGAGTTTGAGGTGTTTATAGTTGCCATAGGAAGATTTTATTGCAGTACCCTCAATATTTCTCACAGATATTCCTCCCTCTTCTATTATCCCTATCTCGGTATCTTTCCCTGTCACTCTGCTGCTGCTATTTCCTCTTTTACTTTCTTCCTGCTTTTTATCTTCCTCTACCCCTTCACCCCTTTTCGTCCTTCCCTTCCTCTTTCGTTCTCTTTACCTCCCTGCCTTCCCTTTTCGTTAAATTACTCTCTCTTCCTCTTTCGTCCTCATTCCATCTCAACCTCTTCTTTTTTTTTCTTTCCCCTCCATTCCCCTGTTCCATATTCT
>NC_137033.1:18324895-18352395 GCF_032717465.1 Coenobita brevimanus
ACACACACACACACACACACACACACACACACACACACACACACTGCCAGAAAAGAGAACAGAGCTGCATTTTTTAGAAGTGCGGCAAGAACTTTAACTTTTAATTTCTATTTTTGCTGGAAAGGTAAATTCAGCGGTAAGGAGAGAGAGAGAGAGAGAGAGAGAGAGAGGGAGGGAACTTAAGCTGAACCAAGTTTGTTCATTAAGACTTAGTGAGACGTCTTAAAGTCTCCTCGTATTGTGTCTTCGAAGATGACCAGAGAGAGAGAGAGAGAGAGAGAGAGAGAGAGAGAGAGAGAGAGAGAGAGTGAGTGAGATAGATAGAGAGAGAAAGCCTTGTACTGTTGGTCGTAACCCCAAATATTGATAAAATAACCAGTATGGCGGTGACACTCCGGATACTAAATGGCGCTGTGGCATCGAACCTCCCTGTGTTGCTGTGCTGTGTGCGGTGTTACGTGCTGTGCTGGGGTGTGTTACATGATGCGTTGGTGTTTTGTGACGCTGTATGCCGTGTTACCTGCAGTGGTGCTGTGTTATTTGGTGTGTTTGATGTGGTGCTGTGTTACTGTGTCGTGGTGGTGTACTATGTTAATTGTTGTGCTGTGGTACCCTTGCTGTGTTACGTGTGCCGTGTTACTTTTGCTGTGTTTAAGTGGTGGTGTGTGGTGCTACTTGACCTGGTATTGTGCTGTGTTACGTGTGCTGTGTTACTTCTGCCATGTTTAAGTGGTGGTGTGTGGTGCTACTTGACCTGGTATTGTGCTGTGTTACGTGTGCTCTGTTACAGGACGTGGCATTGTGAAATATTGCACTGTTTTGAATTCCGACATGCCCTAATATTTACGGTAGTGGCAGGCTGTGGTAGTTGTGGTAGCGGTGTGGTGGTGGTTATGGTGGTTGTGTGGTTTTTGTGGTAGTGGTGTGGTGGTGGTTATGGTGGTAGTGTGGTTTTTGTGGTAGTGGTGTGGTGGTGGTTGTGGTGTTTGTGGTAGTGGTAGTTTGGTTTTGTGGTAGTGGTGTGGCGGTGGTTATGGTGGTTGTGGTAGTGGTATAGTGGTGGTTGTTGTAGTGATGGTGTTGATTTGTTGTGGTAGTGGTATAGTGGTGGTGGTGGTTGTAGTGATGGTGCTTATGGTAATTGTGGTAGCATTGGTGTGGTGGTAGTGGTAGCAATGTGGTGATGGTGGTGGTGGTTGTGGTAGTAGTATGGTTGTGGTAGTGGTTAGGGCAGTTATATGTCAGGTTGATGGTGGTGAGTGTAAAAGATGTGATGGTGGCCCTGGAATAATGATGGATGTGGTGGTGGTGGTGGTGGTGGTGGTGGTAGTGATGGTGGTGGTGGTAGTGATGGTGGTGGTGGTGGTGGTAATGGCGGTGAAGAAATTAATAGTTGTGGTAGAGGTGATAGTCTTGTGGTGGTGGTAGTAGTGACGTAGGTGTGGTAGTTATGATGGAAGCGATAGTCTTGTGGTAGCGGTGGTGGCGGCGGTGAAGTAGAAGTTGGTAGTTGTGGTGAAAGCGATAGTATTGTGGTAGTGGTGGTGACGGTGAAGTAGATGGTGGTAGTAGTCTTGTAGGAATCGTGGTGGCAGTGAAGACGAATGGTGGTAGTTGTGGTAGAAGTGATAGTCTGGTGGTAGTGGGAGTGGCAGTGAAATACAGTAGATGGTGGCAGCGATGGTGGTGGCACGGAGTACTGTTGGCGGAGAGTGTAAGTGGTCGGGTGGCACTGCTGGTGGTGGTGGTGGTGGCAGCGTGGTAGGGGGGAAGGGGGGAAAGGGAGAGGGGGAGAGGGAGGGAGAGCTTGGGGGAAGGGGTAGACAGGCGTGGTGGTGGTGGTGGTGGTGGTGCGGTGAGGCGGGCTGGGCAGTGAGGAAGGCTGGGTTGAGGCAGGGGACAGTGTGCTAATGGTGGCGGTGGAGGCAGCACGCTCTCCTCCCCTCCATCAGTATTGAACGTGCTCTCCCACTCCCGCACGCACTCACGCACGCACGCAAGCACACACACATCGCCCTCCTTTTCCCCTCGCAAGCCTTGAAGTCGTGTGCTTGTCGTGGTGGTGTGTGCCGCGGCTGTGGTGGATTGTGCCGTGATTTGTGGCAGTGCTAGACGAAGGTTAATGGTGCGTTTGTGAGTGCGTGAAAAACCCAGGAATGCATCGCAGCGAATCTACTTTTCATCCTTATGCTACAATCGTTTCGTCGTTCCCGTGGTGGTCTGTGCCGCAGTTGTGGTGGTTTATGGGTCTGTGGAGTAGTTGTGGTAGTCTGTGGCGTGGTTGAATGGTTGTAGTGTTAGAGGAAGGAGCGTTTTTGAGTGCGTGAGAGGCAAGGAACTGTCACATCTCATCTACTTTCCTCTCTACGCCACAGTTGTTTTCATCACTACTAAAGCCGAGGCCACTGTCACATATATTCCCCTCATATTCCCTTCTTATTCACCTTATATTCCCCTCGTATTCCGCTCTTATGCACCTCATATTCCCCTCTTGATCACCTCATATTCACACTCATTCTTTCCACCTTAGTATCTATCTGAACAACACTTATTCCTGTCAACCCTTGCTTCTTCCACCCCGATTTCCCCTCATCTTTACTCCACCACAATGATGTTCCCTCAGCCCTCGCTCCTACCACACTAATTTCCCCTCATCTCCTTAACTACCACGAAACTCCCCTTCACTGCCACGCCAGTTTCTTTCCTTATCCCCAGCTCGACCACTAATTTACCCCCCTTATCACTACCCAACACGATTTTCCTTCTCTCCCCACTCATACCACTGATTTCCCATCGTCCACTTCACTTCCCCTTCCCCTCGTCACCGTCTGCCCTTCCCCTCTTTGCCTCCCCTATCGCAGTTCCACTTCCCCTCGTCAAAATCTTCCTGCTTCCCCCATTTTTCATTTCCCTCGTCACCCTTCTCTCGCTTCATCCCTTCATCGATATCACCCTCTCCCCTCCCTCTCTTCATCCCCTCACCCGCATCACTCTCTCCCCTTCCCACGTCACCCCTCACCCTCATCACTTTCTCCTCTTCCCACGTTATCCCTCATCTCCATCACTCTTCACCTACGTCACCCCTCACCCCCATCACTCTCCCCCCTTCCCACACCACCCCTTTCTCTCGTCTTCTCGTCACCTCCCCTCATCACTTTCTCCCCTTCCCACGTCACCCCTCACCCGCATCACTTTCTCCCCTTCCCGCGTCATCCCTCACCCTCTCCCCTCTCCCCAGTGCCGTGAAACCCTAGTAAACAGCCACGCCATTGCCGACCGCCGCGGACCGTATGCGCCTCCATGACCCCCTTGTGAACTGCATCATTATTACCACTCATGTGCTCTGATGTCGGTCCCTTAAGTACATCACGCTCCTGCTGTGCTCTGCTGTGAACCCCTTAAATAGATCACGCTCCTACTGTGCTCTGCTGTCAGCCCCTCAAGTACATCGCGTTCCTGCTGTGCTCTGCTGTGAATCTCTTAAATAGGTCACGTTCCTGCCGTGCTCCGTTGTCTAGAAATCCATTATATCCAAGTCAACCAAGGTCTTTTTGTGCTCTGCTGTGATGCTTCAGTAGATGACACGTTTCTGCTGTCTTGGTGCTCTGCTGTGCGGCCCCTAAGTAGATGACACGTTTCTGCTGAGTGGCGCTTCAATTGGATCCTTCTCCTGCTTTGTTCTGCCGTGGGTTGGAGTCCTGCTAAGCGTCTGAATCTGATCTGCTCTGTCCTACGGTATACGTTTTTGGATCCTTGTATCATTCAAGTAGATCACGCTCCTTCTGTGCTGTCAGAGTGTTCTCCTGTGTGCCCCTCAATGTGATAGGAATCATTATGTGCCCTTGAAGTTGGCGAGCCTCCTCTTATTTTCTGCTGTGCCTTGCTGAGTGGCCTCCAAGTTACCCAGGCTTCTTCTGTGCTCTTCTGTGTTCTGCTAACTGTGTCTTTCAGGATAATCGAGTTCCGTGTGTGCTCTTCTTTACTTCTTTCAAGTTAAGTAGGCTCCTCGTGCTCTTTTGTGATCCAGTGAACATGTTTTACTGTGTGCTCTACTCTGCGTCTCAGACAGTCTCCTCTTGTGCTCTCGTGTGCGCTCTTAAAGTTGCACGGTTCCTCAAAAAAAAGAAAAAAAAAGAAAATCAATACTGTGAAGTGGCTCGTGATAAAACAGAGAGAGAAAAAGAAAAGTTAGTGTGAAGCCATATATTTGCTGGTTTGCGGACGTTTTTTTTTTTTTTAATCCATCTGAATTATTGAGGAGCAAAACATTTTCATGTGTGTGTGTGTGTGTGTGTGTGTGTGTGTGTGTGTGTGTGTGTAACATAGACCGAGAGAGGGTGAGAGTAAGCTAAGAGAAAGGTTTCTTTGGAGGAAGACGTGGGTGTGAGGTGAAAAGCGAGGGTGTAGGGGAGAGGAGTGAGGATGTGGGGAGAAAAATAAGTGTGTGGGGAGAGAAATGAGGGCGTGGGGTGAGAAATAAGGGCATAGAAAGGGAGCAGAGGGTTGAGGAGTGTGAGGGGGTGAGAAGAATGATGAGGGTGAGGAAGAGATGGATGAGGGTGGGAAGGAGAGTGGGAGGGGATGGGAAGGGAGGTGGGGGCGTGTGGAGAGGGAGATGAGGGTGAGCGGTTCTGAAAAGGGAGATAAAGTACAAGAAAAGGGAGGGTGATATGGGCTAGAGGGCGTGGGAAGAAAGATAAGGGTGTGGGAAGAGAGGGGAGGGTTTGTGAAATGTAGCACAGTGGGTGAAAGGGTGGGAGACTGTTGGGAAAGAAAGAATGATGTTTTGTGTGTGTGTGTGTGAAAGAGAGAGAGAGAGAGAGAGAGAGAGAGAGATGAAAAGTGATGAAGATGAATAGGCAAATGGGGGTCTGTGCGAGAAGAGAGATACTTAGAAAAATAGAGGGATGAGTGGGAAGAGGGGGAGGGGGTCTATGGGGTGAGGGGAGTGTGTGGGAAGGGAGAGGGGTACGGTACGTGGGAAGTTAGGGGAGTGCGTGGGGAGAGAGGGGGGGGTGTGAATGTAGGGAGAAGGTTATAAGGTTATATGGAAAAGAGAGGTGAGTGGGTTAGAAGGAAGGGAGGGGGGTGAGTTGGAGGTGTATGGAAAGAGAGAAAGGTGTGTGGGAAAAGAGAGGTGGGCGTGGGAGGATGTGGTGGAATGCATAAAGAGGAGGGAATGATACTGCCACTGCATTATGAGGTAGGAAAGTTGTTTGGTGGAGGATGATAGGATGGAGAAAAAATCCAGGTGTGAAATTATGGAAAGGAAAATAGAATCGGAAGTGGAAAGAGTGGAAAGGTTGAGGAAGGGGGGGATTGTAGAGGGAAGAAGGGAAGGGAAGGTAATGTGAAAGGGTAGAAGGAAGAAACTGAGAGGGAGAGAGAAAGAAGCAAGTTTGAGAGATAAAATGGGAAAGGAAGGAAGGGATAGCAGTGTTCGAGGGGTATGGAAGACGGGATATGTAGAGGGTAATAGAAAATGGAAAGGTAAATGGAAGGTGTGAGAGGGGAAGAGGGAGTGAAGGAACCGTCCGAGGGGAATGGAAGACCAGGAAAGAAGAGAGCAAGAGAAGAGGGAAAGGAGAAGGGAGAAATGGTGGAGCTAAGAAAAGTTTGAGTGAAATGGAACAGTTTACCTGGGAGGCCTGTTCTATGCTGCAAACAGTAATAAATATTGTAATGCAGGCTAAACCAGTGCTGATTAAAAATACCAGCCCTTGTGATAGTGCTGGTAGTTGTAATGGTGCTAACGATAGTAGTAGTGTGTTTGTGCTGTTGGGTTGTGGTGATGATTATGATAATGGTGATGGTGGTGATAATCATATTAATGGTGGTGCTGGTGGTGGTGATTGTGGTGGTGATGCTAGTGGTGGTGGTGGTGGTGGTAACTCGAGTAACCCTCACTGTAGGACACCCAGGACAAGGCTCTCCCTCACGTGGTCACTCCCCATTGCCCCCCCTCACCCCCATTCCCCCCACACTCTCTTCCCTTCTTCCTCCTTCCCCCTCCCTCTCTCTTTCCTCTCCTTGTCTCTCTCTCTGTCTTTTCCCTTCTCCCTGCCATCATCCTCCCATAGCCCTCCCTCTCATCCCCTCCTTAACTCCATTCTCCCTCTCACTTCCTTCCTTCCCCGACTCCTGTCTCTCCTTCCACCCCTTCCCACCCCTTTCATTCTACCACACACCTTCCCTCCCTTTCAGTCCTTCTCTTCCTCCATATTCTCGTCCATTCCTACTAATTACGCACACACACACACACACACACACACACACACACACACACACACACACACACACACACACACACACACACACACACACACACACACACACACACACACACACACACACCTCCCTTTCAAGTCCTTTTTCCATCCATCCATCCCTTCTCATTCCACTGCCTTTCATTCTACCCACCCTCTACTTCCTCTCTTCTCCCCCCCCCCTTTTTTTTTTCATTCTGTTTTTCTTGTCCCTCTTCTCTCCCTACGTCCTTAATCATACTCTCCCTTTTTCATCGTTCCACTTTCTCTGCTCGTCCCTTCCTCCTCCTCCTCCTCCTCCTCAGATCCTCTTTACACTCTCCTCCACGCACTTCACAACACACCAGTCTCCTTCCTCCATCGCACTCAGCACATCCTCCTCCCAGCACACTCAGCACTCAGACATACCATTCTCCCTCCTTCAGCACACACACACACACACACACACACACACACACACACACACACACACACACACACACACACACGCGTCTACTTTCAGCGTTTCCCATTCTCCCTCATCTCCTTCAGTGCATTCAGCCTACTTTCGCCCTCTTAATCCTTCCACCCCCTCTCTCTCTCTCTCTCTCTCTTTCTCTCTCTCTCTCTCTCTCTCTCTCTCTCTCTCTCTCTCTCTCTCTCTCTCTCTCTCTTCACTCTGTCAACCCACTTTCGCCCTCTTAACCCCCTCTTCCTCAAGTTCTTCCTCCACTTTCGCCTTCTCCTCCCTGAACCTCCCTCAACACTTTATCCCTTCCTCTCCCTAACCCCCCCTCCATCGCCTCCTTCCTCCCTTCTTTCCAAAATTCCTTCCACGCACACCACTTCCCTGACTTCACCATCATTTCTGACCTCAACTCATTCTCTTCCCTCATCCTCCCTCACTCTCTCCTTCCCTCATCCTTTTTCTCGCTCTCTCCCTCACTCTCCTTCTTGCTCTCTCTCCCTCTCGCCTCCTCCCTCACCCCCTCTTCCTCTCCCCCTCCTTCTTCCCTACTGGATTACAGCCCACACACTCCCAGCTATCCCCACCATCTGCATATCCTCTCATCTTACACCCATATCCATTCTCTCCCCCTCCCCAGGACCCCCATCACTTTTCCCTACCCCCTAGCCCTACCCCTACACCCTTACCCCCCACCTCTTCCCCAACCCCTGTCTCCCCCTACCCCTGTCTCCCCCTACCCTGTCTCCCTTACCCCCTTACCCCCACCCATTCCCCCGACACCCTCTTCACACCCTCATATTACCTTTTCTGTATCCCCTTACCCTTCCTCCAATCGAACAACAAAACAAAAACAACAAAACAACAACAAAACAACAACAACAGCAACTACCACTACTACTACTACTACTACTACTACAGTGATCTTGTATACCCTGTTCACTTCATCTTACTCTGCCTAACCTTGTACTTCTTGCATTCCCAACCTCCTTTGATGATTCCTTCATTTTTTTCCTCCCCCTCCCCTTATTCATTCATTCTTTTACCTAATTTTCCCTCCTTTCCCTCCCCTTCCGTACCTTCCATCCCTTCCCTACCTTTCCTTCCTTTCCCTACCCTTCCTCCCATCCCTGTCCTTCCCTCTCTTCCTTACCTTTCCTTCTCTTTCCTACTTTTCTTTCTCTTCCCCACACTTCCTTCATTTTCATATCTTTCCTTCCTTTACCCCAACTTCCTTTCCTCCCCAGGTCTTCCTCAGTCTTCCTTCCCTTCTCGTCCCTCCCTTCCCAGTATATTTTATTTACGCGCGATTGGGTTTTATTTCAAGTGATACCTCGTAAAATTAGGATGACTGTCTTAGCACCACAGCCCATGATATCAGTAGACGGTGCGTGTGTTTGTTATCCCTTGGGTGTGAAGGTGTTAGTGCTGATAGCGAGCGGCCAGGATGCTGATAACTGCGGGAGGAGGAGGAGGAGGAAGAGGAGGAGCAGGAGGAGCAGGATCTGCCGATGGTGATGTTTAGTAGATATAAATAACTAAAAAAGACTGATAAGCTGTAAAAAGCAAAATAATCCGGTACGTTAGAAAATAAAATGATTAGCTAAGTTAGAAAGCCTTCTGAGCTGATGAGGATACGGACCCAAGTTGCTGATGCTACAGTTAGAGACAAAAGTTCACCTACTTTTCCACTGCATCAGTTTTAATCTCAAGGAATATCCGTCACATTCCTCCCAGACTTTTAGGGAATATCCGACACAGTCCTTCGTGACGCGTAGGGAATATACGTCACATTTCTCCCGGATGTTTAGGGAATATCCGTCACTTTCCTCCCTGACACATCGTATCAAAGAGAATCATTTATGGGCGGAGAAACACACTAAGCCTCTCAGGTTATGAATATCAGGCAGCAGAGGAAAGAGAGAGGTAGAAGACGTGAAATATTAGGCGGAATACTAGCCAGCAGAGGAAGGTTAGTAGAGAGAGATAGATAGATAGAGAGAGAGAGAGAGAGAGATAGATAGAGAGAGAGAGAGAGAGAGAAATATATAAACAGTGTGGTGGTGGTAAGCGTCCCTGAATATTGCTAAATTTGCTTGTCCAGAGTCACGACCAAAGAGCATGAACTTGACACACATCGCTAGGTTAGCATCAGCCACTGGGTCACCTCCCTTGTTTGTTTTTTTTAAGTTACAGGTCCAGGATCATCTTCATAGTCGTCGTCAATCTTTCCTGAGCAATGTATATCTTTCCTGAGCAATATAAGTCTTTCCTGGGCAATATAAATCTTTCCTGAGTCTTATAAAACCGAAATGTCACTTCTAGCAAAATATTATCTGGCGGTGTATGAAGCAAAAATTATTTAAAAAAGAATAAATAAGTGATGGTAGAGAAAGGGTATAGGCGGTGCGGGAGAAGCCAGTGAGGTGAGGGGGAGGTCAGGGGTGGAGAGTGCCAAAGAGGGTGAGGTTAGTGTGTCGCAGAGTCCAGTGTAGCTTGGAGTCTCACACTGCACACTTTACTTGCTTCACACTCATTTATACGTGCGTAGATTTTCACACTTTGTACATTATTTGCGTCATAATTCTTACCGTGTGCTTACTTATTGACAGTCACACTACATACATTATTCACTTATTTACGTGTCTTGTGCATAAATGTTAAGTAGCCAGATAGATAAATATAGATAAATAAATAGGTCGACAGATATAGATATGGGAAGCATTTTTTTTTTTATTGTAGCATGGTAGAGAGTCGATAAGAGTATGGAATCTGACACTACATGATTTATTTTATTTATAATTCTTTACGTATGCAGATGTTATTTATTTATATATTTTTATGGGAAACGTTTTTATAGCAGCGTGGTTGGGAGTCAAATATAGCCTGAAATCTGATACTTCATGCATTAATTATTTCTGTTTTTAAGCCGCGTATTTGTGTCCAGCGAAAATAGTTACGTATTTTGTATGCGAACATTTTTATGCGAACGTCGGTTAAGAGTCGGATTTAAGCTCGGATTTTGACACTTATTTGTTGCACATATTTTTGCGTTTTCATGATACGTAGCGTAAATCAGGTTTCCGTATTTCGCGTCTCCGTTTACCAATATACCTAGCGTAAATCAGGTTTCCGTATTTCTCGTCTCTGTTTGCCGATATCCCGTGTAAATGGCAACGTGTTTTTAATCTTAACACTTTCACTGGAGCGTGGTTGTTGCGGAGTGGGCAGTGAGTCGATAACGGGGATGGGTAGGCAGGGAGGGGAGGGTTGTGACGTCAAGGGGGGAGGTTGTGACGTCAGCTGGGAGCCCCGTGACGTCACACCCCAGTCTTCCTTCCATACCCACACTGGCGCCTAAAGTTATATTGGTGCGTCCTCTTGTTTGCCGCCATTTGGGAGGTTAATGAATGCAGGATCTGTCTATATCCAGCTCCGTGACGTCATTTTTGGAGGTTAATTTGAATGTCGTGTCAATCTTTCCTCTGATACCCACATTTTTATCTTCCTCCTCCTCCTCATTATTATTATTATTATTATTATTATTATTATTATTTTCGTCATTATCATTATTATCATCATCAGGAGCAGCATCATTTTCTCTCATAAACTTAAATTTCTCATTCCTGTTGTTTTCCCATTTTCCTGTCACTTAGAGGCCTCATGACCTTATCTGGAGGTCAGTTAATACAGTATCTACGCCACCTTCGATATTCACACTCACTGCAGTAGTTAAAAGTGCGTGTGTGTGTGTGTGTGTGTGTGTGTGTGTGTGTGTGTGTGTGTGTGTGTGTGTGTGTGTGTGAGAGAGAGAGAGAGAGAGAGAGAGAGAGACGGGGGGAGGGGTGCCTGTTGTGACCCTGGCCCCGTCAACTCACTCCTTCCCCACCAATCCATTCGTTCACCTTCACCCCCCTCCTCTTTCCCTCCTTCCTTTCCTCTCCTTCCCTCCTTCCTTTCCTCTCTTTCCCTCCTTTCCTTCTTCCTTCCCTTCCTCGCATTACCTCTTCCTCACCCCCCCCCTCCTTTTCTCTTCTCTTTCCTTCCCTCCCTTTCACATCTTCCTCACCCCCCCCCCTCCTTTTCTCTTCTCTTTCCTTCCCTCCCTTTCACATCTTCCTCCAGCCTTTCTTTCCTCCCTTCCACTTTCTCCTACTTACCCGCTCCCTCCCTCCCTCCCTCCTTCTCCTGCTTACCCCCTCCCTCCCTCCCTCCCTCCCTCCCACATGCTCCATCTTTGGATCACACTTTCATTTTCTTCTTAGCCTCTGCAAAAAAATATCACATTTGTTAATACTTTCTCACCATATTACTAGGATATAGGACTTGTCAGAATGTATAATGTAAGTCATCATCATCATCCCACCACCTCCACTACGGCACCATTATCGTCACCATCATCGTCATCGTCATCACCATCGTCATCACCATCGTCATCATCATCATCATCATCATCATCATCATCATCCCACTACTACCACCACGGCACCATCATCATCCCACCACTACCACTACGGCACCACCATCATCCCACCACTACCACCACGGCACCACCATCATCCCACCACTACCACCACGGCACCACCATCATCCCACCACTACCACCACGGCACCACCATCATCCCACCACTACCACCACGGCACCACCATCATCCCACCACTACCACCACGGCACCATCATCATCCCACCACTACCACCACGGCACCATCATCATCCCACCACTACCACCACGGCACCACCATCATCCCACCACTACCCCCACGGCACCACCATCATCCCACCACTACCACCACGGCACCATCATCATCCCACCACTACCACCACGGCACCATCATCATCCCACCACTACCACCACGGCACCATCATCATCCCACCACTACCACCACGGCACCACCATCATCCCACCACTACCACCACGGCACCATCATCATCCCACCACTACCACCACGGCACCATCATCATCATCCCACCACTACCACCACGGCACCACCATCATCATCATCATCATCATCTCCATGGTGACCGTCAGTTGGATCCCGTGTCAGCACATCCCACTTGACTGTCGTGTTGTCAGTCTGTAGTCAGTGAACAAGCACACAGTCATGTGAAAAATTCCCGTGCCGGTCAGAGTGGTGAACTCAGTTTGTTTTTCCCTTGCCCATGTTCACTCAGTAGCACAAACGAATACCCTTTGTCTCCCGAGTGTCCCTCGCCACCCAAAAGCAATCAGTAAATAAATCAAAAGTTATTGTTATTATTATTATTAGTAGTAGTAGTAGTATTTTATTTATTGATTTCTTAATTATTTTTATGCCGTAATATGATGGATTTGAGGTGCCTTATGATGAGTGTATTGCTAATGATGAAAATATGAGCGTTGGAAGTGTAGTGTCGTTGTGTTTAGGGTGGTTTATTAATGTCGGTATATTGGGGAGTATATGAACTTTGGAGGGGTAAATGTGGTTGTGTTTTGTCGTTCATGGTGAGTGTATCAGCATAAGAAAGCAAGGGTTGGCGCCTCCTGATGATTAGCTTATAACTACTATTTGGGTATAAGGAAGGAAAGTAGGAAGGAAGGAAGGCGGTGGCAGGGTAGGTGTAACATTATGTGATTTGAGTGGCTTACGATGCGCCTGTGAGCATAAGGAAGAAAGGGCAGGTGTCTCATTACGTGTGTTGGTTGGCTTCTGAGAGTATGTGAGCATAAGGAAGGAAGGAGGGAAGGAGGCGGTGGAAGGGTAGGTGTAACATTATGTGATTTGAGTGGCTTATGATGCGTCTGTGAGGGTAAGGAAGAAAGGGGAGGTGTCTCATTACGTGTGTATCTTGGCATATGAGCGTATGTGAGCATAAGGAAGGAAGGAAGGAGGCGGTGGAAGGGTAGGTGTCACGTTAAAGAGGAAGTGGCCACTTACCACCCGTCCCTCGGCTTCAGCCCGCCCCAGCCCTCCCATCTCACCCTCCTCCCTACAGACCTGTCCCCTTCCCCTTCCGCTCCCGAACTCTGAGTTGGCTCGCGCGTGTGTGTGGGAAGGGAAAGGAGGGGCTGGGAGGGACATGGCAGGGCAGGGCAGGTGAGACAGAAAGGAAGGGATGGGACGGGAAGGAAAGGAAGGGCAGGATAGGAAGAGGTGACAGGAAGAGATGGAAGAAATGAGGAACGGGAAGGGAAGGGGAGAGAAAAGATGGACTGGGAGAGGAAGGAAGGGGAAGGGAAGGAAAGGAACGGGAATGGAAGGGCAGGACAGGGCAAGACAAAGCATGGCAGAACAGGGGAGGGAAGGGAAGGGCTGTGTGCGTGTGTGTGTGTGTGTGTGTGTGTGTGTGTGTGTGTGTGTGTGTGTGTGTGTGTGTGTGGAGTGGCGATGTTTAACCCCATTTCGAGAGGTTCGCCCCAATCTTAATAATTTTCCAAAAGGGTTCATAATGGGTGCGGACATGTGTGTAAAGGGGAATGGATGAATGATAGGTGGGAATTTGATGAATGATGGATGTGCAAGGGATCATTATTGGCTGGAGGGGATATAGATATAGTGGACTGGTATTGGGGGTGGAAAAAAGGGTGGGTATGAGGTGGATAATGAATGTGCAAGAGGACAGAATTTGGGGAGTGGATATACCGTACAACAAATGAGTAGTAGAAGAGTAGGTGGATGTGTAAGTGGTGGTATTGGGTACTTTTATTCCTGGTGTGATGAGCAGTGTGGTATATGTTCGTTGAAATCAAGTGTTTATGAAAATTAAGTGAATAAGTATTGCAGTTTATCTTGTTATTCATCTAAAGTATTTCCATTTACAGTGAATGATGCAGATACAAGCTTAAGTACTGTACTGTAATACATTCATTTCTTATTGATCAGAAAGTGGACTGAAGCACGCATTAAGCACTGAACCACGGAAGTGTGGTAACCAGTGTCCCTCAAAATAATGAACTAGGCAAAGGGGCCAAGGTAGTTGTGTCTCTTATACTCATAAATGTGCAGATTAGTACATATATGAAGGTGTGACCAAAATAAATGAGTTTGATGACTAGTGAAGGTGTGAAGGACTAAGAGAAGGGGGCTGATCTTTTGAAGTGTTTCTTGCATATTCATAAATGTGCAAATGAGTATGATGACGCTGACGAAAGTGTGAGAAATCAAGAGAAGCGGATGAATTACCACAATTTTCCTTGTATATCATAAAAGTGCAGGTGATTACGATGACAATAGTGATGGTGTGAGGGACGGAAAGAAGTGGGTGATCTGCTGAACTGTTTTTTGAATACCCATAATGTGCCAGTGAGTACAATAAGGCTAGTGAAGGTGTGAGGTGCGTGGATGGTGGTGTGTGTGGCAGGGTGTGAGGCTCGGGGTATGAATCCCTTCCTGCAGGAGTGGGTAGTGTTGGCTCCCCCGATCTACACCCCGCCCCCACTGCCTCCCCCTCCCCCCCACCTGCCCCCTCACCTCTCACTCGACGCCGCTGCCCGGGCTTGGTTCTTAGGTCCTGCTCTTGTGGCTTTTGGGGCAAGGTAGTCATGCTTCCTCTGTTGACAGCACTTATACTCCCATACTAATTCTCAGTCATTCAAAGAAGAATTGTGTTCTTGTTTTTTTACCAACCATGCTTCATTATTTCATAAGTAACAGTAATATTCTTTAAAGTATTGTTCTCTGCTGATACTTTTTGTTATTTATTTCTTTTACATAAAGTTGTTCAAATTTTTCCCTTCAAGTTGTTTCACTTATACTGTATAGCATTGTGCCAGCACATCTGAGACTTTAATGGATTTTAAGAAGAACTGACTGTCTGTTTGGTGACGTCTTTCATTGCTGTTGAATTGTGTGATTGTAGAAGTAATTGACACTATTCATGAATCATACCTGGCAGTTGTTCACAAGCAGTATTTAAAAGTTTTGTTCATTGCAGAACCACTGTTATACAGTGCCAGCCACACAGCTGCTCTGTTTTTGTATGATTGCATTTTAGTATAGTTCAGTCAGTTCTCATTTTAAGGAAGAGATATGCTCCATATTAGCTTTCCCTTTACAGTTGGTACTACTTTATACTGTAGGTTAAGAGAACTGGTAAATAACCTTATAGGAGGCAGTGAAACTTTATTAAGCAATTTATCTGTAATTCACAGTGGATTTTGTAGCGAATGAGGACATAAAACAGGCAATGTGTAGTGAGGACTTTCTGTGTAGTATTTTTGCAATAGCCTTCAGTTGATAATAACATTGTTTTATGAACCCAGTGGACTGCAGGATGAAATTGCCCTTTATACGCAGTCCACTGCCATCTTCATTGTGGAGGATAAAGAGAATTTGAAGGATTCTTGTATGGCTTCACTGCCTGGTTATGTCAATATCAACAAATGAAGGAGTCCCCCCTTCAGCACCAGTAGTCCTTAATAAAGCAAGATGTTAATACAATACTGTATTACAGGTACGGTGGTAAGCGGTGCGGGAGTGGTGGTGGCGGGGGCCCAGCAGCAGCAGCAGCAGCAGCGGCAGCGGCAGCAGCAGGAGGAGCAGCAGTAGGTGTGAGGCGGTCACCACGCTACGCCACACAGCAGTCCTCTGCCTCAGCAGCAGCAGCAGCACGCACCAGGAGGCACCACACCCGCCCACTCCACGCACACCACCACAACACCAAGCACAAGGTACGCATCCTTTCACCACCCATTATCTTTTCAGGAAATTATGCAATTTAGTATTGAGCAATAATAATGGCAGCACAATTTCATGTTTTTGTATTCTTAATTTCCCCATTCTGTATTTAATTTCCCTTGCTGGTAGAGGATAAACAGTACTATACTCCTTAATTGTTCTTTATACAATATGTCTTAAATGGAAATGAGGGGTAGAAGCAGGTACCTAAAAACACTTATTGTATTTACTTAAGAATATAGTAACTTTAGTGCCCAGCATATATTGTTGGTAGCATTCATACCTCTCACAGCACAGAAGGATTGTACCTGCAGCATCATGTGTAAATGCAGGATACTGTACTGGATGATGACATTGTTCAAGTTTTGTCACAGGAGTTGGCAGTACTATGCCATAATCAGTTCACTTTAACTAAACATAAAACTGCCCTTCCTCCATCAACAATGTTGAGCTGTAGCAACAGATTGGCACTAGAATGTGGGGCTGGTCAAGAAGAAATTATATGAAAACGAGGTAGAGCCATAATTTGTCATAGTGTGTCACTGAGCAGTGGGAAGTAAGCTGCAGAGGAAAAAAAAATATTCACCTGGTTCAAATGAGTGAACTATACATTGCTCATTACTTCAGTTAGTTGAAAAGTGTTCTTTACTCAATTGCATCCTCATTATCATTGAAATATATTTCACCGCCACATTCTTGCATTTGCTGCCAGTGACATTGACATTCATCATTTAAAGTGTATGGCAGACTGCTTTTCTTGCAACTCTGTATTTATCCCCAAACATTTTTATACTAATGTTATAGTTTTATATAATAACTATGATTGAATTCATACAACATGTGTGAGAAACCCAAGACTTCCATAGGCTGGAAGAATCTGCATCTCCCTTTGGCTGGAAGACTTAATACTGAACCATCTGAGTCTGGACCTGAATTTTGGCTAGGTAGTTGCCCATATAGCTGTGTGATAGAAATGTTGACATGATGTGTAAAACACCACTGGTGCATTGACTGGTAGGAGGACAGATATCCTTTGTTTCTTGGTGGGATATCGTAGACCATGTCTGTCTGCTGGAAGTGATAGAAAATGGACTGTCCAAAAATTGGTCTGTTTCCCATGTTGTAAGGACAGCCTCATATTTCCTGTTACCTTGAGATGCTTTGGCAATTGTTTATTACCATTTTGCCAATGCTTGGCAGTGGTACGTAAGTCATAAGAATTTAAGGAAAGGGGAAGAGAACATTATATAAATTTTCCTGGCATATTACAAAAGACAGATGAAAGGCCATGAGTGGGGGACTGGTTGATTCCATTCCTTGTATTGGCGTAAGGGTGTGACCTCCACTGCTCAGCTCATGTGACGCAAGCATCCTCATGTCTCTTACAGCTCAGACTTGTAGAGAGAGGGCAGTTGTATGTAGGACTTCTTTTTATCTCATAATTTGTGTCTGCATTTAATGAGACCAGATAACCTCACTTTGGAACTGTCCACCACGTTAACCTGGGAAATTGGGTGATGATGATCATGATTGCATTTCCCCCTCGTATGAGTTAGGGGAGAAAGAATGCTACCCAAACTTCCCCTGCATGTCACAAAAGTGAGCTGAAAGAGGTGACAACAGGATATAGAAGGCACCTCCCCTTTTACGGGATTGTTATACTGATATAATGACTCTGCTGCCCACTGCTTACACATGGAGCTTTGTACAGAGGTTTCTGCAACACAAGGGTGGGGAGGTGGAACTCAGACTTATCATTTGATTCATGAAATGAAAGTCTATCAGAGCTGTGCCCTAAATCTCCTTTCTTATGTAAACCCTGGAAATAAAGATGATAATAACTGTGGACTGCTGAAATTGTATCGCTTCATATTGTATCATTTATAAAGGCTCCAACATGCTTGCTTGCGTCAGCCTCGGTCACCAAATGGCAGCCCTCCACACTTCTCGATCTTTGGCAACCTCCCTATGCAGTCCCTTATCCCTGAGGTGACACTCTGTTACCTTGTCCCAGGTTTTTTTTTGCTTCTGCCTCTCACAACCCTACTCTTGACTTCAACTCATAAGTTTTGGAAGTGAGTTTTTTATGCTTGAATAGGGCAGAAGTGCTCCCTTGCAGCACCCTAAACAAACTACATGTTCTCTTTAGCACCTCTGGCAAGTCTCCTAACCTCTTTCAGTTCTTCTTCTCACATTTCGCATGGTTTGTCTGTAGGAGGTTTCCCCCTCCATGCTCAGGTTGTTCCAGTGCTTCATCTGGTAGTTGTACATTTAAGACAAGATACATTTTGAAAGGCAAATAAACCGTAGTATCATATAATGGATGAGTTTGGGAGAGTGTGTAAGAAACGGAATCTAAAGGTGAATGTAGGGAAGAGTAAAGTGATGGTCTTTGAGAGAGGTGAAGTCAGTGAATGTACAGCGAGGTTGGATGGTGAGGAATTGGAAAATGTGAGTACGTTTAAGTGCTTGGGTAGTGTGATGAGTAAGGATGGAGGTTTGGAGGGTGAAGTGCTTGAAAGTGTACAGCAGGGAAGAAAGGTTGCTGGTTCTTTGAAAGCAGTGATAAGAAACAGGGAAGTGAGCATGGAAGTGAATAAGTTACTACATGACAGTATTGTGATACCAACTCTAACGTACGGAAGTGAAGCTTGGACGTTGTTGGAAGGACACAAGTCAAGAGTGAGAGCAGTGGAAATGAGTTATTTAAGAGGAGCCTGTGGAGTCACATGGAGAGACAGGCTGACGAATGAGGATATAAAGGAGCGTTGTGGTGTTGATGTGGATGTGATAGGAAGCGTTATGAGGAACATACTGAGGTGGTTTGGCCATGTGGAGAGGATGGAGGGTGAAAGACTGACGAAGAGAGTGTATGTGAGTGAGGTGGAGGGGGAAAGAGGGAGGGGGAGGCCGAGGATGAGATGGAGGGATGGGGTGGAGAGGTATATGAGAGAGGGGGGTGTGAGTTGGGATCAGGGGAGTGAAATGGCGGGGGACAGGGCGACTTGGAGGCGATTTGTTTGTGGCCACCCCAAACGGGACTGAGGCGTCTGGCAATAGATAGATAGATAGATCATATAATTGTAGCTGTTTGATTATGAAAGTTATATAAGATTACCTGTTGTAACCATAGTAAGTTTTGTGATTTTTTTTTTTTTCACCTGTGAAATACAACTTGTGAAATGTATGAAAGATACTCGTAGCCTACTAAAATCTGGATGTTACCTCCCCCTTTCATAGTGTCCTGCATATTTTATAGTATAAGAATGATTTAGTGTTACTCATTCACAATAATGCATATCTCTTCAGCAAAATGTCACAATGTTTTAAGTTGTACTGCATAATATTCTATATATGAATGTGCAGTTGCAGTATTGTGTTTACAATAATACCAATAATCTTATATGTTTCAGGGTGGGAAGGGTAGTACTGGAGGGCCAGGCCAGGGCAGCACAAGTACCAACAACACCAACAATACCAAACAAGACGGTACCGGAACAGGGGGAGTTGATACCAACCAACAGCAGCAACACCACGATTCCTCTAATCTTGCCACCAACAACGCCACTGCCCGTCACCACCACCACCCCGACGCCACCCCTCCCCCACCCTATTCCACCCGGTCCTCAGCTGCCGCCGCCGCCGCCGCCGCAGCCGCCGCTACAGCCGCCGCTCACCACCACCACCATCACAACCATCACCACCACCACCCTAACCAGCGCCACAGCTCTCGAGGTCCCCGCCGCAACCGGATGAGTATGGGGCAAAAAGTTACAGGTCAGTTTAAGATTAATGTTGGAAGGCATATGGAGCCACATCTAATGTCTGTATCTGGTAAACATACTGTGATTCATTGAACTACAAAACATAATTTATTTTTGTTGTGTTTTGATTTCAACTTATAAGTCAAAGCACATTAATCTAATTGGTACTGGCAGTTGAAATGTTTTAGCATGATGGAAATTGTTCATAAAAAAAAAATAAATACTTGAGTCATTCTTTGGAGAGTAATTGTTAATAATGTAAAAAATGTTAAAACAGGGGATTTTCACTCCTGGTGACCAATATATTAAGTGCTTTATTATAACTGGAAAACATCATACAATATCTACATTGTGTCTTCTATCTAAGCCTGCCATTCTAAAGGATATATTGCTTTCATTTTCAGTCCTTGTGACCATCTAAGCTTGTGATACTTTCCCCTCCTTTTGGAACTGAACTTGTGCACTTCATATTGGTGGCTACCTTTACATATGTATATGATCTGTAGTGTTAGAAGATGTAAAGGTGCTTTGTTTGGACTGCCTTCTGACAGCTGAACATTAATTTTTCACATCATTGCTTTCTCTGGCTTTGCACTTGGAAGCACATCACAGTTTACAATAAGTGACTTAACTTTATTACGTTTACAGTCACTGACCATTAAATATTATGTGTTCTTTGTGTAGATGACACTCAGTACTGAATTTTTGCATGTTGCATTGATACAGTACTGTTCTATTGCTGAGTAGTAAAGTCAGCAACATTAAGTAGTTTGAAGTTTTAATCCCTGCCAGTTTATCCATCCTAAGGAGTATTTGATGATGGTAGAACTTTGTTGATATTTGTGGTCCTTCTGCCGCTGGGATTCAGATTGATTCCTATGGGTATGTCTCCTAAGTATATTAACCTGCTATTTGATGTTGCCTCAAGGACTTGACTCATAGTTGTTACACACCATTACCACTTATCATGTTAGTTGTGGTTCCATATTTTGTGCGTGTTTGTTTTTCAGTGGTTAGTTAGTGTTTCTGTGCTGTGGCACCTGGATCATAATCAGATTGTTTCTGCTGATGAACTTTTCTTAACTCTCCCATAGTCAGCAAGCAGTATTATGTACCAGATATTTTCAAGTTTATTTTACCCACTGATATTAATAATGATGTTATTCCAGCTCTGTTTGGGGGGGGCCACATTCTAAGTGGATATGGGGATTTTCAGATCTTCCATAGTGATTTAATATGTGCATTACAGCTCAGTATCGTCATGTTTGTCCTTAATGCAGCCTGTGGCAGTAATTGAATTATATCACATACAAATGAATGTTAAGGGGAAATATGTAGAATATATTGCTAAGGAAGAAGTGATGCAAAGCCTCCTGCGCTCCATAGAATATAACCCTCAATTGCACGTAGATTCATGTCATGCATAATTTTATTGTGCCTTGAATAAAAGGACTGTGGTAAACCAAATAGTGCATGGATGAATATGCAATATATTTTATCATAAGCATAATTGCTTACAGAAAGTCAGAAGTATTTCCTGCCCGATATATGAAGCCTTGTACAGTATTTTTGAAATGCTGAATAAACTACTGTATAATGATGTAATTTATAAGATGATACTGATGATGATGATAGCATCTTAGTTGTCAGAACTGATTCTTGTAGTGGCATATATATATATATATATATATATATATATATATATATATATATATTTGTACTTCACTCTGAGACTTGTGAAAGAATCAGACATGAGAATTCAAAAAGCTCATTCTTATCACTGTTTTTTAAGGTACACAGCAAAGTGAAACCACCAGTCTCTAGTAAATGAGTCTTGCTCCAGTTTATGTTGCTTTTATAAGATTTTTCTCTGCTTTAAATAAAAAGTTATTGAAGTAGCCTTGTAGCAGCCAAGGATGCAGTTAAAAGCCAGTACAGTAAATACGAACAGGAATGTGGTCAACTGGCCATCCTTTTCTTTACATCTTGCTGCTCAGAGAGGGAGTTCAAATGAGAGATCAAGGGATAGCCATCATGTTCAAATGCAGAAGCTTTTGGTTGTGTTCCAAGTAGGGTAACCCACATCAGGTACACCAGAGTATAATGGACAAGGTAAGAGCAGAATCTGCGTTCGTAATGTCATATTACATACCTTTAATACCCCTGTGGTGTTTGACAGTTTTCGACCAAGTGTTTGTGGTGTCCAGTATAGTTTGTTGTATATCTGCATTTTCGCTGCCCCCTATTCTATGGTCGTGAAAACTGTAACTGCTCCTGTACGCAAATATCATATAATGCTTTATGTATAGGGATTGGGTGGGGAGGTTTACAGGAAAAGAAAAATGGCTATAATCATTGGTGATATAAAATTTCTGCCAGTGCTTGTAAACTGTATTTGGAATATACTAAATGTATGGAAGAATATTAAGAGATATTGGGACATGTTAACAGTGGTGTGTTATGTAATAATAATGTCGGTTAGTGGTTCGAAAATAAACCTTTGTTGAACAGCTAGGGACAGAATTCATCTAATATATCACCTCCTCTTCCCACCTTCCTCTGCTGGCTAATATTCCTAAGCTGTGAGAGGCTTTGTAGGTGAGAGAGGCTTGGTATGTTTCTCTGCCCACGAAAGATATGTTTTGATTTGGTGCATCGGGGAGGAAAGTGATGGGTATGCCCTAGTAGGCAGTACCTGATCGTACACCTTTACTACGAAACTTCAGTCTACACACCATTTACTCATGCATTTCCTTAAGATGTCATACATTTCATTACTAAACCTCCCAATTACACCTAAGCTCAGAGCCTTCTTATTACTTATTGTATGACCTCAGGGCATCCAAGGAAATTCTTCCTCTAAATCCACAGAAAACAAAGATGAGTTTTCTCTTTTTTCCTAGAAACTTTCCCTGTAGTTGCTTGTACATCATCCTTTGTGGCTCCCAGTTCCATCCCTTGAGTTTTTTATTCTCCCTGTCATGTTGTCTAACATCTTGTTACCCCTGTGCTTGCCACATTTTTTTTTTTTCTTTCTTTTTTTTTACAATAATGTTTAACTGACAGCACAGTGATGTACCTCTTCGTTCTATTCTATCGGTCTCCACATGTTTTTATTTGATTAAGGAGATACTCTTCAGACTGGAAGTATTAGATATGGCCTTCATGAATCCCTTTTTGACTAGAGATCCTTCGTACATTTGAAAAATCATTCGGGGCAATATGAGTAAAATGAAAACATACCATTGTAATCAAGAGAGCAATCTGTCACTGGCATTGTGTACAGTACTTTTTTTTTTTCTTTTTAATACAGTTGGGCTACAGTATTTGTGCTAGATATAGACTGTCTATGTGAGAGTACAATTCATTTCAGCATTGACTCAGTGATCCATTCAGACACTCTGAATTGTTTACATCCAGCAGCTGTATTACCCAAATCTTTCTTTACATGCTTTCTATCAGTTATGTTTCTGATGCTGTTTAACATCTGCCAACATCTACTTAACATTTGCCAACCACTTTAGCTCCTTCAAGCCTGTGATGTCTTTTTGTAGTTTACTCATGCTGCCTCTAGATGATTTTCTTCTGCAGAGGAAAGGCCTCATATGAAAAAGATTAATCAAGGCTGTATCTGATGTCTTTGGTTTTAAAAGGTTTTCAGGCTGAATAAAAACCTCTGGAAATATTAAGAGTGAAGTTAGAAGTAAGGCATCAGAGTGGAGGTATTAAAGACATTGCCACAACATCAGCACAACTTAGGTTATTCACAGGATTGCCTATTGACATTTTTTTTTTTTTTTTTTTTTTTTTTTTAATGCTTTCTTCTTCTTTGTGCTTAGCTGCCAGTTACATCTTACTGACAAAATTCATCCAGCTCATGAACAGTCTTGTTATTAATTGCATATTTCGTATCCACTAAGACAATATATTAATGCCTACCTAGTGCCTTTGTCCAGCCAGTATTCCTCGTACTGTATTGATATACAGTACAGTAAACCATTTGTAACAGTACATGATCAGACATTATTGGAGAGGTACTTAAATATGGTGTCAGAAGGAAGGGAAGTGAATCAGAAGGAGGGAGATTTATTAGACTGTTTGTTGTCCCCCTCCCCCCACTTTTTTTCACCTATCATTGTAACGCCTTCAAATTAAAAGATTCTCTTTCAATTAATTCTTGATATCTTCGGATGACTTTTCTTAGGTTAGAGGGATGAGATATAGCTTTATTAATCCTTTCACTTTTAAATGTTTTTCCTAATTTGAACAGAATCATTTGGTAGTGGGAAGTGTGATGAAATATGGGAGTGAAATGTGAGCAGTAACAAAAGGAAGATCTTTGCAGATTTGAATGCACTGAAATGAAAATAGGAAAGCGATTATGTGGTTGTGTACTGCTGCACTGATGGATAGAACAAAATGTGCAGTTTTAAAAAAGACTGGAGTACTGAGTGTTAGTAAGGTGGTGTGTATGAGCAGGCATAATTGATTTGGACATGAAGGTACGAGAGTAACTACATAAATGACAATTTTTAATAATCTGATTTCACTGTGTAGGAGAGGTATGGAAATTGATGAGACTAGGGAACTGACTTGTTATCAAGCTAGTTGCATGAGTTATGTACGAAGGAGCACAGGATAAGGGCCAGGCACCCTGTTTTCAACTTGACAGATTAGTTGGCAATATGAAATGTATCTTTAAAGAAAATTGCCAAAAACTATAGAGGTAAGGTCAGAATTACAGGGAGTTGAATGGTTAGTGAATGACCATCTGAATCAAATTAGTGGAAATTCTATAGATAGTTTTCATTGTCTGATACCATATTTTCTGTTTCTTTGTTTTCTGTACTGTACTCTGCCACACCCCATCCTCAGGTAGGAAAATGATCATAATCATTTTCGTATTGTTCTTGAGGGAACATCAGTTAACTGCACGGGACAGCCCTGGTGGGGCAATTACTTGCCGGCAGTTGATGAATTTACTCAGCTAGACAGACTTGGGATACTCAACAGCATAAAAATTGTTATTGTGGTCCCAAGTTCATTTGGATGTGAACCCAGTAGACTGTGGGTTGAAATTGACTTTTTCCTGCACCCCACTATCCTCCCTTCCCTACTCATTCCCCTTATCCAGGTTCTCTGTACTCTCATCCAATCAGTCTTCATGTGTCATTCCTTCATCCAGACAGTCCACCTTCTCTACGTATTCGATCGTCACTTCCTTGGCACGCCACCCTCTCAGATGCATTCTGTCACCATGCAGTATTTCCACCTTGGACTTGGTTTGCCTCTTCATCCATCCACTTCATTTTCATGTGCTGTCTTATTTCATATCCAGCTCTCAAGTCACTCACAAACAATTGTATGTCTAGCTACTTCCCCAGTTCATTTTACAGACAATTTATCCCTGTTTCCACTCCATCACTTTCAGTTTATATCTTTTAAGTACTGTGACAGAGATAAAGACAAATTAGACAGAGTGTAGTATGAAGCATATCTTTAATTAATTCCAGTAACCAGTTGGTTTGAATATCAAAACTTATGGACATTAAAGATGAATTATCTCAGAAAATCCTCAAGGATAGCAAGCTCATGTGTGAGAACAAATTTATAGTATTTCTGAAGTATCTTATAATATTATTCTTTGCAATACTATGTAGCTATTACTCTTATCCAGTGATATCAGAAAGAAGAACAGTTCTGTGTGCATACAGGGCCAGACTATAATTTAAGATGTCATGTCTCTAAGGTGCCTTGACAGTACGGTGATGTACTTTTAATTTTATTCTTGCTGTTTCCTGATACTGTATTTTTATTCAGCTTGAGGGAATGTCTCAGAATAAAAGGATTATTGGAAGTTATATCTGACCTAGTGATTGGTGGGGACACTCACCATCCGCTCACTTAATGTAATGCTGCCTTCGAATTCCTGTCCATTCCCCTTCCTTCCTTCCTTCCATCCTTCCTCTGCTGCTTTTCATTCCTTCATTCTTGCCACTTCATTTTGTCTCTAGGTGACTCTACATTGAGTGACAAGCCAAATGGTTTCCTGTACATCAGGAAACCATTTACTGTGCTGGGTGGCAATGACATAACCAGATTATGGCACCTGGTGGTATAATGGCCTAATTAGGTGTCCAGTCAGATTGAGCTGGTGCAGGTTTATATCCAAGGGATGGTTGGGGTTTATTACTCACATAATGCTTCTCAGTAAAGAGTGAGGCTGGTCATTCTCATCTTAAATGTTAGGACCAACTTGCCTAATCCCAGGTTCCTACATTCCTCATGGGGCAACACTGGATTAATGATGAATGAATGAATGAATAAATAGATCTAACCTCTCCAGTTTGAATAGTCTCTCTTAGGTAGTAATGGTAGAAAGAAAAATGCATTGTCGTACTGAAGAAGCTAAAGCACTGTTACTTAGTACGCAGAAATCAATTTGGGTAGGGATCACAGTACACAGCCAGGAAGAGTTGGTGGAGTAAAGTGATCAACCCAAAGAGACAGCAGCTGTAGCAGAGGGAGATAAATTGGGGATGTTGAAGAATGGAATTTACGCACAACAACAAAAGCCCGTCACAGCTCATGCCTTTTTCTCCATGGGCTTTGAAAATCAGTTGGATGAATCTGCCTTTATGTGACCACAATTCAGTGTCATCAGTGTCAGTTATATCAGACTCACTAGACTGATTTTGAAAGTCCATGCAGAGAAAAACAGGAGAGGTGCCAGGACTTTTGTTGTTGACAGTACATAGTAGAGGTGGTTTAATAGAAACTGGCTTAACTTCATAAAGTGTGACAGAAAGAGGGCCTGTTTCTTATTTGGAAAAGGTAATTGATGATAGTAATGATGATAGTTGATCATGATAATTTATTAGCTAATTAGGCAAACAGTGCTGCCAAAGCACATTAAAAACTAGTTGTCTTTCAGAGACAAATCTCTGTATTGCTTACAGTCTGTTGTTTCATTAAAGGAGTTTGTGTGTTGTGGTGATAAGTTAGAGCTGTCTGTATGATGAGATGCATTTCACAAGCAATCTAGTTTTCATGCTGCTCAGCACATAAAAGTAAACTTTTCAGGACTCAGATTTGCAAGCGTTCATTTGAAGTTGTCAGATTTTTGCAGTCCATTGGAACAATAAATGAAAGTTAGGTTGTAGTATGTGAGGAAGCCAAAACAAGGGGACTTAAGGGCATGGGGAAAGAGTTGTTCTTTGCCAAGAGGGAGGGGGTGGCCATATATATAATGATACAGACAGTTTATAGCAAGGTCACAAGTTGAAAAATGCAATCTAGTACAGGAAATTTTTAAAGAATATAAATGCTATCTCAGAAAAGGCATACTAGCACATCATAAAAAATTAATGTCGTACATCTGTTCAGAATGAGATCTTCACAACATACCATGCATATGACAGTATAGACAGTAGATGCTGGTGACAGTGCATTAGGTGTATGGCACCACCTGTTAGCACCTTTGTGAGCTAAAAGAGACTTTGGAACTGACTTCCCAGCCATATCCTGAGATGGATACATTAAAGGAAAGTATGGTAACTGTACCGTAGTGTGTTGTTTGTACATAATTTGCAATGGAATCTTTAATGTGGCTGAATATTTTTTTTTTTTGACTTGTATTGTCAGATATCTAATTCAGTTTGAGAAGAGGAATCTTCATTATATAAAGCTAACTTTGATTGGTCTCTTGGTTGAGGTTGACCTTTTGTTTGTAGTGACATCATACACCAAGCTGATGGTACAATATTCTGTTGAGGAAAGTTGCCTTAAATATACATAATGTATACCGTTCTGTAATTTAGTATATTGTAATGTTGCTATTGGGTTTTTGACTACTATAAAATAAAAACAGGCAAGAATTTTCGCACACTTAAAATCATCACAGGCTAGTATTAAAGACACACCATCACTCGATGGAGAAAATATAAATTAAGGTGCAGTATTATTCTGATAACTTAAAACAAAAATGTTGATTTGAGTATTAACATTTTCATGAAACTTCCTAATGTCCTTCCTGGTCACATACTACAGCCTGACAGTAGTGTTCTTGAGACATCTCTGTGAATTTGACAAGAGGCATCAAGGTCAAGTTGGGAAAGAAAAAGTAGATAATCATACATTAGAGGCCATAACTTCAAGGGCATTAGTTCTGGGTGTTAGCATCTCTTGGGAAGCTTTACTGCCGGTGCTCTCCATATGTCAAGTCAGTGACATCACAGGAGGGGGTTCTTGGCACCAGCACCCCACTCATCCCCCACCCTCACCCCACTACACCACCCCAACCTCACCACACCACCCCAACCACACCACCTGAAACTCACCACACCAGCATTCTCAACCCTTCCAGAGTTC
>NC_137033.1:18357395-18384895 GCF_032717465.1 Coenobita brevimanus
GAGAGAGTCGATTATGGCGGCTTTTCTTGAAACGGAAACCTGTATGATTTTTTTCCCCACTTACTTGTCGCCACTTCTAGAACTATTTTTTGTTTGTCAGTATAAACTACTTAAATAATACAATATTTTCCATCTCCGCTGTGTACTGTGTTTTCAGGTTAGTAAATCATCATCATCATCATCATCATCACCTTAACTCCTTACCTACCTGAGGATGGGATGAAGTGGGATCCAAATGCAAGGAGAAAGAAAATATAATAATAAGAGAACTATTAACATCATTCCATTAAAAGTAAATAAAATAAATAAATAAATAAATAATCATTTTCACATCAGGCCTCCATCTCTGTACATAATTTTCCTTAATAAGTAAAAATTAACACCTTCACCCCATATTATTTTTGTTATTCAGACGATGTTATTCAGTTCGTGGGAAAGTTTTCGATTTGGAGGGTTTGGGTATAATCTGAAAAACTCCTTCACCAGAGAGAGAGAGAGAGAGAGTTGGAGATATGTGTCCTAGAGTGAAAGGTGGATCTGAAGGGAGAGTTGTGTACTTCCTGGAAAGTGGCGAATGCAGCTGACTGACTCACTCCGTACCGACTCACCGGGCTGACCCCACTGACTCACGCCCGACCGCTGACTCATTGCATAAATAAAATCGTCCGGAGGTATCAGGATTGTAAGATATCACACACACACACACACACACACACACACACACACACACACACACACACACACACACACACACTAATGTTTCTGTAACTTTGCATATAGGTTAAGTGATTTTGTTGTTACGATGAGTTGTTGATAATTGTTTGCCAGAATTTATATTATTATTTTCATATTTATTTTTATTATTTATTTATTTAGTAGTGACGCAAGGTAGAATATATTAAATTCGTCATCGTACTGAAGTGCATAAGGTGTAGTTGCAGGAACACAAGTAGGTGAATAAACGCGGCGAAAGGACTGAGAATTGTGTTGTTGGTGATGATGATGATGCTGTTGTGGTGGTGGTGATGGTGGCGGTGGTGGTGGTAGCGATGGTGATTGTTGTCTGTTAGGTGGTGGTGGTGGTGGTGGTGGCGGTGGTGTTGGTTATGTTGTTGTTATTGATGGTGGTGGTGGTGGTGGTAGTGATGGTGGTTGTTGTCTGTTAGGTGATGGTAGTGGTGGTGGTGGCGGTGGTGTTGGTTATGTTGTTGTTATTGATGGTGGTGGTGGTGGTGGTAGTGATGGTGGTTGTTGTCTGTTAGGTGATGGTGGTAGTGGTGGTGGTGGTGGTGGTGGTGGTGGTGGTGGTGGTGATGGCCTGCAGTGTGACAATGAGCGGGGTTTGAAGGGAGTTTAATAACCGGGTACACAGCCTCCAACTGCTGCAGAGCATGCCAGGCTGGAGCTCAGGCCTGGAGGGGGTAGTGAGGGAGTGGATGTGGCAGTGAGTAGGCAGTGAGGAGTGAGTGGATGAGAGAATGAGTGGGGAGTAAGCAGTGACTGGTGAACGTGAGAGAGGGAGTGAGTCAGGAATGAGGAACGTGGATGAGGGAATGAGCTACGAATGAGGACTGGATGTGAAAATTATTGAGTTAGGAATGAGGAACGTGGATAAGGAAGTGAGTTAGGAATGAGAAATGTTTTTGAAGGAATGAGTTAGGAATGAAGAACATGGATGGAGGAATGAATGAGGATTGACTGAAGGAGGGAATGAGTTGCCTTAGCAATGACGATTGACTGCCCTGAGAGTGGTGGAATGAGTGCTGGATGGACACTTTATGGATAGAACTGTGAATTTATTTTTTATGCAAGGAAGAAGGAACCAATGACAAGGGGCCTGCGAATTGCTCCCTCCAGGAAAAAAAAAAAAAAAAAAACAGAGCCAAATTCGGGATCTATTCATTTCGAGATGCCTGGACACTGCGTTTGAAAGGCTGGAGATCGTAGGCAGTAGGAAAAACAGACAGAGGGAGACAGTTCCAGAATTAGGGCGTAGAGGCTGTGATACGGTGCAAGGTAAGGGCTGGGGGTTGTATGAGTGTGAGGTTGTTGTTCATCCGAGCAGACCCATCAATCGCAGGCAAGCAACCACACCTGCAGGGCCGTATAAATGTTGAGAGTGTTCTATGACAGGGTAAGAACTGTTTGGTTATGTAAAGTAAGTGGTTTTGTGTGTTTGTGTGTGTGTGTGTGTGTGTGTGTGTGTGTGTGTGTGTGTGAGAGAGAGAGAGAGAGAGAGAGAGAGAGAGAGAGAGAGAGAGAGAGAGAGAGAGAGAGAATCGCTGGAGGGCTGCCTCGTTGGTGTAGGTGTCATCAGCTGAGTCTCACCGTTATTTGCGCCACACTTCACTCCTTCCTTTGCTCTCTCTCTCTCTCTCTCTCTCTCTCTCTCTCTCTCTCTCTCTCTCTCTCTTACACAGCATAGAATACCCACGTGGAAGTAGTGAAGAGAAAGGTTTGTGTAAATTTAGGATGGGATTGTAAAAAGGAAGGAAAATATACCTGGAGTATATTAGGCAGGTGCTGTTTGAGGAGGGGAGGGGAGAGGGAGGGGGAGGGGAGGGAAGGGGAAGAATGGAGAGAAAGGGGTGAGGGAGGGTGAAAGGAGGAAAGGGTGTGAGGAAGGAGGGGAAAGAGCGAGAGGGTAGAACTGGAGGGAGAGGGGGTGAGTGAGAGAGAGAGAGAGAGAGAGAGAGAGAGAGAATGAGGGTATGCCAAGGCTGGTATGTGGCGCCAAATCGGTTGGGGGGACGAAATACTGGCGTTTGTTTTGGTTGGTATTTGTGTGTGTGTGTGTGTGTGTGTGTGTGTGTGTGTGTGTATGTGTGTGTGTGTGTTTGTCTTGATGCCAATATATGCATGTATGTTTGACAGTATGTGTATGTGTGCACGTGTGTCTGTGTGTACTGCGGTTTTACATGTGCGTACTGTGTGCCAAACTGCCAATATGTACCTTATGTCCCCTCTGCTTCCTCCTATCTCTTTTGCTCTTCAGGTGTCTCTTTTTTAGATGTTTGAGAGCTTCGCGTGCTTAGTTTCACAGGCTGTATTGTCTCCACTCTACCCCGGCAGCCACCGTCATCTCCACCCATCCTCCTTGCCCCTCTCCATCCATTGCACCCTTTCTGTGACCCTTTCTTATCGAACATTTAGGAGAATTCAGTTCCTGTCCCTAACACCATCCCCCAATAACACCCTTTCTTCACAGGGTGTGCTTATCCCTTAAGGTCCCAGCCTCTCCATTCCGCCCACCCTACTATACTTATTTTTTTCCCCTCCCCACCTTCCTCCTGCACCATACCGACCTACGTAGAACACCCATCCTGCAGCATATTCTAGCCTTCCTTCGGCATGGAGTGTGTGTGGTGTTGTGTGGTGGTTGTGGTGGTGGTGCAGTGGCTTTGGTGGTTGTGGTTGTGATGGTGGTGCAGTGGCTTTGGTGGTTTTGGTGGTGGTGCAGTGGCTGTGGTGGTTGTGGTGGTGGTGGTGGTGCAGTGGCTTTGGTGGTTGTGGTGGTGGTGTAGTGGCTGTGGTGGTGGTGGTGGTGCAGTGGCAGTGGTGGTTGTGGTGGTGGTGCAGTGGCTGTGGTGGTTGTGGTGCTGCCTCGTGTCGTCAGGGTCAGGTGAACTTGGCAGGTGGCGATACTCAGACTCATGTGAACTCCGTCTCGCCCTTCCTCCTCCATCCTCTCTCCCCTCCCTTCCCCTCATTTTATTCCCCTTCCTTCCCCTTTCTCTCATACACCCATTTTTCCTACATCCCTTTCCTCCCCTCTTTCATATATTTTTCCCCTCCCCACCTCCCTTCTTTCTCGCCATGTTTATATCATTTTTACCACCTCTTCCCCCTCTTTTACTCCCTCCCCTCCCATCCCATCCCCCCTTTTACCCCTTTCCCTCCCATCCCATCCCCTCTTTTACCCCCTCCCCCTCCCCTCCCCTCCCCTCCTTGCGTACCACTGGGATGAGCGTGAATGTCAAGTGCTGATCAAGGTTACGTTGTGTATTATGTTCTTTGGTGAAGCCCGGCTCTGTCCTCACACATCTCAACTCTCTCTCTCTCTCTCTCTCTCTCTCTCTCTCTCTCTCTCTCTCTCTCTCTCTCTCTCTCTCTCTCGTCTTCCTTACATCACCACAGCCCTTCTTTTCCTTTTTTATTCTTTACTCTTGATCTTTACTTTCTTTTTCTATCCTTCTTTTTTCTTTCTTCCAACCAAAATTGAAGTTCACTTATCAGAGTTCCACATTTATCATTGTCACCGAACAGACGCGAATTACGTAGCAAATTCTTGAGCAAGGCGAGGCACTTAACCCCCACCTTGACGGAATTAAAGGAAGATCAAGGCGATTTAGACGGAAGGTGACTGGAAAACAAAAGGATAGAGGAAAAGTTAAGAGGGAGATAGGGTTGGTGATTGGTGTGTGTGTGTGTGTGTGTGTGTGTGTGTGTGTGTGTGTGTGTGTGTGTGTGTGTGTGTGTATGAGAGAGAGGGAGATTGTAGTCGAGGAAGGTCGGGAGAAAAAGTGAATAGAAAGAGGTATGAATCAAGGGAAGGAGGGAAGGAAGGAACGAAAGGCGAATGAATGAGTGAATGAATGAATAAATGAAGGAAGAATGGATGGACGGATGGATGGATGGAAGGAAGAAGGAAGGAAGGAAGGAAGGATGACTGGAGGAGGAGGAGGAGGAGTGTTGAGAATGCGGGTGCGGGTATCAGGTGTTTGGTGGTGGCCCGGTTAACCCAACACTGATTGGTGCCACACCCGGCCCTGTCTCCCTCTCCACCGACACCTATGACACCCCCTCCCAGCACGGTGTCAGGTGCCAGGGTGTCAGGACTGGTGGCAGGTTGGAAATGTAGGCAGGTTAATACGTACATGAAGACAAATACTGATGCTGCCGACACATTTTTTTTTAATTGAGTTTTTTTTTTTTTCCCACCTAGGAATAGTTTTATCTACACCGCTCCTCGCACGACAAATTTACTGAGCTGAGATGGCGTCTTGAACTCCTGGTGGTATCCGTTTTAGTTTCTTTTTGCTACTACCAGACGATTTTCTTCATCAAAGGAAAGGAGGTTGATTAAAGTGTATCCTAAGCTGAATAAAACCGTCAGGAGGTGGCAGAGGTAAACCGCAAAAGACGTCCCTGGGCGCAGAAAGTTAGGGCACAGTACCTAATAAAAGCCTGTAGTGGTGTGTAGTAGTGTTAGCCATGTTATTGTAATCGTAGCGTCAGGTGTATGGTCCCAGTTGTGGAAGGTTAGGTGTATGGAAGTCAGGTGTGTGGCGTCAGATTTGGAAGGCGTGGGTCAGGTTTAGAGTGGTCTGGTGGTGGTGGTGGTGGTGGTGACGGCAGGTGTGTGTTTTCAGGTGTGGGATGTTTTGTGGCTCTGTGTCAAGTGTCAGGAGTGTAATTTCAGGTGGATAAAAAACGGTGGATGTAATTTCACTTGTGCATTGCGTTGTGTGTTCAGGTGTGTGTGTGTGTGTGTGTGTGTGTGTGTGTGTGTGTGTGTGTGTGTGTGTGTGTGTACATTCTTCGTTCTATTTATTATATTTATTTTACCTTCAGGCATTTTCATTCGACTTCCATAAGATTTTGAAGTGATTAACTCTTTCAAACTGGTGACGTATTTTCCCATTTCATTCTTGTCTCTAGGCGATTGTATATAGCACTGGAGAATACGCTAGTTATAGATGAATTAATTAACCCCGTAGCAAGCTCCCTAAATTGAAAAGTGTGCCGTAAGATGAATAAAATCCTGAGTATATGGAAAGAATGTAAAGGAAACACGTAGGTCTGAAGGGGCTCTTGGAGATTACCTCGTCATTATTGATCTCCAAACCTTAACAAAGAGAGAAGAGAAAAAAAAAATGTATCTGGATTTAAAGGAGTTGTATTTACCCTATTGTTCTTGGTGTGTCATGTTTTTATAAGCTGGTTTCGCCTTTACTCGTTTGAAAAATCACGTTATCAGCTGGAGTGAAAGCAAATTACTTTACAAATATAATACATTTTTTAAAAGTTGAGTAATAGAATCGATGTGTCCACGGAAATTTGCCAACTTCAGCATTAGTGAAGGTACATACACACTTGACCCAGTAATGAGAGTATTGGTGGAGCTTGTTGCCTAATCCCCTCCTTTCTCGATCAAACCGGACAGATTTGGATATGACCTGACCTGTCCCAGCCTGTCTGACCCACCTACCTCGTCCCCTCGATCCCCTCCCCCATCACATGCACACATATTTCTCCTTACCCTCATCTCTCCATCACATACGCATCTGACTTCCTATCCCTTTCCACCTTCCCTCTCCTTCCCACCTTCCTCCTCCTCCCATTGCTTTTACCAACGTACTTTGATGTGTGTTATAAGGTTCCCAGGAGAGTCACAGGTCCTATATGCTGGCCGTCTGTAGTCTCTTATTGCGTCCTTATGTACTTGTATGATACGGGCTGTTTTAATTCTGGCTTTTGTCACCTTGTTGGAGCTGGTAATATTTCTGCATAGTTGGGTTTGGGTTTGGTTGTGAAAGGTGGATTTACTGTGTGTGTGTGTGTGTGTGTGTGTGTGTGTGTGTGTGTGTGTGTGTGTGTGTGTGTGTGTGGATGGGTGGGTGGGTGGGTGTGGGTGAGAGAGGGAGAGAGAGAGAGAGGGGGGGGGGATCAGATGCGTCGTAGGCATATATTTTTGTGAATATACAGTACTTGTGATTTTCTGTGTTAGGGAAAGAAAACACCTAAGACCCACAATTCTCTGTACTTTATATAATAGATGTTTGTCCTTGCGTATATGCGTATCTATACTTAGCCAGATGGCCTACGCATTGGGGGTAGGGTGGATATAAGGGCGTGCGTGGGCGTGAGGGAGGGTGAACAGGAAGTGAGGCGAGCGATGGAGGCGAGAGTAGTGAGAAAATTTTGTGGGGTGAGAGAAGTGAAGGACGTGAGGGAAATGAAGAAGTAGATGAAGCGATTGAAGTGGGGACATATAGAGAAGTGTGGGAAATGAGAATTATGAGGGAAGCAGGTGAAGCGAGAGAATTGGGGGAATTGAGAAAAGTGTGGGAAATGAGAAGAGGCGAATTAGAAGTGGGAGGAGGAGGAGACTGGGGGAAAGAGGGAGAAGGATGGAGAAAGGACAAGGTAGGAAGGAAAGAGAAGGAAACAGGAGAAAGGAGGAAAAGAATGAAGAAGGAAGAACAAAAATGAGGAATGTGGCAAGAGGAGGCGGGGATGGAGAAAGACAAGACTGAGGAAACGAGAGAGGGAAAGAGTGTGAAGTAGGAAGAGGAGAGGACGAAACAGGAGAAACGTGACAGGGAAAAAAGAAAGAAAAGTGTGAAGCAGGATGGAGAGTTTTGAGAGGTAAGAGGAGAGGAGGACCGTGTGAGGTAGAGGGTAAAAGGTTTAAATTGTCTTTATCTGTTTGCTTACCAGGATTTGTTCAGTCTTGATTGGGTAATTCTCACTCGCCATAAAGCATAACACTGCCCCTGGGGATCGATAAGCCTAACACTCCAAGCGACCTACAAGTGTTGACAGGTGTTGGCTGACTATACCTGTGTATGGAAGAAGGAAAGGAGTGTAGGGAGAGGAGAGTATATAGGGGAGGGAAAGGGAGAGGGGGGCTTGGAGTGGAGGCGAAGTCTCAGGTGGCAAATGAAGAAACAAATAAGAAAGTAGACATGATGCATCACGTCAAAAGTCCACTAAATCCCTTCCCTTCTATCCCAGCCATTGTCTCCACACTTCACTATCATTGCGCATATATTACATCTTGTCATGGCTGTTGTATATAATTTGTAGGTAATAATCATCTTTAATGCTGAGTTTGTCATTCTGTAAATATGCCAGCTTTTTAGTTCTTTATGTCCTAACTATCTCTTTAGCCTCAACAGACCCGTCTTTGTTCCTGTGTCACAAACTAATGGACAGTGAAATACATAATGGTCTAGTCTGCATCCTCCCCATCAGTGTCAACACCATGATCATTTGTATCATGAGGGTGAGGTAGGGTGGACAGGGGAGGTGGGTGAGTTAGTCGGGGTGATGCTGGGTGGATGAGGGAGGTGGGGGAGGTGGGAAAATTGAGGTAGGGTGGACGGGGGAGATGGGTCAGGCATTAGGGTTGGGGCAGAGTGAACGGGAAAGGTGGGTGAGGCAGAGTGGACAAGGGAAGTGGGTGAGGTAACCTGGGTGGACGGGGTAGATGGGTGAGGCAGTAGGAGTGCGACAGGGTGGGCTAAGGAGGTGGGTGAGGCAGTAGGAGTGAGGCAGGGAGAGCTGGGGGTGGGTAGGGGGCGAGACAGGCCAAAACCAAGCTAAATGTGCTCGAGTTCTCAGAAATGGGGAGGCTCGATTCAGCTAGTTTGGTGACGGAGGGGTGAAGGGAGTTGGGGAGTAGGGACAGATCTGCTGGGACGAAAAAGAGAGTGAGAGAACAGCGACCTGGAGTATTGGAAACTGCGTAGGGTGGAGAGATTGGGGGAGTGGTTGTTTTGCAATGAGTTGGAATGGAGGAGGAAGGAAGAATAGGCATGATCGAGAAGAGGTTAGAGAAAAGAAATCATTAAGAGAAAGATAGTTATTGGAGGATGAAAATAAGTAATCGGAGAGTAATGAAGGACTAATTAGAAGGAAAGAAAATATTAAGCGGGAGGCTGGGAGAAAATTAAAAATTAGAAGGAAATTGGGTCATATAGGAAGGATCTTGTGGAATTGAAGAATGAGGTATGAGGGATAAAGAGGTGTGATGTTAGGGGTAGGGAGATGGGGGATGAAGGAAGAGATGAGGGGACGATGAATTGATGGGGAGAGAGACTGAGAGAGAGATGTTAGCCTGAGGGATGGAGGGAGAGAGATGAACTTGAGAGATGGAGCGAGAGAGGTGATCAGGACTGGACGAGGTGAGAGATGTAGGGGGTTAAGTGAGGAATGGAGGGAGGGAAGTGAAGGTTGGAGGGAGGCTGGTGAAGGTTTGAGGAGATGGAGGGCGAGGTTAAGGTCAGAGGAGTGGCAGGTCGAAATAAGCGTCAGAGGGATGGAAAGAAGTTACAAATCTCTGAGTGAAGGGGACGTACGCTCTAGGAAGGTAGGTGAATAATAATAATAATAATAATAATAATAATAATAATAAAATCTTGATATAACGAATAAATAAATTCCGTGATGTATTATTTGGGCTTATTCTAGCATCCTATAGACAGTTTTATTCAGTTTTGGAAAGGCCTCTCTTAGTAAAGGAGGTAATGACTGTAGAATTCTTTATTTCCAAACCTCTCTCAAAAAAAAAAAAAAAAATCGTCGACAGATAACACGTATAAAATATAAAAGATGTTTTCGGGCTATAAGGGTTAATATTAATGTAAAATAAGTTAATACGACATTGGTGCAAAGAGAACAGATAATTTTGCAAAGGCATGACTTGGGGCGAAAGGGTAGACGCAGCAAACATTAATTATACTCTGATGTTTGTGGCGGTGAAATACCATGGCTGCCATTTCATCTCTAAGGTTACAACATACGCCAAGAAAAATTAAAAACAGGACGAAGAAAAACTAGTGACCCTTTGACTGCGAAAGTAAAATCATGGAGCTGTATTCATTCTACAACATGGGGACTTTACGCGGCTCTTGAAAATTTGTAGAGTGAGTTTAGGTTAGGTTTCTGAAGGTTACAAGAATAAACTGAGAGACATTTTTATTGATTTATTTATTTCTGCTACTACTGGGCAATTTTATTCAGTTTAAGGTGAAAAATCTAGAAGTAAAGGGATTATTGAAAGCTGTACTCAACCCCACTTGTTCGAGAAGTCTCTCCCGTATTGAATAAAATCGTCGGTTTGTAGGAAGAATAAAGCAGAAATCAGTGTCATGGGGTTAAAGGGGTTAAGGGGGTGTAAGGGTGTAATGGAGTGTAGTGGGAAGCAAAGGCAAAGCGAGGTTGTGGCCCTGACCTTGTATCCTTGTGCAGTGGTTTGTGTTGTGCGTTGGTGGTGTGGTGTGATGTGGTGTGGTGTGGTGTGATGTGGTGTGGTGTGATGTGGTGTGGTGTGATGTGGTGTGGGATGGTGTGATGTGGTGTGATGTGGTGTGGTGTGATGTGGTGTGGTGTGATGTGGTGTGGTGTGGTGTGCTGGGTTGAGGGGAGCTTTGTCACGTCGCACCCAAGTTAAGTCTAGCTGGGTGACATGTGGGTTGGCTAGTTACATATAGGTGGTGGTAGGGTGGCTGAATAATGTGCTGGTTGCTGGCTGACGCGTGAGGTGGTTGGGTGAGGTTAGGTGACATTATGTAGGCGGCGAGGGAGGTTGTCTGGCTCTGTGGGTGACTGAACGAAGCTGGATAACATGTGAGGTGGTTGGGTGAGGTGGGATGACAGTATGTGGGTAACGAGTGAGGTTGATAAGCATTATATTGGTGAAGCTGGATGAGTATGTGGGTGACTATGAAACGGGGCGGTGGCTGGGTGTCGTGTGGGTGCCTGGGGTGGGGTCGAGTGAGAGGGCGAGGGAAGTCATAACATTTTTACGGCTTTAAAAGAGGTGTATTGCAGCCCCAAGGCCAAATCTAAGCCATTGCATAAGAGGGCTATACTTAAGAGCTGATAAGTGTAATCTTGAACCTGTGTGGGAGGGGCACATGTCTGGTTTTAAATGTAGAACTTGTATTTATCCAACGCGTTTGTTAATGCGTCTTTAACCACGTCACTACGGGTGGTTTTTCCCCCGAGCCAAGTATATTCGTTGGCGGTAGGAAGCTGTGTGTGAAGGAGGGAGGGAGAAATGGAAAGGAAAAAAATATTGTTCTGGAGCTAATGAGTATTATATCGAATTGCTTTTTTTTTATTATTATTATTTTCACTCGGAGCGGTCTTTCCTAAACTGAGTAAAATCGTCTGGCTGTAGCAAGAATGAAATATAAGAGTTTAAGGGGTCCCAGTGGCGCTGAGTCGGTTATATCCACTGATTAAGCAAATTTTCGGTATCAGAGAGTATTTCATGTGTCCTGCTGTTCTCGGCATTGTGACATCGAGACACACTGAAGACTGTTTTCTTTCCTTCCCTCATATTCCCTTGTTTATTGTCCTCTTCCCTCCCTGGCAAGTTTCCCTCTTCCCTTCCTCTATTCTTCTTTCCTTCTCATCCTCACTTCCCCTTCTGTTTAACTTCTCAGCGCGTTTGTTCTGACCTAACGATGATCCCTAACCCATCTCAGCTCAGGTGCTGGCCAAGTGTAGTCAGATTGGGGGGTTGATTCGACTAGTAACCAAGAAGACTCATTCCCACCTCATAACCAAGGCTCTTCAACATTAATGCAACCACATCTTCTTATTCAAGTTGTGGAAGAGACCTGTTGCAGGTGGAGAGAGAGAGAGAGAGAGAGAGAGAGAGAGAGAGAGAGAGAGAGAGAGAGAGAGAGAGAGAGACTAAATTTACCTTCATTCTAGGACTCTCTTAAAACAGGAATAGCTTCACTTTTAGGCTTGAGAGAGAGAGAGAGAGAGAGAGAGTAACTTTACCCCCATCCTAGTACCCTCTTAAAACAGAAATAGCCTCACTCTTAGACGTTCCAGCAAGACGCGAAGGTGGGCTGGCAATATAGTGGGCAAATCTTGGCAGCAAATATACCCTATCGTTTGGGATAATTATCTTGCCTCTACATAGCTCTTTGTAGGGGAGTTCAGCATTCTGGTTTTTAGAGCTCCGAATCCATATATACTCCTGTCGTTTAAAATAATTGTCATCTTCTAAACGTATCTTTTTGCAGGAAGTTTGAGCATTCTGCCAAAATCAAATATGTTCATGTGGTTTGGAGGAGTTGATTTGTTCTAAGTGCTGTGTTTTGTAGGGAGGTGTGTGTGTGTGTGTGTGTGTGTGTGTGTGTGTGTGTGTGTGTGTGTGTGTGTGTGTGTGTGTGTGTGGTTTTATCAGTTACGTGACCATATGTGCCCATGTCATTTAATAGTCCTGTTTTGTAGGGAGTTTGGACATTTTACCAACCCCAGATACATTGCCAGGGTTTGGAGTAATTTTTACCCCCTGAATGCAGTGTTTTGTAGGAAGGTTCAGCATTGTACGTTTGAGAGTTTGAAGAGTAATATTGTCTTTGTTTTGGGGGGAGGTTGTAGCGTCAATTATTCTACGATAATTTTGCACATCGCTGCTTCATAATCCTCATATATACTGCTGAGGCAAACTATTAGTATAAAAAAATAAACACAACATACAAGGGAAAGACACACATGATATACAAGAGAAACTATGGGAAAAAGATAACATGGAACAGAAAGTAAGGGGAAAAGATACACGAAACATAGAAGGTAAAGTAAGGCGTAACATGGATAATGAATAGCATAGGAGCAGACACAACGAAATCCCAACGGCAGGGAGACTAACCGCCCTCCCTAGAAACAGCAACAACTATTACGAAGCAAACGACTACACTGGACCGACTATTCTTTGGTGGTGACGGTGGCGACAGGAAGCGGACGTGGGTGATGGGGGAGAGGGGTGGAGGGAAGAGAAATATGGTAGTGGAGGGGAGGAGGGGAAGGAAACGGGCTTTGGAGGGGAGGAAGGGAAGGAGGGGAAGGGAGGACAGGAAGGGAAACTGGCAGTGGACGAGACGAGGGAAGGAGAGTGGGTGAAAAGGAGAATGGGAGAATAGAATGAAAGGAAAGGAGGAGATGAGGGGAAAGAAGAGGTCAGGAAATGGTTTGAGGAAATAGAAAGAGGGAGGGAGAGAAGAAAGAGGAAGTGTAGAGGAAGGAAAAGGAGGAAGAGGAATGGTAGGGGAAGGAAAAGGAGTAAAGAAAGGAAGGAGAGACTGGAATGAGGGGCAAGGAGACAAGAAAAAGAAGAGAGGAGGGAAGGGGTGACAGGGAGAAGAAAAGTGGGAGGGAGGAAGATGGAAGAAAAGGTGGTGGAATGGAAGAGAGCAGGAGGGACCGGGAAGGAGAGGAAGATAGGAGAATGAGAACGAAAGACTAGAGTTTGAGATAAAAATGACAGGAGGAAGGAGAGAATGGAACGATGAAGGAGGGGAAGAAAATGAGATGCGAGGGAGGGAAGAGATGAGATGGAAAGAGGGTGAGGAGGAAGGAAGAGGAAGCAAACGAGAAAGAATGGAGGTGGGGGAGGTGAGAATGTTGCGTAGGAGGGAGGGTGGGCAATGAAAACAGTTATATGTTGTGGGTAGAGTGAGGATTGCAAATAGAGATGACTGCAAGAACAACAGCTTGGGGCTACACCTATTTCCTTGGCTAGCTAGTGACCATGTGTGTTCCTCTCACGTGTGTTCCCCTGTGGGTGGATTGTGTAAGTGGCTCTGGAAATTCCGCAACACTTCTTCCATAGCGATTTATTCACTGCCCTATGCCTTATTATCCGCGCGTGTGTTCTTGATTCAGATTTTGTCGATATTAGAAAGACGTAATATTTAGCATACAGTGCAAGTCAATAGCAGGGTTAAATAAAATCGCTAAGGAAGAATTGTTACGAAATCTCTTGTGCCAGCAGCAGTACGACTCTGTGTGTGTGTGTGTGTGTGTGTGTGTGTGTGTGTGTGTGTGTGTGTGTGTGTGTGTAGTTAAATAAAGAGAGGATGTATGTAAACAGATGGGTTAGTGTGTGTAAAGGAGTGGGTATTTGGAAAAGTATAAAAGCAAACCCTGAATTATCGAGTAGTTAACCTCCTAAACAAGACGATATCTTTTAAATAATATTCATGATGTATCCAGGTAGTTTTATTCAGTTTTATAGAGGCTTTTCGACCTGGTTTGTTTAGATACGGCCTTCATTCACCCCTTCACTACGATAAAGGTCTTCAGAGCGGAATAATATAGTTAAACGTTAGCCGGAATAAATTGAGAAAAGGACCTTGTGTAAAAAGGGACAAAAACAAGTAGCTGACAGATAGGCAAGGTGGTGAAGAGCAGTGAAAATGAAAATAATGCATCACAATTATAACCACATTTTAAACTGGAAGCATCATAGGCAAAGGTGAATGGAAGTGAGGGACGTGAAGTGGGTCATGAAAGAAAATTGCAGGTAGAAGGTTAATGACTAAAGAATGCAGGTAACGTGTCGGGCTAAATAGGAAGTGGTTGTCAGCTAGAACTAGACGGAAATAAATAGCGATGACGAGAGAGAGAGAGAGAGAGAGAGAGAGAGAGGAGTAATGCTTGAAATATGCAGGTAATGTCGTGAGTTCAGCAAAAAATGGTTGTCAGATATAAGAGCGTGAAAATACAAGAAACACATCCACAGTTTACGTAGCCTAGTTTTATACGGCGCTTCTCTTGCTATGCCTGACCTACATCTTACCATGCACTAGTAAACAAGCGTACACACACACACACACACACACACACACACACACACACACACACACACACACACACACACACACACACACACACACACACACACACACACACACACACACACACACACACACACACACACACACACACACACACTAAATACACCTGCCAACACATTTGCTTTTCCTGTACACCTGCTCGCAGTTTCCTCTCACGTGAACACCCCCCTCCCCTTCCCCTTCACAATCTCCCCTTTTCGTCTGCTTATCCCATTCTCATTCATTACACACACACACACACACACACACACACACACACACACACACACACACACACACACACACACACACACACACACACACACACACACACACACACACACAACTTTTCACTTCACATCAATCTGTCTCACGGTCCTTCATTGCATTTTTTTTTTTTCACAGCTGGCATACTTTCCTCAGTTCAGTGTCTGTCCCATGTGTCTGTCAGTATCGTTCTCACCTTTCCCCACTTTTACAACCACTTTTCGGTTCCTTTCACAACAGTCCATGTATTCCGTAAGTACAAAGGAAAACAAACAACAGTAAACCTATTTGTCTTTTCAAGGCTGTTTCTTTTCTGTTCCATTTTTTTCTCGTATATGCTTCTCTTCCCGTCCCCGACCAGTCTTTCCTCCACAAACTACTACTACACTCCTTTCACACCACCCCATCTCTCTCACCCTTCCGTTTGCAATTTTTTAACCTCGCAACCTCATATACGGTACACCCCTCCCAGTCCCCGTCTCTCCTCTGCCAGTTCCGTTCCCATCTTTCCTCACACCTACACACACACACCTCCTTTCATTTCACACCGGCCCATATTTCACCCTTGTGTTGACATTTTTTTTTTAACCTCTTACGCTACACTTCCCCCACCCTCCAGCTTCCCCCTCTCCCCTCAGCTCCCCCCTCTCAGCTCCCCCTTGTTGTCCGCCAATACCGTTCCCATCTTTCCCTGCATCTGCACACACACCCCTCTCTCCTGCACACCAACGCATTTCTCACCTTCCTTTTACGCCCACGCACACCTTTACCTTTCATGTTATCATGCAAAGTCATCTCGCTTCATCGCCATCCCGCTCTTCTCCCATCCACACCTTACCTTCCCTGTCAGCTTGCGTTAATCTCTTCACTGCAGTGCCGTAGTTTCTCATTCTAGTCAGGCTTCAGTCAGTTATATTTTCAGACCTTGCTCATCCTGTTATGCATCCATGTTACCTCAGCGCCAACCCACAGTCTTCACCCGTTCACACTAACTTTACCTCCTCTCTCATTCTTCCTCATTCTAATTGCTGCAGTGACGCATTTTCTGTTTTCTTTGGCCACCACCAGATAGCTTTGTTCAAGTTCTTAAGCCTTTCCCCCTTTCTTGTCGTCTTGCACACCCCCTGTCTTCTCAACGCCTCCCATACTCTTCTCCCTTTCACACCTTACCTAATATCTTATTCTGGTTAACTACTTTGCTGCGATAACATATTTTCTTGTTTTACGAAGTCCACTGCCAGACGATGTTGTTAGGGACGGCTCTTGTAATGAAGGGGTTAGTACTGCCTTCCCCTCCCCTCGTCTGTCTCCTTCCCCTCCCCGTCTCTCTCCTTCCCTTCACCTTCTCTCTCCTTCCCCTCTCCCTCTCTCTCCTTCCCACTCTGTCCTTCCCCTCTTCCTGTCGCTACTTCCCATTTTCCTCTCACTCTTCCTATCCCCCCCTCTCTCTCCCTCTCCATCCCACATCCCCCCCTCCCTCCCTTCCACACCTTGCCCCACCTGGCTGTTACCTGACAATATGCATCATTTTGCTCTTTGACAGTCGAGCACACACAAACACTATCTTTTGGGGCCAGGTAGAGAGGCCAAGGTCAGTTTGGGTCACGGTGTTTAAATATTTGCTGAGGGAATATTCTAGACTATTGACATTACGAATTTGTGTCACAGGAGTTGCGAGGTGTAAGATGCGTATATATTTATGTCAAAGAATCATATTTGTGCTAATGATTTTGTAACAGGTAATAATTTGACATTAATATTCATACAGTAATTATTTTTATATTTGTTAGTTCATGACTGTACTACGTTAATATCCATCGATGTAAATTATTACTTTTAACCCTGAAAAATATTCATCAATAAGTGATGTGATTTTTAGGGTCTGTTAGTATGCCAGGATTTATAGCAGTATCCTGTTGTTCATTTAAGTATTCTGATCCTCCTTCACAGGGGATCCTTCTCTAGTCCATATCCTTTTCCTCTTGAGATCCTTGTGTCCTTGCAGTCTACACTTTTTATTATTATTATTATTATTATTATTATTATTATTATTATTAGTCATAGGATTGTAAGGGTGGTTTTATGGTCGTGATTTGTTTTTCTTTTATAAATTGAAGTTAAGGCCTTGTTACAGATGTTAATGAGCAGGTTCTATTATTATCCCACTGAAAGTATTGATTCAGTAATGGTGGTGTTGATGATAATTATTCCCTTGTTTGTGTTGCTGTTGTTGTCGTGGTTATTGATGGCAGTGTTATCGGGGCCGTTTATGTCTTTTTATTATTGATGTGTGTGTGTGTGTGTGTGTGTGTGTGTGTGTGTGTGTGTGTGTGTGTGTGTGTGTGTGTGTGTGTGTTTACCTTACCGTGCCTAATTGTGTTAATACAGGATTGAGTCAGCCTCGTACTGTGTGTGTGTGTGTGTGTGTGTGTGTGTGTGTGTGTGTGTGTAGCTTTATGGCTGTGTATTCTTTTTATCTTTTTTCATGCTTCCTGGTGGTGTGTGTGTGTGTGTGTGTGTGTGTGTGTGTGTGTGTGTGTGTGTGTGTGTGTGTGTGTGTGTTTATCGTTATGGCCGTGTATTCTTTTTATCTTTTCCTACTTCCTGGTACGGCTTTTTGTCCATGGTCGTTGTTATTGTGTTCCTGTTTTTGTTCTTTTTTGTTCTTTGATGTTCGTATTATCAGCCTATGTTAACTCTGTCATTACAACTACTTCATGTTTTTTTGTTTTTTTTTCCCTGACGATTTTGTTTACATTGGTGTTAACAGGAGTGAGACGTGAAAGGGTTGGGGTGAAAGGATTGGCATGATATGTGCAGCCGCTCTCAATGAATAAATAAATAACAAGTAAATGAATAACTAGGTAAATAAACGCTGATAATATTAATGATGATAACGATAATGATGATAATAATAATAATAATAATAATAATAATAATAATAATAATAATTTGGCGTGGCTATATTGACGTGGGACCTTGACGTCATTCACTAATCTTGGCTACAGTAACTGAAGTGAGCGGAGATGGGGTGAGGTGGGGATAGGGGCGACTTAACGGTGGGTGAGGATGTTTGGGAGGCTATTGCGGGCGCTGACAGTCTGCTAGAGTGTTGTGTTAATGTATATGTTGATTTTAATAGTGATCTTAACTCATTCACTGGCACTGGCAAACCGGAGGGAGAGGATGAGTTTTTACAGGTGGTGATGGATGTGATTACACGCGTTAATTGTTCCGGTACAATGATTGATTAGCGATACTTCCCCGAGGTTATGAAAAAAATTTGTAATTCTGATAGCAGATGGAGAATGGCAGTATTTTTATTCTCCTGGATGTTATTTGGAACTTCCTGATCTAATAATAATCATATAAATACAGATACATATATAGATACAGATGGACGTTTAGTTACAACAATAGATACTGGTAATAGTCGCACGCAGCTGGGGAAAAATGAATCGTAGGTGAAATAGGACTGACAGATTAAAAGTCGGATTTAACTGTTAGATTGTTCTGGTTCCCTTCAACTGAATGTCATCTGATGCTACACGTAATTTAACCCGTCAGAGCCTGGTATTGGTTCACGTCTAATTTTGCGGAGAAAGTACTTATCGTAGTAACTTTCGCCCACCAGCTTATAGTCGTGAAGCTTATAGGTCCTTACTTTAGGGTTCTCCAGTTAATTAATTTCGAAAGTAATGTTCACTGTCTGTTCCTGGTTGACGCTGTGCTGAAAAGGGTTAAGACGAAGGAGTACTACTAATAATACACACACACACACACACACACACACACACACACACACACACACACACACACACACACACACACACACACACACACACACACACACACACACACAGAGAGAGAGAAGTGAGGAAGGAGAGAAGGGATGGCAGAGGGGCGGCAATCAACCTTCACCTTGGGATGCTCAGCGTGGCAGTGTTTGGCAAGGAGCACACCACATGATGTACGTGTGTGTGTGTGTGTGTGTGTGTGTGTGTGTGTGTGTGTGTGTGTGTGTGTGTGTCCAATTATTGACCCTCTTTGTCTTTCAGTTCTTATATTTTCCAAACCCTCTATTCCGAAGCCAACTTTGTCCTCCTCGCCTCACCTCATCTTACCTTACCTTACCTTACCTTACCTTACCTTACCTCACCTCACCTCACCTCACCTCACCTCACCTCACCTATCCCACTTTCACTTCATTTGTATTCTCTTCATCTCAAAGCTTCCATCGCTGTCTTCCTCCTTCCCTTACGTAGCCTTGCCTCCTTGGATCATCCTCTCATCCGCATCAAAACATCTTCCATCTTTAGGCTGGTACCACACAAAGTTTCGCGATCGCTCTCTCCTCCCCATATGTTCTGCTTCATCCTAATATACCCATTTCTTCTTACTTTACATGCTCTTTTCCTCTTCCCCTTATATAAACTCTTACATAAACAGTGTCTCCCTTCAACCTCCACACTTACTTTTCACTTACACTCTCCCTTCTATCGTCTTTCATTTCCTCTTTTGTCATGCACGGCCTCTTTCTGTACTTTTCCATCACACTTTGGCCTTCTCTTTTTCATTTTTTATTTCCTCTCGTCGTCATTTCTCCTTTCCTCGCCTCCTTACGCTCCATGCATGCCTCTCTACCTTCCATTGTTCCCTCTCTTCCCCCTCTTATTCTGAATTTCTTTTTTCCCTGCCTTCCTCCCTCCCTGTATCACTTCTTTCCCTCTCCTCCTTTCCCTCCCACCCTGCATTGTTTTATTCACACTTCCTCCCGCCTAAATTGCCTCTTTCCCACATCCTCCCTCACCTCTCTCCCTCCCTCCTTCGCCTCCCTCCATCTCTCCCTTCCTCACTCACCTTTCTCTGTCTCTCCTTCCCATCCACCCTCTCACCCTGCATTGCCCCTGCCTCATCTCCGTCCCTCCCTTTCACCCTGCATTGCCCCTGCCTCATCTCCGTCCCTCCCTCTCACCCTGCATTGCCCGTCTCATCTCCGTCCCTCCCTCTCATCCTGCATTGCCCCTGCCTCATCTCCGTCCCTCCCTCTCATCCTGCATTGCCCCTGTCTCATCTCCGTCCCTCCCTTTCACCCTGCATTATGCCCCTCTCCCCGTCCGCCAATTCATCAGGACAGGTGCCAGGTCCTCGGGGAATACTTGGTGCCTGTGTCAGTGTCTGAATCAAGGCAGACAGAGGGCGCCGCCGAGGGAAACAGTAAATATAGCCGTGAAGGGGAAATAAATGCTCTTATACGCCGCGATGGGGTTGGAGTGGACAGGAGGAAGTGGGTTGGTGGCTTAACTTAGAATAAAATGCATACCCAGATGAAGACAGAAAACCTTAGAGAGAAAATAATAAACTCTGGATGAAACCAGTAAATATAGCCGTGAAGGGGAAATAAATATACGCCACGATGGGGTAGTGTTGGGAGTGGCCAGCTGTAGGAAGTGACACGATGGCTTAAATTAAATACATACCTAAAATAAAGTACACACTACGTAATTTTAGAGGAAGAAAACACAAAACTCTAGGAAACCGGTAAGTATAGTCGGAACAGGGAAATGAACTGCTCACACGTAGCTCTGTTCGGATGGGCAGGAGGAAGTAACGTGGTGGCTTAACATTAGAATACAGTCATCAGAATAAAATACAAACTCAAAGAATATTATTCTTTCGGCGAGAAAAACAAGAATACACCCGTGGGTAGATAATAGACAGCTTAGAATGCACCTGGCTGTGTTGGGCGGGAGGAAGTGGCGTGTTGGCTCAGAATAAAACGCATAGGAATAAAATAAAGATACAGAACTTCAGAGAGGCAATGCGAAAGGAGGAAGTGATTTTATGGCGAAGGAGGGAGTGGCTTTATTGGGAAGGAGGAAGTGGCTTAAGTTCCCAGTCAGACACCTCTCTTCAAAGCTGAATAAAATGTAGTGGTGATCAGAATACAGTATGAACTCCCGTGATGGATTATGTGATGGTGGTGATGATGTACTGGGAAGCTGTGTTTTGGGAGGTTGATTATCAGTGAGGGGATGATGTATCGATTTCGGTGATAAATATTCAGTAGTGACTAATTGTGTGTGTGTGTGTGTGTGTGTGTGTGTGTGTGTGTGTGTGTGTGTGTGTGTGTGTGTGTGTGTGGGGTAGCAATAGCGTGGTAGGTGTGGTAGCAGTGGTGTGGTTGGTAGGAATGGTATGTGGTCATCTGGCACACGACAAGATAGCAACATATTTCAGCCATGAGTAACACAATCTTCACTACCACTGTCCTCTCTGCTGTCCTCCCCCTTCCCTTTGGCCCTGTCTCCTCACCTTCATGTTTTTTCCTCCATTTTCCCCTCATATTTCTCTCCCACTGTACTTTATAACCTCTCTCTCCCCCTTTCATACTCCTCTCCGTTTTCCCACACACCCCTCTCCTCTCCTCTCTCACGTGTTAATATTCCTCCCTTCCCTTCATCCCCCTCCACCTCCTACCCCTCGTTCCTTCTTACCGATCTCTCCATTCCCCTCATACCTCTCTCTTCTTCCCCTCACCTCCTCTCCACTTCCCCTCGCCCCCCATGCTTCACCCCAGCTCTCCTTTCCCTCATCCCCTTCTTGTCTCACCATTCTCCCCCTACTCTTCATACCTCACTCTTTCCCTCATCCCCCCTTCCCCTTCCCCAAACCACTCTCCCCTCCCCTCTGGCTTTTTCCTCTTTCCCTCAATACTTTCTACCCCTCCCCCTCACACAATTCTCCCCTTCCCCTCGTTCCCATCTCCCCCTTAGCCACATACCTTTCTCACCTCTTCTGCATGTACCTCTGTTTCTTCACATCATACCCAATCTCCCCATTCCCCATTGTTTACATAGACTTCCCATATCTAACCATGCACCCTTTTACCCTCACCCTTAGTCCACTTGCCCTTCACGTCCCCTTCCTATAGCATCCCTTTGTTATCTGCTCCTTTCCCAACCGCTTCCCTGCTCTGTCCTGTTCCACACATTATTTTTCTCATTTTAAATAAGCTTCGCAGTTTACCTTTCCAGTGTATCTTTTCATCCTCGTACATTTAGGTATTATTCTGGTCTTTTCTCTTTTTTTGATGCGATTTACACATTAAAATCTTCAGATAACTTCTGTCAGATTTATTTCAAGATTGATTACAAGGACGAGGAAAAAAAGTGAGGGTCATGGGATGGTAACGCGAGACAGGACAATAACAACTTGGGAATCCCAATAACGAGACAGATCCCAGAGGTCGCTTCATGGCCACGCGAGAGAGAGAGAGAGAGAGAGAGAGAGAGAGAGAGAGAGAGAGAGAATGTATGCAGTAGTTTCTGAAGTATCCTATACCTTTTGAATATACAACAAAGCCTCACCATAAACCATTCACACCCTGTTGTAAATTCCAATGTTGAAATTTTTAAAGCTGGGTTATCATTATCTGTCACTAAACATCGCTTTGTCTCCTTATCTCTGGGTTGGGCATCGATGACCAAGATGAGATGGTGATAAGAGAAGTGGATATTGATCTTACCCACAGACGTACAGTAAAGGCAGGAGAAGGGGGTGTAATTATCAAGTATCTGAACTTGATATATTGTGTGTGTGTGTGTGTGTGTGTGTGTGAGAGAGAGAGAGAGAGAGAGAGAGAGAGAGAGAGAGAGAGAGAGAGAGGCTGGAAATAGTCGGCCCTCGTCCCACCGCGGCTCCCTGGGTGAATTTGGCACCGTTGGGGAACACATTAATCCCGTTGGAAAATTATACTGTTTACCTTCCGTGTGGAGGTTAGGGTGGTGGCTTGACTGGACGATTGTTGAGGTGGTGATGGAAGTGGAGAGAGAGAGAGAGAGAGAGAGAGAGAGAGAGAGAGAGAGAGAGAGAGAGAGAGAGAGAGAGAGAGAGAGTCCTCGTTCATAAGTCAAGGATCTGTTTCAAAATATAGATTCCTGACAGCACTTTTTTTTTGAGGGGGGGAGGGGGGATGCAAACTGTTCAAACCTGCCTATGACCTGGAAATGAACGGACCTTAACATTGGCTCTGTTCTTTTTTATTCTTTTCTTTCGCGGAGGGAACACTCTTGAGGAACTCCAGCATTTAGTTCCTTCTTCCTTGTGTTAAAAAAATACAGGTGTTCAGTACGCTCTTATTCAGTTTAAAAAGAGCCTTAGTAGTGAGGAGATTTCCTGAAGTCTCTCTCCTTAAGTGTACAAAATCGTCTTAAGATGGCAGTAACAATAAGTACGTCCTTGAGGTGAAGATAATTAAGGTACTGGTATTATTCATCTATGTATATATGTGAGACATGAACGTACCCTGCCTCAGAACTGAACTGTACTCATTCCTTTTGCCTAGGGGGAATGAAAATCCCTCCCAAATATGCCATTCATTGGTAACCATCGGGTGTATGGCGTCAGGACACTATCTGCATCGTTGTCTTTGGCAGTGTTCATTGTAAGGCTGCTGCTGTTGTTTTTGTTATGGTATTTGCGAAGTTAAGATTTTACATGATAATTTGCTCATGTTTATTTCCTTTTTAACGGAGAGAAATCATATCTGTGGTGTATCTTATTAGTTAGTCTTATGGTATCTTGCCAGTATAGTTAGTAATATGCTAGCGTCAGAGTTCCATTATTGAGTGACCTATACTAACACCATATTGTGGAAGTTAGGTCAAAGAAGTGTTCCTGTGTGTGAAGGTTATATCACGTGTGGCCTAGCGCCGGGTTTGCTTCACTCTCTTTCTCTAGCTCTCTCCCTCTCTCTCACTGAGCATGACAGTAGTGACTCAGCCCCCCCCCCTTCTCCCCTCCCCCTCCACGACCCCCGCTCACCTACCTCTTCTGGGAAAGGAATGTTGGCTCCCTGCGAGCTCTCGGCAATATACCCACGTGCCCTGGCGCTGCTTCCCTCAGTCCCTCGCTCTCAGGCATCCAGTGCTTACCATCCACCCTCCCATGTCCTCAGCGCACACCGTCTCTCCCATATCTTTTAGTCTTGGTGACGTGAATGGCGAAAACACTGTTCATTCCAGTGTGAGGAAAGTTGATCCCCCAGACTTTTTACTGCAGTGTGTGATGAAAGCTGACCCGTACCTGTTGTTTTATGGTGTTTGATGTGATTCACTGTGATTGACGTAGTGACATCTTAATCGTTCAAGTGTTGGTTCTGGCAAAAGTTTAAACGATGGTCAACTCAGTGGGTAGAATGTGCGGGTGTGGGAGGACAGGGTGTTGTGGTGATGACTGTGGTGGTAGCGAGGGCGGGGGAAGTATGGTAGGTTCCACAACACCCAACGGCGGACAGAATGGTGCTCAGTATTCGAGGCAGTGTGCGGGGGAGTGGACGTCTGCCGCCGCACCAGCCTCGCCATTGCTCAACACGCACTCCTGCACCAACAACTCACACCCAGATATCTTCACTGAGTTGCAGCTGAAGAGTGGAGTGTCGGTTGTTGGAGCAGTGGGAGGTGATAGTGGCAGTGACAGCAGTAGTGCGAGGGGGGGTTGTGTTGATGGTGGGTGTGTTAGTGGTGGTGTAGGGCGAGAGTGGAGGCGACACAGTGCTGCCGACCCTGCTGCTGAAGGCACCCTAGCACGGCACGTGTGGTCGCATCGCAGGATAGCTCGATCACTCTCTAGGGACGGATTTTTCCCCACCCCTAACGAGCATCACCCAGCCTTACTGCGGCCTCTCGCGGCTCTCGGCGACCTCTCAGCTGCCTACCCTGACCTACCTACTCGCCTCCAGCACCTGAATGATATACTAACGTGCAGGGCGTCCAGGCAGCCGGAGGATGGTACTGTGCTCACCCCCGAGGACACAGCACTGCTGACAACGGTAGCACGGCTGCGGCTGCGGCAGGCAGGTCAGGCTCTACCCCTGCGGCGGCCGCACTCAGTCTCGGTTCAGTCAGCCCCAACCACCCCAGAAAGTGTAGTGAGCACCCGATGGCCGTCCCTGCTGTCCGTGAACACTGAGCACACTACCACCACCGCCAGCACCAGTGAGTGGCCATCTAGGACGTCGTCACTAGTATCGGTAGCCTCTTCCCTCCCCGACGACGACACCACCAGCTCTCTTGCCGACGACGACGAGGAGGCATTGGAAGAAAGAAGGATGGCGGGCGGTGACCTGGTGGCCCAACTGCCGCACTACGACCACCATGCCTACCACATTTACTACGGTAAGACTCCACCATGCACTCTGTCTCCGATAATTCCTTGCCGACACACCAGCCTTCCCCCTAATCACTATCCGATGTTTTTCGTTTACATGTAGGGACCGTATGCTTTAAATCACGAAAAGAAGTACAGCTCCCTATTTAAGTGCGGTCAGGAACGATGTAGAAAAGGAAAAAAAAAAAAAGCATCATCTTCGTTACTTGCTTCGTGAACTATCGTAAACTTTGAGAGTTTTGATTCGACCTCGCAATTACTATTTCAGCGTGCGAGCCAAGGCTCCAAATGTCCTGCTGGGCGAACAAGGACAAGGGGGAAACAAACAACCCACCAGCCTGACCGGCGGAAGAATTGGACTCCAGGTGCACAGGGTTTCAGTGTTAAGGCAATGTTACCCTGAGTGTAGGAGTGGATGAATGAGGAGGAAAAACAAACTGATCCCACCACTCTGACCGGCGGAATTCAAACTCTGGGTTACCGGTGTTGATACAGTATTACCTTGAGTGTAGCAGTGTCGGCAGGTGCATGGAGGGAGTGTAGGGCTGTGTGGGGGGAGTGTAGGGCGGTGTGGGGGGAGTGTAGGGCGGTGTGAAATTCAGGGAGGCGGAGAGGATGTGGCGGGCCTTACCTCAGCCCTCGGTTGAAGGTCACTCTTTGTTACCACGCTTCAGGCTCTCCCACACCTCGCCCTCCACACCTGCCTCACCCTCGTACGTCACCCTTTAGCAGGTTTAGGGCAAGTCATATATCGCCGTAGGAAAACTGAGTAAGCCAGTGTAAGGAAGGCCTAGATTTATGGCGACCAGAGTTATCATCATCATCCCGTCTCTTTCACACCTGCATTTGAGGTGAGGTAGGGTCGAGAAAAGAGGGAAAAAAAGCTGGATACTGGGAGAACTAATTAGCAACGTGCCCAAAGAAATGGGCACTTTCAGAATTCAAAATGCGTCAAAAGTAGAACAGGGGATGTGTCAGAATGTTTGAATATTCCTTTGCACTCCGGGTTTCAGTAATACGGCCGCCAGTTTTCTCTGGGGCCCAGCAGTTCTACATACAATTATCATCAAGGCTCCTACACGCATGTATTCAACGCTCCTACATGCATACATACATATATACAATTTTCAACGCACCAACATACGTACAGTACATACAGTACATATCATCAGCGCACCTGCATGCATATCTTCAACGCTCGTACATACACATCTTCGACGCTTCTACATACATATCATCTTTCGCATCACTTTCATATAAGAAGCGTCACCAGTGCCTCATTATGCAAAATGCAGTAATGTTTCAACCATCCTTCAGTAACACCTTAAGCTTTAGTCTTTGTCGATTTTGAGAGAGAGAGAGGGGTCGAGGAAGAAGGCATTAGAAAGCGTGGTAAACTGAGGAGAGTACGGTGCCAAAAGTACGATGTTGAGTGACTGTGCAGGAGTATGGTGTGGCAGGTGTTGGCGAGGAGGTAGGTGGTGAGCCCTTGGGGGAGTGAAGGAGAGAGGGGGAATAGGGGGAAATTCTAGCGTGACCGTCCCCCTCCTCTCTCCTCCCCCTCCCTTCCTGTCCCTTCCCCTTCCTTCCCCTCCAGTCCCACCTGCCGCATGTTCACCCCTTCCGTTCCCCTTTCTTCCTCTTCCTCTCCCTTCCTCTACTTTGTTCCCTTCTTGTCCCTTCCCTCTTTTCCTGTCCTCTTCTCCTTCCCTCCCTTCCTGTCCTTTTCCCCTTCCCTCCCTTCCTGTCCTTTTCCCCTTCTCTCCCTTCCTGTCGCCTCCCCTCCCCTCCTCTCCATCCCACCTGCCGCCTGCTCACTCCTTCCGTTCCCCTTTCTTCTTCTTCCTCTCCGTTCCTCTACTTTGTTCACCACGCCTGTCTTTGTTCACTCTCCCTCCACCGTCCCTCGCCATAAGATTTACTGATGGAAGGCAAATATTTAGTTTAGTAGGCCTAGTAGTCTCCCAGGAACAATTAGCGTGAATTTATAAAGGGTTTAACGAGTGGATTTTCTTACTCCTTAATGGTGTGTGTTTGGATATAGTCTTGTCGCCTTCTCTTCTGCTACTCATTTTCGTTATCAGTGGAGGCTTCTTACCAGCTCTTTTTATCGATTTACTTTTGTTAATGGCACGTAAATAATGTGTTGTTTGTTGGCATAAAAGAACATTAATGATTACCACACTCCGCCCACTTTACCTTGGCCTAAAACTGCCATCCTCTGTATTGAATGCGGAGTTACAGTGAGATTAACATTGGAACATGATGCTAGTCACGAAGAAGTGCTACAGAGATGATGTAGAGCCATAGTATTGTCTTTTCCTGCCTCTGTGCTGCGTGAAATAAGCTGCAAAAGGATAAAAATTTAGGCCAAGCTAAAGTGAATGACGTATAGTGAAAAGTACGGTGTCAATAACACTATAAATCGCTGAGAAACAGGGTACCAGTGTTAGGCTAAGTATTCACGTGTTGACATGAACAGACGGGAAAAAAAATAATGATCACAACTTTCCGTCATCCATTTTGAAACAGTGGGCGAAATGTATGAAAATATTCTCCATTGCCTACTCGTGGCCAGGAATTTAATCAGTACGACATGAAGAACTTAGGCAACATAAACAGTTCATTCAGAAAAGAAATAAACGCAATAACAACAGCGGGTACCTGTGTAAAGATCTTGTGTTGATCAATTGT
>NC_137033.1:18389895-18499895 GCF_032717465.1 Coenobita brevimanus
GAGACTTATGCAAGGATTTACTCTGCTAATGTGATACTGTTGGGCACTTAAAACAAGGACTTTATGTACTTATGTGATACTGTTTGTTGCAGGTGGGATGAAGTCGGTGGGGCGTGGTGAGGGTGGGTCGCTGCAGCCCCGCCTGACCCGGGAGCTGGCCATGTCTCCAGACTACACCCACCCCAAGAGATTAGAGCTGCTGTTGGACATGCCCCCTGTACCACGTGAGGCGTCACTTAAACATGCATGGAATGGTGACGACCGTTCACTAAATATTTTTGTAAAGGTATGGCACTAAATAAGATTTTCCAATATGAAAGGCTTATCCCACCCTACCCTTAATTGAGAAAAAGAAATCAGGATGACAGCGATGATTATTATTATTATTATAATTTTTTTTTATGAATACCAGGTAACCTTAACACTTGAGGGGCAGTGTGTTTACCTTAACGGAATAAACTCCTAACGTATCCCAGCCATAGTTTTATCGGTTAATTGTGATGGATTTTAACCCTCTCATTTATCGGTTAATTGTGATGGATTTTAACCCTCTCAGGCCAAGATGCATCCTTCAACAGAATATAGGGATTTAATAGAAGTAAGAACTGTTGTGTTGCATCTGTTCATTCATTCATTCATTCATACATTCATCCATCATCCAATCCTACGTTGCCCCATAAGGAGTGTAGGAGCCTGGGAGTAGGCAAGTTGGGCCTGACATTTAAGATGAGAGTGACCAGCCTCACTCATCCCTGAGTGGCATTACGTGAGCAATAAACCCCAACCACCCCTTGGATATAAACTTACACAGGCTCAATCTGACTGAATTAAGAACTAAAACTATTTTGAATGATCCTTTCCATTGATCATCATGTATTTAGCTTGTATGATGTGCAAAAATAAAACAAAAAAGCAATTTAACATCCACTCACTCAATGTAGTGCTGCTTTGGGTGTCTGCCCTTTCCTCTCTTCCATCCTTCCTCTTCTGTCTTTCTCTCCTTCATTCTTTCCTCTTTCTTTAGCCTACGAGTGACTTTACACTCCCTCTTCTGTCTTTCTTTCCTTCATTCTTTCCTCTTCCTTCTCCCTATGAGTGACTCTACACTGAGTGACAAGCCAAATGGTTCCTGTACACCAGGAAACCTTTTACTATACTGGGTGGTAACCATATAACTAGATTATGGCACCTGGTGGTTTAGTGCATAATTAAGGCGCTGCAATTGGATTGAGCCTGTGTACGTTTATATCCAAGGGGTGGTTGGGGTGATTGCTCACGTAATGCCACCCAAGGATGAGTGAGGCTGGTCACTGTCATCTTAAACGTCAGGACCAACTTGCCTAGCCCCAGGTTCCTATGCTCTTTATGGAGCGACATAGGATTGGATGATGGATGAATGGATGTAATGTACTGTGCTCTGATGTACATCTTTACAAATTAGATTATTCATCAGTGATTTCTTATTCATCAGTGATTTCTTATTATTGTCAGAATGTTTCTTGTGTGTGAGTCAGATTTTAAGGTTAGGATGCTCATTGGACTCCCGCACTTGAAGCTGTGTTATTAAATACTTACTGCTAAGACAACAGATACAGTGACCAATTTTCTTTAGAACAGTCAGGCAGATATTCATATTTGTGTGGTAGTCTAACATTGTAATGAAGACTGCAGTGTCTTTCCACATCTTGAAGTATCATATTTTGAACATGGTGAAAGATATTAAGATTTTAAAGACATTTGACTTCAGAGACTCAGGTGTTGTGTAATCTAAATGAAATCAGTAGAGAGGCGGCCTGCCGCCCTAATGGACCCAGGTTCGAATCCCGGCTGGGGCAGGGAACAGTTTAAGGGTTTGAATTTCTTAAAAAGCAGACTTTTCTGATCTACCGTATGACTTACTGACATGTCATAAAAGTACCCCAGCTAATACCAGTACATCAGTACTGTATGAGACAGCCCTAGCATGTATTCAATATGGACGGTGGGTGTTAGCGCCAAAGTGGTGACATATGGAGATGTAGGAGGACTACTGGGACTTGGGAATAGGCCCAGAAGCCTTTGCTCATAGTCGGACACGTAAAAAAAAATAAATAAATAAAATTAAAAATTGTCTGAAGGCAGCCAGAATTAATCATACTAAATGGGATAATACAGATTATTTATGTTTTTAATGTGGATTTCTTTGTTCCAGGAGGACGACAAGATGACGTTCCATCGGCACCCGGTAGCCCAGAGTACAGATTGCATCCGCGGACGGGTTGGGTACACACGGGGCCTTCATGTGTGGGAGATTCACTGGTCCACCCGGCAGCGGGGAACACATGCGGTAGTCGGTGTGGCAACCGATGAAGCACCACTACACTCACAAGGCTACCAGGTCAGTCCCACATGTCATCATGCATCCCATTGCTGAATGTGAGGCAGTAATTATTCAGATTAATGTTCTTAGTGTTTGGCACCTGTTGTAAAAGGCAGCTAAAAGAGGGCAGGCAGCCTCCCTCCTCCCTTTATTGGTGTAAGTTAAACAACTACATGGCTCTCCATTTATGGTAGCAGGATCATAGCTCTTTTGACTTGGCAGAGAGGACATAGAAGTGACACCTATTTTTTATCTGTGTCCTGTAAAACATATGGAGTTTTGCTGTTGATATGCATATTCATGTGGCAGTAGGAAAATGAGATATGATGGTGACGATGTTAAAGAGCTGCACTCTACATTTCCTTACTTCATATGAACACAGAAATTAAATTGCGATAATTACATTTACCGTCATACAGTATCACCATACTTTATTTTATGGATAGTGAAAAATTTACTTAATACTCTCTCTGTGCTAAAAAGAGATGTTTAGCAGTAACCAGAGTACAGTACTGTATAGTATAAGTGTATCCACTGTTTTTAAATCTTCACTCTATTGAGTTTAAAAACAGCAGTGAGCAGTTGATGGTGTGAAGATTAGCTTCATGTGTCATCATCATTGTGAGGAATTCAGATGACCATTGCCAAGTGGACTTTGTAAACTAAGATGATGCTACTGTACCTGTATTTCTACAAAGCTGTTATAGCTTTAGTACTTTGGAGGATCAGGACTTTCTTTAGTATACTGCATGAATATTACCATTACTAAAATTACAAACAGTGATCTATCAAGGCACAACTGTCATTCCCTTTACCAGTACTAAAGTTTATTACAGCAATGGTTGTTATGATAGTTATGCCTGTGAGGTGGATCAATGATTACAGAGACTTGAATGATTCATGAATGATTGTATGGCCCATATGACTAGGCTTGCTAATGATAGTTCTCCCACTGTTGCACATTCTTTTCCTTTGTTAATGTATCCTGCCTCACCTCATATTTAGGTAATAATGATGCAGCTGATGATGTAATGAAAGCAGAACAGTACTCATGGAAATCTTTCTCTATACAGAGTTTGGTCGGGAGCAATGATCAATCATGGGGTTGGGATTTAGGACGCAATAAGTTGTATCACAACGCGAAGCAGGGCAACTCCGGCATTACATATCCTTCACTATTAAACAACGATGAGACATTTGTTGTCCCAGATAAATTTTTTGGTAAGTAAATGAAAGATGCACTTCTTTCCAGTGAGTGAGAATTTTCATTAGGAAAATCCTTAAAGAAGTGGCTGAAGCAGAATGTTTTGTTCCTTTTTATTTTTAAGATTTTGCTGTGTGATAGTTGATTTCATACTTTTTTTTGGATAGTTACACAGGATTAGATGATGGATGGATGGATGGATAGTTACAGTTGTATCATGCAATATACAGGGTGTTATAGAGACGATCTTATGTAATAGAATATGTAGTCACCAGTTGTTCAGTTATTATTTAATGTAGTTCACTAGGCTATGCTTCGTAATTTAAGCATTCCATAATTTAGGGTTTTGAGACAGTAGTGGGCTATTCACCTATTATCTTGGGATTCAAAGCCACTGCATCATAGAGTACCACAGTTACCTACCCATGATGTTACTGCATCATCCAGAGTACCACAGTCACCTAACCATGATGTTACTGCATCATCCAGAGTACCACAGTTACCCACCCATGATGTTACTGCATCATCCAGAGTACCACAGTTACCTACTCATGATGTTACTACATCATCCAGAGTACCACAGTCACCTACCCATGATGTTACTACATCATCCAGAGTACCACAGTTACCTACCCATGATGTTACTCTAGCTACTCATTTTACTACCAACCCACGAAGGGTCTTGTGATGCCAGGCTCCTCTGAACTTGAACCTTGTGGACTCCAAGCTGAAATCACCACATGAAGGGATCTGTCTTCAACCCCCCACAAAGAGTGGACAAGGTTATGTTGGAAAATGCTGTCCTGGAGCCCTGTTGTTAAAACGAGAAACTCAGTAACTGTGTGTTCAGTAGAAAGGATTGTAACGTAGCACAAGAAGGAGACTCAGACCTATTTGATGTTACTGTTGAGATTGAATAATGGAACAGAGTTGCATTTCTTAAGGTGCTTCACATTAAACAGGAATAAAAAACTACAGTCTTTTCCAAGAAAAATATAAATGCCAAAATGTTATGCTCGTCTATCTATTTGTTTATTGCCTGACACCTTAATCCCATAAGAGATGGCCACAGAAAAAATTGTCTCCACATTTCCCTGACCTCTGCCATGCTTTTGAATAATATAATTGACTTGGGGAGAGTATAACATGTAGTGATAATAACTTTCCTCTTACAGTTGTTCTTGACATGGATGAAGGTACCTTGGCATTTGTGGTTGAAGGCCAGTACTTGGGCGTAGCATTTCGAGGATTGAAAGGAAAGAAACTGTACCCTATTGTATCAGCAGTATGGGGGCATTGTGAGATCACCATCAGATACATTGGTGGACTAGATCGTAAGTATGGTCATTGTGTACAGTATATTCAGTTCCATTGCTCTTATACATTTTAATACAGTCATATTTGAATACCCTGCTGTGGGCTTGAGTATCAGTTATTATATATATGTATGAAATGATTCTCTTGCTTAAAGCAAGAGAATCTTTTCAAAGAGAGGGTACTGGAAACAAGAGAGAGAGAATGAGTAGAGAATGAGCTTGAAGGTGAAATTGAAGCATGGTAGGCAAACAAGAGATGGATGAATATGATAATTAAGTCTTCAAGGAAGTGGAAAAATGCAAGTATTATATAGGAAGCTTAGGAATTGACATGGGACTTAATAGATAATAAAGTTCTGTACAGCTGGCATCAACTGTCTTCTCAGCTCTTGCTCTCCTCCCTATGGACTTTCCAAACCATTCTGATGAATCTGCAGCATCCTACAATGATGTCTGTTAGGACACAGATTAGTGTCATTTCTGTGTCAGCTTCTGCAGACATAGATTTTCAAAGTCCATGGAAAGAAAAGCAAAAGAGGTGTGCTGATGTGCCTGTTTGTACCAAGAAGCAAGAGTGGGGTTGACACTCACTTGTTAACGATACTCATTGGGAATGCAGTTAGCTTTTCTCACACTTCATGCGTATTGCTTCCTTGTTTCTGGGTTGTACCTCAGCCCATTTATTGGTGGAAATAAGAGAGTCATCATATGATTTTTCTTGTGAAGTGGAACCACGGTTTGAAGGCTTGAATGAATCATGAATTATTGTGTGGCCAGTTTCACAGCATATGTCATTTGTTTATGTACTTTTATTCTTTGTCTGTCATTGTTTCTGGATATTCTCTCACCCCCTCTTTTAGTTGGGACGTAGGGTTGGGACAATGATGATGATGATGGTCATATTTGCCCAGTTTTCCCGTCTTGGTCGCTTCCTTCTCGTCATACAGGAATGCTGCATCTAACTTCAGTACCATAGCCAATTACTGTATACCAGGGTTGGGAGTATTTAGAGCTTTGTTACATTTTCTTTTCTTGAGAAATGTTGGGATTGTCACCAAAAAATTCATCAAGAAATTGCTGATAACTCTTGGTGCATTATTTACAAGTACAGTAGCCTGTTTGAATCATTTTTATATATACTGCACTGTAGTATTATGACATTGTGACTACAGATGTTATACTTAATTGTACAGTCTTTGTGCATAGAACTGTCTTCTTATATGAAGATTGACCAGTAGCACTAAAAATTTTGTAATATTTCAGCTGAACCACTGCCATTGATGGACCTGTGTCGACGTGTGATACGACAGGCGGTTGGAAAATCTCGGCTGTCCCGGATTGAGGAGCTGGATTTACCACCGTCTATCACGCAGTACCTCTTGTATCATGACCGTAGGTGATAGTGTGAGGCAGATGCTTGCCCTGAGTCCCCTCCACCACCACCAGCCCCTGGCCACATCTTCAGGCCTTGGCCCGGCCCGGCTCTCATCCACATAGAGTCACCGCCGCACCGCCCACCAAGTATCTCCAGCGTCAGTTCTTTGATAATCAAAAACATCCTCTTTGGGAGATGTTTTTTTTTCTATAATTAAATTAATTGTGCCATATGGCATATTAAGTTAATCAGCATAATTTTATGCTCGAATTTCTTTCCTTGTGGAAATTAGCGGGTTTGGAACCAACGTAGGCAATTAATTTTGAGGGTCGAAATCATGGGCCAGTGCAACATACTGTACTGCTGGTAGATGCAGTCAAGTGCATATGCGGGACTCTTAGATGTACGTTTGTGTCTGTGTGTTAGTGTGGCTGCGAGCCATTGTGATAGACCAGGTCAGACTGGTGTGCTGCCCCCACACCCTCACACTCAGGTACCATGCCGGGAATAGTGGCAATGACAAGAGGCAGCTGAAGTGTTTTGCAGAACACGTGACATTTTTGAAAAGAAAAAAATACAAAGAGAAATGTAACAAACTTTTGACTGTGTGATACGTTTCGAACATTTAGTGAAACTTGATAAAGTGTAGTGGACACTAGGCAGTGAAACGTGGTGGGTGGCATCCGTCTGACCAGTGAGCCGATTGGTGAAGTGTTCATTGCAGGCCAGCCTTGTGTCTCTCCTCATTGCCTCTCTCGCATTTGTTCTGGAGACTGTAATGTAAGGTGGAGATCCAGCTCTGTAGTAGTGCTGGCAGGTTCAAGGGTGTATAGGGAGGTCATGTATTGCCCCTAGTCCTTACTCTAAATCTTTGGCGCTGCCATGGATGCTTCACTGTTTTTATGTCTTTTTTACACAATTATTTAATGTGAGAAAATAAACATGAATATTGTCCAGTACCAGTTTATGAGATGGCCACTGGGTCTGTGTAGTCTCCATCATAACCCAAAACTGAGTTAGTTGCTGGTTATCTCATTCAGTTCCCTCATTGTATTGTATGCTTAAGTATTCTTTTAAAAAAGTGCCATTTGCCGTAAGACTATGGTAGGACTATGTCAGGAGCTCAACCAACAAGCATGACATGGCATCAAGATCTACTGTTCTAGTGTGTTCTTATACTCTGACATCTCTCACCTAGTACGCAGCATCTTTGTACAAAAATATTAAATATTAATAGCTCAGTATTTTATTCTTTCCATATATACAGTATTGCTCTGAACATGTGTAACTGCTCTATATTGCCATTCTAAGTGGCACCCAAACCCAGAAAACTGAGAAATCCACACAAAAATACTGTACTGAAATCGAGCACACTTGTAGTACGGTAACTGGAGTTTTAGTGCCTACGTTAAGGTATAGGTATGAGAATGATGTAGCATGAAAGTGAAAAGTCAAGGGTAAGGGCAGAGGAAATTGAGCTTGCTGAGGAATGTATGGAGTGCTGAGAACAGATAGGATATGAAATATGAAAGTTGCGGAGTAAGGAAGTCTGTGGACACCAGAGCTGAAAAGAGTGTGCTTGAATGGTATGGTCATGTGGAGAGAGTGGGTGTGAATAGGGCAGTAAAAAAAAGTTATATCTGAGTGAGTTTGAAGGTGGGAGGTGTGGTAGACCAAGAAAAGGTGGCTAGATATGGTAAAAGAGAAGGCGAGGTGTGGAGAGTGATGAGGCTTGGGAACTGACTGTGGATTGAGCTGGTTGGAAAAATTTTGTACACACATTGTATTTCAAAGGTTGGACGCCACTGTTTTTTGCCAGTGAAGTGATAAGCATTGGATTGATTGTAGCTAATAGGTGGCATGAAGCATGTAAATGTTGATGTTTATGTCTGTGATGTCAGGATTCTGTGGGCCTGAGTGGTAAATGAGAGTATCCCTTTATTATTTTGCCTTTCTTTTTCCTCTCTCTCTCTCTTCTTGTTATCTAGACCCTTCCTTACCCCATCCAAGAATAGGAAAAGAGGTATAAAGGATGATGATATTATTATTGGTGTTATTGAATGGTGAGTGAATTGCAGTGTGTCTCATTCAACTGGGAAGCCTTGGAACCTTGGTTAGGATTTTTTTGTTTTTGTTTTCCTGGCTCTCGCTCCTACCTCACCTCACCTTAGGGTGAGAAAGGAGATCTGAATGATGATGATGATGGTGATGTCAGACGCATTGGGAATACAAAGGACAGTACTGTATTCTTTCTCCCATGCTCCAGGGATGGGGTATGTTTCCCATCCAGCATAATAATTTCTTGGGATTCAAGAAATTGCTTGACTTGTCATTCTGTCTAGCATCCCACCCATTAGCACTATAGTAAGAGAATGGATGGTGAGGCTTCCACAATCATATTTTTCCCTCTCATGCATTCTGAACCCTATCTTACCCCACCTGTTGCAGGGATGGAGGCAGGATGATGATTTACTGTATTCTCACTACTGTTATGTACCCATTATTTATTCTCTATAATCTGTCTTATGTTTATGTGAAGCTACAGAACGTGGCAAATGTTTTTGGTGTATCCGATAGAGCCAGATTCCAGGGGCTTGAATGATGAGTGAATGGAAGTGTGACCCATTAGACTGGGCAAATTTGGGTTGTCTGGACATTGCTACACCTTACCCTGCCTTAGGGTGGGAAAGGAGGTCTGGATGATGATGATGATGATGATGATGATGATGATGATCTGTATACTTTTTACACTAGTGCATGTATGGTGTAGATGGTAAGCTGCTAGGTGCTGTCAAGAGGTTTTATGATGGTAGTGAGGCATGTGTAAGGGTAAATGGGCATCTAGATGAATCGTTCACAATCAGTGTGGGTGTGCGACAGGGTTGTGTGATGTCCACATGGTTGTTCAATGTGTATATGGATGGAGTGATGAGAGAAGTAGCAACACGAGTAATGGAGAGAGGAATGGCGTTGGTAATGAATGGTGATGGATGGAATATCTCAAATATGTTGTATGCCAATGATGCAGTGCTACTTGCAAATACCGGACAAGAGCTTCGTAGACTAGTGTAAAGTTTTGCCTATGTCTGTGAGCGTCGTGTGTTGAGGGTAAACGTAGAAAGGAGTAAAGTGATGGTAATCAAGAGAGAAGGTGACTCCCAGTGTGATGTAATAATGAATGGAGAGAGACTGGAATTGGGGAGAGAGTTCAAATACCTGGGCTCGGTGATAGAAAAGAGAGGAAAATGTAGAAAAGAAGTGGAAAGTAGTATGACACAAGGAAGGAAAGTAGCAGGTGCTATGAAGGCCTTAATAGGAAAAAGAGGCTTGAGTGTTGCAGGTGCACGAGGGTTACATGAAGGAGTGTTAGTGCCAACTTTAACATGTGGGTATGAGACTATGGTGTCGCATGAAATGAAAGTCAAGAGTGACAGCAGTGGAGGTGGGACTGCTGAGGAATGTATATGGAGTACAGAGAGTGAATAGGATACGAAATAATGTGATTCGTGAAAGATGTCGAGTGAGGAAGTCAGTGGACACCAGAATCAAAGAGAGTGTACAGGGATGGTATGGTCATGTGGAGAGAATGAATAATAATAGATGGTGAAAAAGATATATCTGAGTGAATTTGAAGGGGGGAGGAGGCCAGGTAGGCCAAGGAGAAGGTGGAGGGATATGGTGGATGAGTGTGTGAGGAAGAGATATGGAAGTCGGTTAGGCTAGGGGACTGACAAGAGATCGAGCTGGCTGGATAAATGTTAAGAGAAGAAGTGTATGATCAGGGATTGGGCACCCCTTCTTAACGTGACTTCGAATTGACTCTATTGCATATGTTTATGTGAAGCTACAGAATATGGTGAAAGTTTTTTGGCATCTCAGATAGAACCAGTGTTCCGGGGGCTTGAATGATGAGTGAATGGAATCATGGCCCATTGGATTAGGCAGACTTGGGCTGTCTTGATGCTGCTACTTCTCACCCTGCCCTAGGGTGGGAAAGGAGGTTCGGATGATGATGATGGTGACGTATTCTTCCAGACATGCACTGAACAGTTTTTTTAAGTACTGTACAGTATTTTTGATAAGTAGCTATGAATCGTTAGGAATTTCACACTAATAAAATCACTTGTTCATGGTTTAAACAACATGACATGTTTACTGTACAGATAGATCCAACAGTGACCCAGATTTTAATTCTTCATGCATATACTTGTATCGTAACTCTGTGACTGCTAGGATTTTTTTCAAGTGCTCAGAAATGATAATATGGTGTTATCTTAAATGAAGGTCCAAGGTGGGGCAATAGTGGAGAAAGTGTTACTTGAGACAGTTTATGAAGCTTTTGGCTGTACTGTATATCTGGTGCCTTGTTTTGGATCCTCTCTCTTCACATTGGCTGCATGCTTGATCAGTAGTGGTCTCACCAAGTAGTATAAGCAGATAAGAAAATGGAATAAGATTCGCTTGAAGGCTGCCATTCATCAAAGTCCACTTCCCCCACTCAGCAACTGTGGTAGGCTTTGACTGCTGAATCATCTTTTTCTCAGACTCTTGGTGACACAGGAAACCTCTTAGTGCCCTTTTCTTGGCAACATATATTGCATATTACATTAAATATGATGAGGAAAAAGAAAAATGTTAGTGCATTTAAGTACTTAAGGGGTACAACAAGGAGAAAAGGTTGCTGGTTCTTTGAAAACAGTGATAGGAAACAGGGAAGTGGGCATGGAAGTAAAAAAGTCACTGCATGATAATATTGTGATACCAACTCTACTGTATGGATGTGAAGCTTGGACCTTGCTGGAAGGACTCAAGGCAAGAGTGAGAGAGGTGGAAATGAGCTATTTGAGAGGAGCATGTGGAGTTACATAGAGAGACAGACTGACAAATGAGGAAGTGAAGGAGCATTGTGGTGTGGATGTGAATATGAGGTGGTTTGGCTATGTGGAGAGGATGGAGAGTCAGAGACTAATGAGGAAAGTGTATGTGAGTAAGGTGGAGAGGGGGCGAGGGAAGGAGTAGCCGAGGATGAGAAGAAGGGATGGTGTGGAAAGGTGTATGAGAGAGGGGGTGTGTGAGCTGGGGGGAGGGCAGTGAAATGGTGGGGGACAGGGTGACATGGAGGCGATTTGTTTGTGGCCATCTCTTACGGGCTTGAGGCGTCTGGCAATTGATAGATAGATAGACATACGTTTGCCTAAGTTACAATGTACAATACACAAAGGAATAGAGCTTTGATGGGTCATTATGTAGCTGATGCACTTTTGAATGTTTGTAGGTTGACCAACATGAGGCTGGATAGTCTGAGTGTTGAGCTGCCTGTCCTCTGTTCAGTGTAACCACTAACCAGATGCATGTCTGCACTCCTTGTGGGAGCTTGTGTACAAAAAAATTAACACTTACTCAAGATGTAATACTAAAACATACATGTGGATTTACACAGAAATGCAGACTTGAGGAAGTTTGTGTTATGGCAGTGATGTGGATGTGCCAGATGGTGGTAGAAATAGCCTGAAATGGTTTGATGAAATGGAAAAGTGAAGAGAGAGAGTGGCTTGGAGAGTTAATGACGTGGAGGGAAAGAATGGGAGGAGTGGGCTGAGGATGATGTGGAGAGGGATATGAATGAGAAATTAGGTGAAAGTTTGAGGGAAAGGACATTGATGGCAGAGGAAAGGGTGACATGGAGGTGACTTGCTTGTGACCACCATTCCAGGATCAAGGTATCAGGCAATACAGGTAGATAGCTAGATTTCTGGAAACTAGGTAAATATCAGAACTAAAGGAACAAATGAAACTGAATCCAGCACACATATATGATAGATTTGTTAGGCGAGTTTACTGTATGAGTGATGATACTGGTATGAGGAGAGGTGGGGAGGAGTGGGAATGAGTTGGAGAGGAGTGCAAAAGTAGTAACTTAAGAGACAGTAATGTGTGCTTTGGGAAGTGAGCATTGCTTAATAGGAACAGAAACACCTGGAGGTCCAGTTGTTGCAGCCACCTCTCACAGGATGCACCATCAGGTAAGCCTTGTATATGCCATGGTCTTGATAATGGACCCAGTACATAGCTGTCATGCAGTGTCCTCCTTTTGGAGGGTATGGAAATGGGTGTTCTGAATGTTTGGTATTTTATGTGTCTATAACAACCCAGTTCTGCATCAAACATTTGTCTTGTTATGTAGTATTCCCAGTGTCCAATATATATATATATATATATATATATATATATATATATATATATATATATATATATATATATATATATATATATATATATATATATATATATATATATATATATATATATATATATATATATATATATATATATATCCTATTATCATGTCGTACTCTGAATGATTTTCCGGCTGGCTATCTCCCCATCCTTCAGTTGGAAGGTGGCGTACAAAAGTGTAGGATGCTGTACTGTATTTTACAGCTTCCAGGAACTGTATGTAGCTACTGCGGCTACATGTTGTTAGGTTTCCATCATTATACTGTCTATAGCCAGAAACCTTCCTCATCCCTCCATCTCATCCTGAGTAGGATCCGTTAGGAGAGGTTTGCTTGGTGTGTTGTAGGGAGAGGGGTGGTTATTGGATGGTAGCAAGACGACTTTGAGGCCCCCGACTGTTCGTGGGTCGTTCCGGCGGACAATATTGCAGCAGGCGATGTTTCATCCAGCAGGTAGGGATAATGGGTTTTATATATATATATATGGCCTAAGGGGCGACACCGTGTGTACCGTGGCAGTGGTTCATTCCAGTTAGAATCTCTTGCTACCTCCTCCCAGTCCTCTCTCTCTCTCTCTCTCCTGTTACTGATAACGAATCCCAAACATGCCTGTTCAGTAACTTAGTTCCTGAATTGATCAGCTAAATACTGTAGATCCGAGCCCAAACTTACTCATCGGATGTGGACTATTGGTGAATCTTCTGTCTTTTCCTCTAAGCCTTACCGCTTATATTAATTAACCAATGAAGTGTCGTACTCATTTCTTCGTCTGGCACGTACATGTCTGAGCCCTTTAATGTGCAAGGTTATGTTGGGCGAAAAGTGGACATACCCGGTTATAGTGGCGGCGCCGGGGGGGAGGGGGGAATAACAACGTTCGCATGGTATTTCCTTTATTATACCCAGATGGCTAGTCATCCTGATAAAGAGGATCGTCCTTATGTTCTACTTGCAACTTGCAAGCTACGGCTTCCACCGCTAAATCAAAAATGCTTGGAGAGGGGGGGCATGTTTATCTGGGCGCGGCGTCAGGTAATAGATATATGGATTTTGCTAGCAAGGGCTGCTTGCATTGCATGGAGTTCATCAGTTATGGATGCCTCTGACGTCACAGTAGAATCATTTGCTTGATGGGACAGATGCAGGTGTTGAAGTTTTACTTTGTCCATTTTAACGAACAGAAATGTATGGTATATGCATCTCATAAGAATTTTTTTGACAACAAAAGATTTCAAGGGCGTAAGGAACGTTATAAGTGAAATAATATATGGGAGTGAGTTGCTGTCGATGCAATTGCAACTAGTTATTAGTCGCCATCACATAATCAGAAATCGATAACTGGAAGCACTGGATACTAATATATGGAACAAAGCACATGATAACTTGAAATAACTGGCAATGGATTATAATGTTAAATTCCGACTTTGTTTTGGTTTTGGAAACCTTCCTCCCAGTTGCAGTGTCTATAGTTGGAACCTCGGGCAACCGGTTAAACACACAGTAGGTTCTCAGCTGTCGTCTGGTGTGTTGTTCCCTACCACTCCGGTACATCATAATGGCTACCAGCAGGTTCTGTGACGTTCAGCAGGCCCCTCCCATTGAGGTTTTCGCCGTCAGTAAAGCCTTCACTGACAGTACCCACGAGAAGAAAGTCAACTTGAGCGTAGGAGGTAAACGCAGTCTCCGTATCTCTGATATACTGTATTGACATCCACAAGTTACCTGTCATGCTTTCGTTTCATAATCATTTTGTAGTGGCTCATAGATGTGGAAACCGGTTACTTTCCATGACATACCGATTATTTTTAAGAAATTGTAGGCCGTAACGTAGATATGTGCGATAGGATGGTATCGGTACATTTATTCATTGACTTTTTTTTAATTCTCCCACCCCCCTAAATTCTTAAGCCATGACTAAACAAATTTCAGCCAGTACTAATCAGTGTGCTGCATTTGGTACAAGGGTGTTCTTAAAAACTGAACCGTAATGTAGGGGCCTGACATTTTTGTAAAAATATAGACCTTCCACTGATACAATATTATTATTATTATTTTTTTTTTTTAATAAAACATACCTTAGGTTTTAAATGTAGATATTGGTACTAGTAATTCAGCAGTCGTTGTAATGTAAATTTTACTTGCTGAGTAAGTTGGATGATATCTTATGTTTCCACAGAATTTGGGTCATAAATGAGTGAAGCTGATAGAACCTAATCCGTGGCATTAACATTTCAGGGACTGAATAATGCAGGTTAGGTCCATTTATGTTTGGTTTATACTGTATAATATCTTTTTTTGGTAAATTTGGGGACAAACACAGGTTTTGTGGATAAAACTAGTTTTTTTTTTTATTTGGTTTATACTGTATAATATCTTGTTTTGGTAAACTTGGGGACAAACATGAGTTTTGTGGATAAAACAAGATTTTTTTTTTTGTATTTTTTGTCATTTGAGTTTGACTTTATTTCATGTATTTTCCCCTCCACCCTACCCCAATAGCAATGCACAATCCCAGTCATTTGAAACCTGCAGTTGTGGGTATTGTTTCAGCCCATAATGAATCTGGTTACCAGTATTTTATGGGTGTTCTATAGATAGATTTTCCCTGTGTAAACACATCCTCTGTTCTTCAGTAGCACTTCCATCAGATATCAGTACAGTACATACTAATGGAGGACGAAAATTTTAATAATTAGCCTGTTATCGGTGAGGATGAGTTGTGTGTTTTACTGCAGTCAGTCACTGTCTGAATTGATGCTGCCTAACAATTCTGGTTTGCTGTGGCCTCTTTGAAACAACACACACTCACCTTTTCTGGCCCCCCCCCCCTCCTTTTTTTTCCCCCCATAAGGAATGTAAGGCTTATGACAAAGATAAAGTTGAAATTTGTTTTGGCAAGAAATGAATTCCTCAGGGCCATAGGTTAATGGCTGAAATGAAGTGGCTTGTAATTCACTTTCTTTTTGGGGGGGGAGGCAAGCATATCTCTAATTTAGTCATTTCTGTTGGAAATAAAGTTGTAAATCAAACAAATCACAAAAACAAAAACAAAAACAGGAAAATCATTTTCTTTGTGAAGTATGTAGAGTGCTGTGTGGGTTGAAACAAGAAAAGTAGCTACTCATTTTTTTTCTAACTTCACAAAGATCCTAAACCTCTGTCAGCTACTGGTAGGTTGATGGTCAGATGTAGTCAGGTTGAAGAGTTGATTTGGCTTATAACTAAGGAGATGCAATTCTCTGTTCAAACTAGCAAAGGTTTATCAAATGTAATGCAACCACAACCTATTATTCAAGTTGTGGGAACGGTCCAGTGTTATCAGGTAAAAATACACCAACATCAGTTCAGTATAACATTACAGTAGGTACCAGAGACTAACAACCCCTCAAATTTTGGCAGCATATCGTACGGATGAGGCAAAGCCCTGGGTATTACCGGTGGTGCGGAAAGTGGAGGCAGAGCTGGCAGCTGACACTTCCCTCAACCATGAGTACCTACCCATTCTTGGTCTGGAGGCATTTGCTACAGCTGCTGCAAAGATGTTACTTGGGGCCTCACACCCTGCACTTGCTGAAGGCAGGGTATGTATGATTTTTGTTTATTGTTTTTATTTATTTATTTTTTTAATGGTGATAGGTGGGAGTGCCCATCATTTACTCACTTCTGCCCTCTTGAAGATCACCTATCATTTCGTCTTTGCCAACCCTTCTCTCTTCTTGCTTATCACTTTTCATTGTGTTACTTTTTATTACTCTTCATTCCACTTCAGTTTTGCTTTATACACCAATCCTAATTTGTTGTAAGGATGGGTGTAATGGGGTCTATAAATGCCCACATTGCCGGTAGGCAAAGGGGGGGATCCTCTCTTTGGCTTTGTGGTAACATGCACTCGTGTGGTGTGTGTCGGCCTGAGTTTGAATCTTGGCCAGGCCAGTATAGTTAATTTGATAAGCTTCATTTCAGTTATTACATTGGTTAGCAGTGGTATGGGATGTGAAGCAAGGCTTGGTTAGTAACAACAATGTTCCTTGGATAGATGACAACGATCCTTGTCCTACATCCAGGAGATGGGCTGTTCAGTGTGATCTGCAGAGTCCCATGTGGTGGCCTCCAATGCTGCGCTACCACGTATGTTTGAAACGCACCAAATTAATCGCCAGGGGGAGAAAAGAAGGGTGTAATGGGGTCTATAAATGCCTGCATTGCAGGTAGGCAAAGGGGGAGATCCTCTGGCTCAGTCGTAACATGTGCGCATTTAGAGTGCGTGTGCCTGGCCAGGACAGTCCGATTAATTTGATAAGATTCATTTCAGTTGTTATATGATGTTAGTTGGTAAAGGTTAATGTCAGTATTAACATACTTTATTTGGCAGGTAACAGCAGTTCAAACTCTGTCAGGAACTGGAGGCCTGAGAGTGGCAGCCGAATTCCTTGGACGAGTTCTGAAGTACAACACCATGTACCACTCTAATCCTACTTGGGGTATGTCATGTGATTAGTCACTGTAATATTAAAAAAAAGCATAGATATGCAGTTGGGGACACTGATATTTAGCAATGCCATCTTGATAAGTATTGAGACTGTGAACAGTGACTTTAAATCATTGACATGATCTTTGGAATCTTTGCAACTCATGTGAGTGGCTACTGGATTGTTTTAAGAATTTCATATGGTAAATATTCAGTCAAAAGTGGAATATTGTGGTCTGCAACAGTGCATTATAGTTTAATAAGGTACAATTCCAGTTTTACATAGGGAACTGAAGTGTTTATACTGCATGTACAGTATACAGTATTTGTAAACTTTTACTTAGCTCTGAAAATGTGTATACTGATAACCAAAGTTACGCTCTTTTTATTTTTTCATTAAGGAAACCATCGCCTGATCTTCTCCCAAGCTGGTTTTTCAAGCATCAACCAGTACCGGTATTGGGATGCAGAAAAACGAGGTCTCAATTTAGATGGAATGATTGAAGATCTCTCCAATGCCCCAGAAAATTCTGTCGTTGTCCTTCATGCATGTGCTCATAACCCAACAGGAGTTGACCCTACACAAGTATGAGATTTTTTTATTATGATTCATTCTGTACTTACTATACAGACTGAGACAGTGGTATGAGTATGCATGTTACAGGAGGATTGCTTGAAAACGTGTTAGTGTCTACATTAATGTATGAGTTTGAGACTGGTGTGGCATGAAAGTCAGAAATAGAGTAAGAGAGCAGAGGACTCCTGAATTTGCATGGAGTGTCTAGTGGGAGATAAAAACATAGTGATATATGATAGGTGTGGAGTAAGAATGCTGTTGCAGTAATAGAGAAGAGAAGCATTCCTAGATGCTGTAAACAGATAAGGAATGTAGATATGATGGTTATGCAAATATGAGATCAGACTGAAGGTGATAAGAGATATTGTAAGTCAAGAGGTATGGTAAGCCTAGAAGGTAGATGGCTTTAGTAGCTAAATGAGTGAAAATGAGAGGTATGGAAGTTAATAAGACTAGGGAATTGAAATGCTTGGATGAAGTATGTGTAAAGCTCATAAATGGTTTGGTACCTCCCTCACATTTTCTTTTTCTTTGTGTGTATGTGTGTGTGTGTGTATAGAAATGACAATGATTAGGTGGATGTTCAGTGCATCCATGAGTGCGAGGCCTGGAAGCATTAAGAGGTAGGATGGGACTAGGGTGTATTGATGTGATGAGGAGAGGTTGATTGAGATGGTTTGGGCATGTCGAGAGGATGGGGGATGACATTTGGATGCAGAAAGTGAGAAGTGTTACCATAACGTTAGGGGTAGGGTTGTGAGAAGTAAACCGAAAAAGACCTGAAATGAGGTCATTGAGGGTGACTGCAAGGATGACTGACTGAATACAGAGGCTGCCAGAGATCGAGCAGCATGGAGAGCTGCCATTAGGAGACCAAGGCTGACACGTGCAAGGTTTTTGTATGTGCAGTGACCAGTTACACCTTCTAATTGAGACTCAACTGGATGCCACTTAATCAACGATGACAACAGCAAACCATTCCTACCAAACTGAACTCCACTGGAATTGGCATATTGTCCTATCTTTTCATGTGTATGTGTGTGTGTGTTATGAAATGGTTATGGCTGACTTGTTTGTGAAATGCATCTGATAAGGTGTCATGTGCTTGTGAGTGGAGTGAGGATAATGGGGCTTTAGGGATTATGTGACCCATTTCAGTGGACTCAGTATGGGCCTACTGTTAATAGTTCTTCCATTGTAGTACCTTTTCCCTACATATTGCTGGATCCTACCTTACCCCATCTTTAGGTGAGAGAGATGGTCAGGATGATGATGATGATAAAGATGATGATGATGACGACAACGACTGCTGTTGTTTGGTATAATCTGTTGTATCCTACTCAACAGTTGGAAAATCATTATCATCATCATCCAGACCTTTCCCACCCTAGGACAGGGCAAGGAGTAGCAGTGTCCAGACAGCCAAAGTTTGCCTAATTCAATGGGCTATGCTTCCATTCAGTCATCATTCAAGTCCTTGAAATTCTGGTTCCATCAGCTAGGCCACAAAAAATTTCACTACATTCTGTAGCTTCACATTAGAATAAACTCTGTTTATGTATATCATTTTATTTAGGACCAGTGGAAGAAGATTGCGGATGTCGTTGAAGAAAAGAAGCTGTTCCCCTTGTTTGACTCTGCATACCAAGGATTTGCTTCGGGAGACCTGGACAACGATGCCTGGGCAGTGCGTTACTTTGCTGAACGTGGCTTCGAGATGATGGGCACCCAGTCCTTCTCAAAGAATTTTGGATTATACAGTGTGTTCCTTTCTAAATTATGTATATTTAAAGGTTTAATATTGATGACTGTATGATGAGGTGAGGAATACAGCATACTGTTGGATAAGAATTATTTTTATTCACTCATTATTTTAAACACGTATTGCTTAAAAAAAAAAAAAAGCAGTTTTGATTCAGTACCATTCATAATGTTTCAGACAATCCCTACCATAATACAGTATTCTACGTGACCAACATGCATTTCAGTCACCCCTGGTTTCACATCCTCATTCATAATCCATGTGATACTTTTAAGAATTATTTGTATAGTTCATACTTTATTATTTATGGTATAAATAATTGTAAAACTTCCAGGTCTTTCCCCACAGATGAGCGCATTGGTAATCTGATGATTGTGGTGAAGGACCCATCCTGCATTGTTCCCATGAGATCCCAGCTGACGTTACTTGTACGAGGGTCCTATTCCAATCCTCCCTGCCACGGTGCTCGCATTGTATCCAGGGTACTCAATGACCCAGCACTTTTTGAGGAATGGTTGGTACCTTGGCTTAATATTTTTTTGATATTGGGACATTCAGCGTACACAATATTTTTTGCCTTGCCCAGACGATTTCATTCAACCTAGGAGAGGCATTTCAAACTGGCACTGTTAGATATTGCTGTCCTTTATGTGCACAATACAAGAAGTCTTTTCCAAAGCTGAGTACAAGCATCTGGTAGCCGTCTGATAAAAATGAAAACGATCTTTGGAGTGAAGGGGTTAAATTTGTTCAGAAGTTCCATATTCATCTCTGGGGTAGCTATAAAAATATCAACATACTATCAGCAGAATAGCATGAAGGGCATTTCTCCAGAGTTGTGCCTGTTTCCCTTGTCGAACAAAACTATTTGTATTTCAGTGGTACAAAATCAGCTGTGGCAAAATTTATTGCACAGGCTAATGTTCTTAGAGAAGACTGTTGAATAAATTGGAAAGTTACTGAAAAGTGAAATATAACTTAGCATAAATGACTCCAGAAACTTACATATTCATCACTTATCTTGGTATCTTTATCTTCATCAGCATATCATCATCATTCAGATCTCCCTTCCCACCCTAGGGCAGGGTGAGGAGCAGCAACGTCTGGATAGCCAAAGTTTGCCCAGTTCAGTGGGCCACGCTTCCATTTACTCATCAGATAGGCCAAAAAAAAAATTTCAACACATTGTGTAGCTTCACGTATACCTACAGTATCTGATAGTCACTTCAAACACTGTCACAATAAAAAGGGGTGCCAAATCCCTGGTTATGCATTTCTGCGCACAAAATTCATCCATCCAATTCAGTCTCTTGTCAGTCAGTCTCTTAGCTTCACCAGCTTCCATATCTCTTCCTCACACACACATCCACCATGTCCCTCCTCCTCCTCCTCCTTGGTCTACGCCGCCCCCTCCCTCCTTCAAATTCGCTCAGATATACCTTTTTCACCACTACTGTCATCCATTCTCTCTGCATGACCAAACAATCTCAGTACACTCTCCAATTCTGGTGTCCACAGACTTCCTCACTCCGTTTCTTTCACATATCACATTATTCCATATCCTATCCACTCACTTTACTCCACATACATTCCTCAGCAGTCCCATCTCCACTGCTCTTACTCTTGGCGTTTTATTTTCATGCCACGCAGTCACACATCAGTATGTTAAAGTTGGCACTAACCCTCCTTCATGTATGCCTCGTGCAGCTGCAGCATTCAAGTCTCTGTTTCTTATCAATGCCTTCATAATACCATCTACTTTCCTTTCATGTGTTACTCTGTATTCCACTTCTTATGCATATTTTCCTCTTTTCTATCACTGTATCCAGGTATTTAAACTTTCAGGAATTCCAGTCTTTTTCCATTCACTGTAGCGTCACATGGGAAGTCACCTTCTTTCTCACATACCATCTCTTTACTCTTTTCTACATTACTCTCAAGGCGCGACGTTCGCAGACATCTACAAAACTCTGCACTAGTCCTCCAAGCTCTTGTCCGGTATTTGAAAGTAGCACTGCGTCATCAGCATACCAGAGATTTGAGATATTCGATCCATCACCATTTATTACCAATGCCATCTCTCTCTCCATGACTCATGTTTTTTCATCTCTTATCGCCTCATCAATATATATTTATTGAAAAACCATGGGGACATCACAGCCATGTTGCACACTCACATTGATCGTGAACCATTCACTTAGATGCCCATTCACCCTTACGCATGCCTCGCTACCATCATAAAAACTTGATGGCAGCTTACCATCTACACCGTATGTGCACAAAACCTTCCACAATCTTTGTCTGTCTGCTTTGTCGTATGCTTTTTATAGATCCATAAATGCCATAACACATTTTTGTCCTTACATGGCTTCTCTACTATCTGTCTCACTGCAAGTATTTGATCCACACATCCCCTGCCACTCCTAAAACCACCCTGTTCATCACTCACCAGGACTTCTGATATCTCTCTTATTTTCTCTATAACAGTGGTTCTTAACCTTTTTTGAGTCACGGACCCCTTCGAGAATCTGGTGAAAGTTATGAACCCCTTCCCTACAAAAATGCACATAAACACAGCATTTTGCATGCAATGGATATACTTTATTTTATTGAAAACTGCCTCATGCAGCGTATGACATGCACAAAGTATAAAACAGTCTTTACAAAGAATTATTTTCTTACTCTTTTTCATGCAAAAATTTATGGCCACTCAATGAAAAAATGAAATACATTAAACTTGTGCAAATTAAACAAAACAAAACTTTATTTCTGCTCAAAAGTTCATTTCAACGGTAGGGTTGTTGTTGTTTGGCTTGAACAAGATGAAATTGTGGAGTGGTCTTTGACAAGGAAACACTTATGTCATCACTGACATCCAGTTGATTTCGACTTTTCGTTTTGATAGAAACAAGCGCTGAAAACCCTGACTCACAAAGGTATGTAGTAGCAAACTGAATCAGAGCATCCATAGCTCGTGTTGCCAGACGAGGGTAGGCGTGTGTCAACGAACACCAGAATTTAAGACCGTTTTTTTTTTTTTTTGTTTTGTTTTTTTTTTTTTGGGGGGGGGGGCACAGCTAATGATGCCAAATGGCATCACACAATATCACTAAATTGTTCTCAGTTATTCTGACCTTCACGGACCCCCTGAAGCCCATCCATGGACCCCAGGTTAAGAACCCCAGGTCTATAATAATTCTTCTGTATACCTTCCCTACAACACTCAGTAAACTTAGGCGATGATAATTCTTGGACTCACTTCGCTCACCTTTTTTTTTGTACGGGGGTACAATCACTGCCTTTTTCCACTCTACTGCCACAGTTTCACTCATCCATGCTGTCTTACATATCTCCAAGCACTTCGTTCTACTCTTCCCACTACACTTAATCATCTCTGCGAACACCTTATCAACCCCAGCTGGTTTCCCATTTTTAAGCTGCATCACAGCATTCTTCACCTCTGCGGGTGCTTCATTTCCTGGCGCTGCATTCTTTCTTTGTATACCCCAAAAACCAATCATGTTAACAGTTACTTTGCTGTCTCTGTTCCCATTCATCAGACTTTAAAAATATTCTTTCCATCTGGTCCTTATTTCATCCCCATGGGTTAATAATCAATGACTTACATCCTTCACACTTTCACATTTCTTTCCACTGTCACTTCTACATTTCCACATCTTTTTCCAGAATAACTTCCATTTGCAGTGTAATTTGCATACATTTTTCTTCTTAGGTCATCATTTACTTCTTCACTAGTCTACATGCTTCTTGATCTCAATATATTCAGTTCTTTCAAGTGAACCCCTGTCCTGTAACCACTTTAGCCACTTCTTCCTCATTTCCTCCACTACTCTCTTAACCTCTTCAACCCACCATGCTGTACCCTTCTTCTTTGTTGTTACTCTTGCCACACCACACGCAACTTTTGCATTCCTAACTAAGCGGTCCCTATATGTATTCCACGGGCTGTCCAGATCCATTTCATTCCAAATCACTGATTCTAACTCCACCCCTACTTTAGCCCTGTATTCATCGGCTATTTCTTTGATCCTCAAATTCTCAACTTTCAGTCCCTATCCCTGACTGCTTGTCTGTCTTTATCTTATTATTATTATTATTACAGTATTACAAAGCTTAGCAGGTGTATATCATGACTTTTTCAGTCACTTTTAAAATCACAGTATTCTTCTTCACTTGGAGGTACAGCTCAGCTTTGAGAAGAATAGTTAATATAATTTTTATTTCGTTATCGAGTATATTTAAGTTGACCAAAAGAAAATATTGTGTTATATTGTAATTTAAAGACTAGATGATGGATGGATACAGTTAGTTACCTTTATAATAAAATACTTCACATAATAAGAGTTTACTGCAATAAAGCATATAGTGTACAGTACTTCCTCCCCCTCCCGTCCCACTTTTGGCCCTCTCTTGTTGTTGATCCTGGTGCAGTTGTAGTTCTTGCAGTATCAAATTATAAATGTGGTCACTGCTTAACAGGAAAGGCTGCATCAAGACCATGAGTGGACGTATCATTGAAATGAGGAAGGGCCTTAGGGAGCGTCTAGAGAAGCTTGGAACTCCAGGCACATGGGACCACATCACTGCACAGATTGGGATGTTCTCCTTCACTGGGATGACAGGTTAGGGCTTATCATTGTTTTCATTCTTGTGGTGGTGGTGGTGGTGGCTCCAGGCTTATCTAAATGTGAACTCTAGACTGAAGGGTGAAGGTGAAGTTGCACCTTCCACAGTCAGAGGATAGGTGAAGACTTAAGGGATTTATGTATAACCGAGCATTGGAGCCACCTAGCCATGTTGGTGTGAATGTCTTTCTGTAGCGCCCTTCTTCCTCATAATGTTCTGCCAGGTGCTTCATAAATGATTCATAGGTGCATTACCCCACTTCATAGCACTCTCCCCATAACTAGACTTAACACTTTTTTTTATTTTTATTTTTTTATTTTTTTTTATGACCCTTAATTTCACATAAAGATGGTGAGATAGGAGCCAACAAAATATGGCTTAAGTCTGTGATAAGGGGGGAAGAGGGCAGAAGAATTTTGTAGGTAGCTACAGATTTCATTGTTGGCAAATATATTAGCACAAAACAAATTGTAATCCCCAGTTCCTCTTAACTCCCTATGTCAGGAGCATAGGGATCTTGGGCAAGGTGACCTAGTCCAGACATGTAAGATGAGGGTGGCCAGTCACTTCTCCTGTAGTGGCATTATGTTAGCAATTAACTCCAACCATCCTTCAGGTTAGACTTGTATGGGCCATGTCCAGTCAAGAACCTTAACTTCTTAGACCTATATTATAGTTCATTCATTCAGCATCTAATCCAGTGTTGTCCCATGAGGAGCATAGGAGCCTGGGGCTAGTTTAGCATGTTAGTCCAGACATTTAAGATGAGAATGACCAGCCTCACTCATCCCTGAGTGGCATTATGTGAGCAATAAACCCCAGCCACCTCATGGATATAAACCTACACCTGCCTAATCCAATTGGAGCACCTTAATTGCCCAGTAAGCCACCAGGTGCCATAATTTGGTTATAAGGTTACCACCCAGCATAATAAATGGTTTCCTGGTGTACAGGAAACCATATGGCTTGTCTCTCACTGTAGAGTCACCCATAGACAGAAGGAAGAGGAAAGAATGAAGGAAAGAAAGACAGAAGAGGTAGGATGGAAAGAAGAGAGAGAGGAAAGGGCAGGCACCCGAGAGCAGCACCACATCGAGGGAGTGAAGTGAGCGCCCCCACCAATCACTTTATAGTGCTATATCAAACGAGAATGCTCATAAATAATATGTTTATTCATTCAGAAATTGTATACAACATAAATACACTAGCATGCAGACATGACTATGTACAGTATAGCTTGAGCTTGTCTACATCATTGCTTCATTTGTAATGTGATATTGAAAAGTCAAGAACTTGAGGGTATTTGTTCATTCGTATGAACAAACCAAGATTGTTTAATCAGAATTATCTTTCAGGTATAAGTGAAATGTAGGAGTGGATTGGAAAGTTTATTCTTGTATTTTAATTTCAGCTGCCCAAGCCAAATATTTGGCAGACAAGTACCACATATTTCTCCTGTCCAGTGGAAGAATCAATATGTGTGGCCTTACTACAGGGAATATTGATTATGTAGCAGAGGCAATCCATGATGCTGTATGCAACGTCAAGTAGCTTGTGAAACACCATTAATCACATACTGGTACTAGAGTAGAAGAGAGGTTATTGGTACCGGGACTGTAAATTGTAGAGTAGATGGGACTGCGGATGGGTTGATCAGGTAAGTACAGATTTATAAGAACTTAACATTAGCAAAGATAAGACAATGGTTCTTGCATTAAGGTCACTTGTAAACTTAGCAGTTATTTTATTGTGGTAATCAAAGAACTGAACGGATCATGCAGTATGCAAAACTGGGATGTTTAGATTAATCACAGTCCATGGTGGGTGTTCCTGAAGTGCAGTACAGTATAGTGCTTCAGCATAGCAGTACCATCATGCTTTATTAACATGGCTAGTTTTGTGCATTATACCAGATGTATTTCTAGATAGTTATTTGTTTTTATCTAAAATCTTTATCTAGTAACTGTTGTACAGTACTGTTATACTGATTTTATTAAAATATTTATTACCCATCTTAATAAAATTTTAGTTTCATTAGAACAGCAATAAATATTACCGGTACTACTTTAAGATTTTGACACTGTGTATAGAATACTTAAGTGAAATACATTTTTTTCTTGCACTGCATTTTAACCCTTTCAGTCCAGTGATTTGTTTATTTTTGCTGTGACACTTCAAAACTGTAGGGGTTGGATGCACAAGTAGTCTTCATTAACTTGTACACTACCTAAGGTAACTATATCTGACAATGCAAGAATAAACTATAAAGTACATATTAGGGCAGTTACCGTATACGAGGTTGGTGTAGGGAAAGACGAGTCTGAGACAAAGTTTTATTCCTGACCAGTTTCACCCCAAAGCTTCTTCTTCTGAAGAAGCCTTTGGGTGAAACTGGTCAGAAAAATAATGTTTGTCTCACACTCATGTTAACCTACACCACCCTCACACATCATTATACTGATATGGTTCAAGTTCACGATTTAGTCAGTGTATAATTTGCCAGTATTATCCAACAGGTAAACAAACAATACCGGTATACTTAGTCATGTAGTGTGTGCACAGTAATTAGCAGTATATGATAATTATAAAACAATCACACCTTGTGGTCAACCATAACAAAACTGAAATTTAAGAGTACAGGCAGAACCTAATATACAATTAGTTTGTTTGGGGTAAAAATGATCACCAATAGACTTACTGTAAATCAGGATGGTTATAACATGAACTTGAAGAGAAAAGTGCACGATCAGGGATTGGGCACCCCTTTTTAACGTGACAGCGTCTGGATTGACTCGTATCAAATATTTTTATGTGAAGCTACGGAATGTGATGAAAGTTTTTTGGCAAATCAGATAGAGCCAGGATTCTGGGGGCTTGAATGATGAGTGAATGGAAGTGTGGCCTATTGAACTGGGCAAACTTGGGCTGTCTGGACACTGCTATTCCCCACCCTCCCTAGAGTGGGAAAGGAGGTCTGGATGACGATGATGATGATGAAGAGATATATCTGGAGGGAAACCAGGGTTACTTTTATATGACTTTACCCATACCTAAGTCTATACAGGTCAACTCTGCTATATGGTCTGGCTATGTTTATGGAAAACCTATCAGATAATGATTGTATGGATCAAGTTAGCTGAATCAGCTATATCTAAAAATGGGACTCTGTAGAGGGTTTTTGTGCTTGTATATTTGAAAATGGAAGCTGTTTATTGAGAAAAAGTAGCTAAAATGTTAGGACCGCATAAACAAATGATCACATAATGGCTGGTCATAAAATGAGGGTGACGTGTGTTCATTCTAAAGCTCATAACCACCTAAAACACCACTTCCGGTGCTGCTAGTATAAACCACTCTAGACAGCGTTTTCAGAAAATTCAGAACTTTTATATTAAAGTTCACACCACTGAGCTGTATAGTATGGAGAGGCTTTCTCATGGATAGCACAATGTAATTTATGTAACTGCCGCCAGGGCGGTGCTGGTGTAGCGGCAGCCATGTTACACCACGCCTGATGCCCGAGTTTTTGTACTGAGCTGCTCTGTGGGTTTTTGAAAGCAGCTGATGATTCCGGAAAATATAGTGCCATGGTCCACTGTGCAGCTTACGGATATAAAAATGGGCACAGGAATTTATCGAAGAGAGATGGCATTACATTTCACAAGAAATATATCTTGTTGCTAATTCTATAACATTACTGCGCCCTGGGGTGGGGCAGGAAGATTCTTCCCCAGTATCCCTGTTTTATACTCATTAGCTAAATGCACCCGATATAATTTGTTGAACTAGGCAGAAAAAAAAAACATAATCCATACATGTTTTGTATTATAAACCACGAGTGTATCTTTATTAATAACCACTGCTTAGTGGAAATAAAGTCCAGTATTTGAACCTGAGTATGAGTGCTGGTGTTCCAAAATGGCACCCAAAATACCATGCTTGCGGCAGAGATAGCCCCTCCGTACTATAGAGCTCAGTGGTTCACACACATGATTCAGATTTTATCACTTAAAAATAGTCAATCACACTTGGAATGCAGAGATCATTTTGAGGATAATTATGACATACTTTGACTAGGGATGAAGTAGTGTTTGTTTTGTGGTGGACTATTGCCTGTTCAGTTGCCACCAGGTGATCAACAGTTAAAAATATGGTGCCTTCAGTTCCCCATGCATCAATGGGAGTGTCAACCCAGTTTTTCATTTCATACAGTCATCTCTCCTTATTTGCAGGGGTTATGGAACACAAATTGCTGGTAACTGAAACTGTCAAATAATTAAAAGCCCTCTAATATGACCCTAAAGTCATAATTTAACCCTGACAGCTAGTGCCCCTAATATCACCAGACAAAATAATCAACTAGTTTAAAGTGTATTTTTGGATGATGTAATGAAAGGCTGTAAAATTAATGGGAGATACACCTTAAATTATTGTTTTTCGAGAAGGTGCTATGATTAGTGGAAGTCAGCAATACTGAACCCATAAACGGTGGGGATGACTGTAGTTGTGAATGAATTTTCAAGTATGGTGAGTATTTCTGGGAGTAGTAGTCTTGAAGTGAACTGGTTGTTTTTTGTTATGGAGGGGTAGCTGCTTGGCTAATTTCATCACTATGGTGTTCATTACACTGGGAAAGTGTAACCTGGGGCATCATATACAAGGTTCTGCCTGTAGCTGTTAACAGAGGTATCTAGTAAACACAGATATTTACTAGTACTTCAGATAAATCTGAAATGCCAGGGTCTTGATAAATGTATACCAAAGATATGCAGATGTGATTATTCTCTAGTGCCCTGTTTCAAGAAAAATGTAAAACTTAAATACCTGTATATACTGTAGTTTGTTAATGATGAATAAACTTAAATTGTTTTACACTGGTATGTAATATAACCACATCAGGATGAGCAGCAGACACAGAAAGGATAAAGTATTTGACTAAAGTATTCACCATAGTCTCTGAGAGGGCTAACTAACTTGCCTATAGAGCTACACCCTCTGCCACCACCTGAGATTCGTGGAAGGTCAGTGTGAAATTTACTAATATCTATGAACATACTTTGTGACATAGATCACCATTTTATCATTAGGAAAAAAACTACCTTAACCAACTACAGGTGACTTAGGTTCAAATCTACAGGCAAGTTAGCTGGAGTAGAATGTGGTATACAATGGGAATGGTGAGGGGTCAGAAGAATGGTAACTAGCCTTTCACAACACTCCTATGCAAGAAACCAACCATACATACAGTAATCAAGGACAAACTTACCATTTCTAACAAAGGTGCTCCAATATGTAAACATCAGACACAATCTTCTTTTCCTTACTTTGGTGTAATTAGTACGGTACTAAGAATTATTTGCTGTATATTTGTGGGAACATAACATGATTATAGTTTATCATTTTTACACTTTTTTAAATACTGCAACTGATGAGTGTACAATGAAGTAGCTATCTGAAATGTTGTGTTTACTGTACAACATAAACTTATATCTTCTACATAAATATAATCTATTCCCTGGGGTAGGCTGAACTTGCAGGCCTTGGATGGCAGCTGACCTAGAAAGAAAACCCCAAAACCTAAGTAAAGGTTCGTAAAAAAAAAAAAAAAAAAAATCATCATCATCATCATCATCATTATCATCATCCAGACCTCCTTACATGAAGGAGTGTTAGTGCCAACCCTAACATATGGATGTGAGACTATGGTATGCCATGAAAATGAAGTCAAGAGTGACCACAGCAGACATGGGACTGCTGAGGAATGTATGTGGAGTACAGAGAGTGGATAGGATACGAAATAATGTGAATCGTGAAAGATGCGGAGTGAGGAAGTCCGTGGACACCAGAATCGAAGTGAGTGTACTGAGATGGTATGGTCATGTGGAGAGAATGGACATGAACAGGGGTGAAAAAGGTATATCTGAGTGAAATTGAAGGAGGGAGGAGGCGAGGTAGGCCTAGAAGGTGGAGGGATATGGTGGATGTGAGTGTGTGAGGAAGAGAGGTATGGAGGTCAGTGAGGCTAGGGAACAGACAATGAGATTGAGGTGGCTGGATGAATGTTGTGAGAAGAGCATGATCAGGGATTTGGCACCCCTTCTTAACGTGACAGTGTCTGGATTGACTGTCAGATATAATTATGTTAAGCTTCAGAATGTGAAAGTTTTTGTCGTATCTGATAAAGCCAGGATTCCAGGGGCCTGAATGATGAATGAATGGAAGCATGGCCCATTGGATGGGGCAAACTTAGGCTGTCTAGACGTTGCTACTCCTCATTCTGCCCTAGGGTGGGAAAGGAGGTCTGGATGATGATGATGATGACCCACAAAATGATGCTGATGGTCAACACTCAACTCCATTGTAGGATTCACTGTTGAAAGTTTGAAATGTGTGAAATGAGCAAAAGCAATGTAACTTTCAATTACTGTGGTACTGGAATTATCTTTATAGTCTATTAAATAAAAAATATATATATCTACAGCTTCACCCAGCTCTCTTACAAGTTTCATCTTCGTACTTTGTAGTTTAACTCCTGAAATAAGATAAACTCTTTTAAATTCTTTTTTCACAATCTAATAGAATCTAACTGTGCTTTGGAAAGATCTCTGCACATGAAAGGGTTGGAGAGGATTTCTATTAAGGTTTTAATTGCAAGGGGTCTTTTCTTAGCTATAATTAAGTCATCTGGCTGGCAGCAGAAATAATAAAACAGTTACTGTTGTGAAGGGGTAATTACAGTTGTGAAACCATTATCCTCACCAACACAATCATCTTTGTGGGCTGTTGATAAGTTCTTGCAATGCCTCTCTCTTTGCCTCCTCCAACAGCTGAGAAATGAGGGAATAAAGGTCTTCTGCACCACTCAGGAAGGAAGACAGGTTGTGAAAGGAGGCACCAATCCTGCAAAGGAAGCGATATTAATCTTGAATATAAGATTTACCTATCTGCAACACTATTTCAGTACTCCTCTTACTGAAAACCTGCACATTCCACATACATTAATACTGTACTGTATTTCTAACAGTCCATACGGTACTGAACTGCCGTGAGGGGATAACAAACCCTTCCGCAATCCAATACTGAACACTGAACCACTCACATCTGCCCACTTATACATATGCTTTACTAGCATCATAGAACTTCTTGACAGCATTAACACTTTTCCATCCACATAATCCTCCCTATTTACCAAGCCATAAACTTTTTACAAATCTGTTTATACCATAAATACTTTAAAGTTCTTACACGTTTACTATCTGTCCTCCTGTAAACATCTGATCCACACATCCCCTACCAGTCCTTCACCCTGTACAGACTTACATTCCTCACTTCTCAATTTCATGCAGTACTGTGTATATCCATTAAATTTACAAAATGGAAGTACTGTAAATGTCATTCATCCCACTACTAAAAGAACTCTTTCCTGATAGAAAAAGGGAAAAGGGAGGGGTAGATAGCACTACATCATGTGAGAGGATATGTCTCTCTACCTACCATCAAATACTAGATACAGTACATATTAAACTCTCTCTCTCACACGCACTCACGCATGCACGCACGCACGCACGCACACACGCACACACACACACACGTACCTGTGGTCAGTAACTCTATCCTGGGGGAAATTGTATGTACGAATCTTCTCAGATCGTGCCTTTGTTCCAACCTGAAAACATAACCGGTCATATTTTCAGGGATTTTCTTATAACTGAGTACGCATCTTGGACAAACAAATTGGTGTAAATGTTTCTAAAAATACTGTACATCATTTGGACAGAAGTGCAAAAATGAAAGAATGAATGGTATGATAATGAGAATGATAATGAAAGACTCATAATTAATAGAAATATGGATCACAAGGAAAGTTTACTGTATTCAGAAACCTGATGAACAGGAATAATAAGCAGTGTGGTAGTAAACATGACTGGATTGATGGTACACAAGAGAGAAATATGGTGCCCAAGAAGGTGTCAATGGCAGAAGTAAAAAAGGCTGGCATAAAGGCTGAAGAATGCAAAGGTACCAGGTGTTCATGAGATATGCTGAAGTAAGTGTAAGTATGCCTGATTGATTACGTACTCATAGAGAAATCGATGCTGTGAAGTGCTGCTGATACGAGGGCAGTGAGAGGACAATGTGGAGGTTTGTCAGATCATATGACTGTGGTAGGCAAGATCAAGCTGAAAGGAGAGGTGGACCAAGAGAGAGAGAGCAGCAGTCAAGGAGAGAGACTGAAAGTCAGGAAGCTGAGAATCATAGAAGTGGCGGGTGAAAACAGGGCCAAAGTATGGGAGGAGTTAAGGTCAGTGAAATGGAATGAAATGGATCTGGACAGCTTGTAGAATGTACACAGGGAATGCTTAGTTAGGAACGCTAAAGCAGTGTGTGGTGCGGCAAGAGTAACAACAAAGAAGAAAGGTACAGCACGGAGGGACAAAGACATTAAGAGAGCAGTGGAGGAAGAGGAAGAAGTGGCTAGATTGGATACAGGACAGGGGTTCAGCTGAAATAAGAGACTGAATCTACTGAGATCAAGAAGCACATGAAGAGGAAAAAGGAGGAGGTACATGATGATCTGGGAAGAAAAATTAATGCAAATTACTCCGAAAATAAGAATTTATTCTGAAAAGTGGTGTGGAAATGTAGAAGTGACAGTGAAAAGAATGTGAAAGTATGAAGGATGTGAGTGGTAGATTATTAACCCATGGGGATGAAGTAAGGACCAGAGGGAAAGAACATTTTGAAAGTCTGATGAATGAGAATGGAGAGAGCAAGGCGACTGTTAACATGACTGGTTTTGGGAGTGTACAGAGATGGGATGCATTTCCAGAAAACATGAAGCTTGGACCTTGTTGGAGGGACAGATGTCAAGAGTGAGAGCAGTGGAAACGAGTTATTTGAGAGGAGCATGTGGAGTTATATGGAGAGACAGACTGACAAATGAGGAAGTGAAAGAGCGTTGTGGTGTGGATGTGGATGTGATAGGAAGCGTTAGGAGAAACACACTGAGGTGGTTTGGCCATGTGAAGAGGATGGAGGGTGAGAGACTGATGAGGGTAGTGTATGTGAGTGAGGTGGAGGGGGAGAGTGGGAGGAGGAGGCCGAGGATGAGATGAAGGGATGGGGTGGAGAGCTATATGATAGAGGGGTGTGTGAGCTGGGAGTGGGGCAGTGAAATGGCGGGGGACAGGGCGACGTGGAGGCGATTTGTTTGTGGCCACCCCATACGGGATTAAGGCGTCTGGAAATAGATAGATAGATAAATAGACAAAAGTATTGTTTGGATGGGAAAGATGTTTTAGAACAGTACCGATATATTGTGATTACCTGGAGCTTCCTATTTGAAGAGTATGTGGCAGCGTTCTCCTCCAGCTGGCGTTGATATAACAAAGCACGTAGTTTCCTTAGGCAGCTTTCCCTGTTTTGGTGTTGGGAACGTTGCTCCTGGCTCTCCACAGTTAAGCCTACCACACAAACATATATATATATATATATAATATAATATAATATAATATAATATATATATAAATAATATAATATAATATATATATATATATATATATATATATATATATATATATCTATCTATCTATCTATAGCCCGACGCCCTAATCCTGCAAAGGGTGGCCGCAGACAAAACGCCTCCAAGTCACTCTGTCACCCACCATTTGACTCCCCTCCCCCAACTCACCCCCTCCCTCATATACCTCTCAACTCCATCCCTCCACCTCATCCTCGGTCTACCCCTCCCTCTCCCTCCCTCCACCTCACCTACATACACCCTCTTAGTCAGTCTTTCATTCTCCATCCTCTCCACATGTCCAAACCACCTCAGTGTATTTCTCCTAATCTTTTCAACCACATCCACATCTACCCCACAACGTTCCTTCACTTCTTCATTCGTCAACCTGTCCCTCCATGTCACTCCACATGCTCCTCTCAAGTAACTCATTTCCACTGCTCTCACTCTTGACTTGTTCTCCTCTTGCAAGGTCCACACCTCGCTTCCATACGTCAGGGTAGGGATCACAATACCATCATGCAGTGACTTCTTAACTTCCATACTCACCTCCCTATTTCTCATCACTGCTTTCAGTGTGCCAACAACCTTCCTTCCCTGCTGTACCCTTTCACGTACTTCATCCCCCAAAGTTCCATCCTTACTCATCACACTACCCAAGTACTTGAATGCACTCACATTCTCCATATCCTCACCATCCAACCTCACTGCACACTCTGTGACTTCATTCCTCTCAAACACCATAACTTTACTTTTGTTTACATTAACTTTCAGCTTCCTCCTCCTACACACTGTCCCAAATTCATTCACCAAACCTTGCAACTCCCATTCATCTTCACTCAACAATACTGTATCATCAGCAAACAGCAACACCGGAAGCTTCCAAATCTCACCCTCATTCATTAGGGCCACCCCCACATCCACTGCCCTACCTTGTACCTCCTTTACGACCCCATCCATATATATACTGTATTAAACAGCCATGGAGACATTACACACCCCTGTTTCAGTCCCACATTGCGATCAAAGAACTCACTCAGCTCACCATCCACTCGCATCGTAGCCCTAGCTCCCTCGTACATACTCTTCACAGCACTCAACACTTTCCCCTCCACTCCATATATTCTTAATACCTTCCACATACCTTTCCTATCTATTCTGTCATAAGCTTTCTCCAAGTCCATGAAGGCAGCGTACACTTTCCTTCCCTTCTCTAGATACTTCTCCACTAAACATCTTAGAACAAATATCTGATCTACACACCCTTTTCCCTTCCTAAATCCCCCTTGTTCTTCTCCAACTAGCTCCTCTGTCATATGCCTAACCCTATCAATGAGTATTCTACCATATATTTTACCAGTCACACTAAGAAGGCAAATACCCCCATGGTTACCACATACTTCTCTCTCCCCTTTTCCTTTGTACAGAGGAACAATTATACCTGATTTCCAGTCCTCTGGAACCCTTCCCTCTTCCCAAGCCAATCTACACAACTTCCATATCCACTCCACAACAATCTCACCCTCATACCTAAGCATTTCACCACACACTCCATCAATTCCTGGGGCCTTTCCCAGCTTAATCTTCTTCATCGCTTCCACTACTTCCGACCTACTGATCTCTTCCTCCCTCCTCTTATCTCTTCTTCTCCCAGCCATTCCCCAACCACTTATACTCACACTGCTCTCACTCTCTACATTCAACAAATCCTCAAAGTGCTCCTTCCATCTCCTCAATTTCTCTCTCTTCTCCACCAACAATCTATTATTCCTATCTTTCACTCCCCTACTATTTCCCCTTTCACACTGCCTTACTTTCTTTACCTCCTTCCAAAACAATTTCTTACTCTCCCTCCATTTCACACTCAGATTCCTCCCAAACTCTTCATCCACTTTCTTCTTACTCTCCTTCACCAGTCTCTTAACCTCCCTTCTCCTGCTCACATATACCTCTCTCTTCTCTCTCTCATCTTCACCCCTACCTCTACTCGCCAACCATTCACCATATGCCTTCTTCTTTTGTTCCACAGCTCGTTTCACCTCATCATTCCACCATGCTGTCCCTTGCACACCCTTGCATCTCCTCTTCACTCCACAAACCGCCTCACACGCTGCGCTTATCTCTTCCGTGAATATCTTACATACGTCTTCCACCCCTTCCATCTGCTCTAACTCATACCTTCCCAATCTTTCTTCCACTATGCTCTTATACTCTGTCCTCTTCTCACTATCTTGCAATTTCTCCACTCTTCTCACAGGAGCTGCTTCCTCCTGTCTTCCCCTTCGCCTCCTCAACCACTTTCTTTGCAGCTCTACCTTGGCCATCACTAAGTGATGGTCCGAGACTCCATTCCCCCACCCTCTCCACACCCTTGCATCCAACACTTGTCTTCTCATTCGCTCATCCACACACACGTAGTCTATCATTGCCTTTCGTTCAACAAGTTCACCATCCATCCTCCTCATTACTCTCCATGTATACCGGTGGATCATCTTATGACGAAAGTAGGTGTTGGCTATTGCCAACCCCTTACCAGCACAGATGTCCACCAAAGCACTACCATTCCCATCTACTTCCGCTGGCACACCCCACTGACCAACCACTCCATCCACTCATACATTCCCAACTTTGCCATTCATGTCTCCAATCAACAGCACTCTCTTGCTCCTCTCAAACTTGTCCATACATGCTTCTACTCTCGCCCAAAACTCATCTTTCACTCTTGCCACTCGATCCTCTGTTGAAGCATACACACATACAATCGCCCATGCTTGTATACCTACTTTCATCCTCACCCATACAATCCTTGCACCCACTGTTCCATACTCTCTTATATTCTCCTTCCACTTCTTGCTTATCATCAGACATACTCCCTCTCTTGCCCTCTCATTCTCACTGACTCCCGCACATATACCTACACCGTATTCCCATTCTCTCATCCTTTCACCTTCCCATTTAGTTTCAGTCAATCCACATATATCCACTTTTGCATCCTCAAGCACCTGGACAATCTCTCTCTCTTTCACTTCATCATTCACTCCTCTCACATTCCACGTTCCTACTCTCAGAATGTCCTTTGTCCGTTCCTTAGTCGTCAACGTATGGTCCGTCCGGGTCCGAGGCGCTTTATTTGCTTTTTTAGTTCTTTTTACGGGGTGGGGCACTAACCCACCACCAACCCTTTTAGTCGCCTCGTACGACAAGCAGGGATACTGGGGGAGTATTCTTGAAACCCCCCTACCCTTCCAGGAGTAAAGTAAACATGGCAATATTGTATGGCAATACTGAAACTACGAAGAGGATAATTCATCATCATCACCCCAAGGTAGGGTCTACAAAGCAAGGAATGACACAGCATGATAGATGGACAACTATCAACACTACACCCACAGAAGTAAGCCACACAATTATTTACATACAAGTCTCTGGAATTCTGGTTCTACCTCACAGGTCTAACCAAGTGCACATTTGTTTTTGGTATTTTTCTTTACTGATGTGGTTCACCTTACCTGTCAGACAGACTCAAGTCATCAATCATTTTAAGGTTAAAAAAAAAAAAAAAATGGTGTCAAACTTGTCATGTGTAGATCCATACAAATTCATCAAATCAACTCAATCTCCTCTTGAGTTTCCTGATCTCATCAACTTCCATTCCTTGCTTTCTTACAAACTCATTTACCACATCCGTCCATTTTCTTCTTGGCCTACTACACCTCCTCCCAAAGGGTACTATTGCAGCCAAATGAAATTTTCAATCCTAGTGAGGAAGGAGAGCAAATGGAACACCAGAAATAAACACATTCATCAACTGTGTATAGATATGTACCTGCAGTGTGCTAGCATAACTGTCAGGTGAGCAACAGCAAAATGGTCAAGGATTTTCCTGCATTAACTAAATGGAAAACAACAAATCAAGTGAACCATTTACGCTTGATTTGAACTGTAAATCCATTCATTTATCAGCATTCTATCTCATATCAATCAATGATGATGATGACTATCTCATATCAAATGATTGATGCCTTAGGGGTAAACAGACAATGACATGGCTCTACTCATACCTAACAAATGTTTTTATGCGATTTGTGGATGGCACTGCCTATGGAATGGTGATGAACACTTCAAAGTTTGAGTGGTATGTATGTATACTGTAATGGTAAAGCACATCATTACTGCATTACTATACAGTATTTATTATTATTATTATTTTTATTATTATTATTATTATTATTAGTAGTAATAGTAGTAGTAGTACTATTCGGGTGCTCACCATCCACCCAATCGAAGCAGTGCTGCTCTTGGGTGCTTGCTGTTTCCTCTCTTCCTTCCTTCTTTCCTCTTCTGTCTGTCTTTCTTTCATTCCTTCCTCTTCCTTCTGTCTATGGGTGACTACACTTAGTGACAATTTAAATGTTTTCCTGTAAACCAGGAAATCATTTACAACACTGGGTGGTAACCAGATACTGTATCCAAATTATGGCACCTGGTGGGTTAGTGGGTAATCAAGGTGCTCCAACTGGATTAAGCCAGTGCAGGTTTATATCCATGGGGTGGCTGGGGTTTACTGCACACACAATCCCACTCTGGGATGAGTGAGGCTGGTCACTCCCATCTTAAATGTCAGGACCAACATGTCTACCCCTGGGCTCCTACACTCCTTCATGGGGCAACACTGGAGTAGATGATGAATGAATGAATGAATGAATGATTATTATTATATATATTATCCTGCTATCTTCTCAAGTCATGTTATTTTCCTCTCCATGTTTCTGGATCCTACCAACCACATGTAACAATAAACTATAAGATGATTATTTCATGTGCAGAAGACTAAAGGTAAGACTGTTTAAAATTATGCCATGGAACATTTTTTATCAAGCGCCATTAGAAGCCGGAGCGATAATGTTTTTGCCAGTGTGTGTGTGTGTGTGTGTGTGTGTGTGTGTGTGTGTGTGTGTGTGTGTGTGTGTTCTTACCTAATTGTATCTTTACAGGAATGAGTCAAGCTCGTACTGTCCTGTGTATTAAACCATATTTATCGTACATATCCTTAAATTTGTGAATTGTTTTGGCGCACACTATTTCATTTGGTAGTGCATTCCATTGATCAATTGCTCTGTTTGGGAAACTGAACTTCCTTACGTCTTTATCACCTCTCTTCTTATGCAGTTTTTTGCAGTGTCCTCTTGCTAATGCTTCTCCATATGTTAAGTAATCATTTATGTCTATTTTCTCCTTCCCTGATATGCACTTATATAGCATTATCATGTCACCTCTTTTTCTTCTCTCCTGTAGTGTTGGTAGATTCAGTTTATTTAGTCTTTCTTCGTAGCTTAGGTCTCTTAAGCTTGGTATCCATCTTGTAGCGGCCCTTTGAACTTTTTCAATCTTGTCTATGTGTTTTTTAAGATGAGGACTCCAGACTACTGATGCATAGTCCAGGGTTGGTCTAATGAATGATGTTATTATCCTTCTTAGCATGTCTTCATTTATGTATGTGAATGCTATTCTCATATTTGCAAGCAGTGTATACATGTTCCGTACCTTCTCGCTGATGTGGTCAGCCAGAGATAGTCTGTTATTGATAATCACACCTAGGTCTTTCTCTCTTTCTGATGTGTATAGGGTTTTATTTCCTAACTTATAATCCCAATCAGGTCTTTTTCCACTTTTACCAAACTTGATTACATGACACTTGTCCACATTGAATTCCATTTGCCATGTACTACACCATTCATGAAGTTTATTTAATTCTTCTTGTACCTCTTTACAAGAGTCTGTGTTAGTAATTCTCCTTTGTATTTTTGCATCATCTGCAAACATATTCAGATAGCTCTCATTTCCAGTGTTACTGTTTATATCATTTATATACACTAAAAACATGATTGGTGCCAGCACTGAACCCTGTGGTACTCCACTAGTCACTTCTTTCCATGATGAGTAGTTTCCTCTTAGTACTGTTCTCATTTCTCTTTTTATGAGAAAGTCTTGCATCCAACAAAACAGTATGCCTCGAATTCCTCCTTGATGGTACAGCTTCCATAAAAGTCTTTGGTGTGGTACTGTGTCAAAAGCTTTCTTGAAATCTAAATAGATACTGTCCACCCATCCTTCCCTTTCCTGTATTGTGTTTGTTACTCTGTCATAGTAGCTCAACAGATTAGTAACACATGATTTTCCTTTTCTGAAACCAAACTGTCTTTCTGTTATCATACTGTGTTCTTCTAGATGATTTACCCAAGCTTTTCTTATAAGCTTTTCTAATACCTTGCTTACAACACTGGTCAGTGATACTGGTCGGTAGTTGAGTGGATTTTGTCTATTTCCTTTCTTGAATAAAGGGACAATATTTGCTTTTTTCCAAATATCAGGTAGTTTACCTTGACTCAAGGATTTCTTGAAAATTAAAAATAATGGTTTACTTAACTCCTTTGCACATTCTCGTAGTACCCAACATGAAATTTCATCAGGACCACTTGCTTTTCCTCTGTCTAATCTACTTAACTCCTCCTGTATTACTTTTTCTGCTATTTGTATATCTGGGAGTATGTGTGGACATGCATGTTCCACATAGTCCCTCTCAAAATTTTTTCCTTCTGTAAAAACTAATTGGAAATTCTTATTTAGTGCTTCACAAATATCTTTCTCTTGTGTATAAGTGATTCCCTCATCCGTAATGGATTGTATTATATCTTTTACTTTGGTTTTGCTTCTGATGTAGCTGTAAAACAGCTTTGGTTGATCACTACTTTTATTTATTATATCCTCCTCAAACTGTTTTTGGGCTTCCCTCCTTATTCTTGTATAATCGTTTCTTGCCTGTTTGTAATTATTATACGCCCTTTCACTAGTGTGTCTTCTGTATCTATTCCACAACAAATCTCTTCTTTCTTTTGATTTTTTACATTCTGTATTGAACCATTTCTGTATTTTCTTATCTGCTTCTTTGTGCTTTGGGATGTACTTCTGGACTCCTATTTCATAAAATTCACAGAATTTTTTATAAACAGTAGAAGGCCGATTTTTCGGCATCTATGGGACCAGGCTAGTGCCGAAATATCAAAATTGCCGAATTATCAAAAACCCTACCCACTCAAAACCTTATATGTTTCGGTGAACACTATCATCACTACTCATATCATTACAAATGTGTTTGGAGAGAGTACTGTATACTGTTTGATACTGTACAATACTGTAATGAATACAGTACTATACATGAATGTGAAAAATAAAGAAATTAGTGAACATACTGTATATAAATGTAATGGTGCAGTAGGCCTACAAGTTCACATGCACTTACCTAAACTTATAGTAGGTTCCTTATTTATATATGTACAATAGAAGGGGTTGATTGGAGTCTGCTACAGCTGGAAGAAGTCCCCAGCAGTAGAGGGTCCTCATGGAGAATTTCAAGACTGACAAAAAAAATCGGAAAATCTGCCGAACGATCAGAGATTTCGTAAATGGGACTATTTCTCAAAACTGCCGAAATGTCAGATTTGCCGGGGAATTGGATGCCGAAGAATTGGACTTTTACTGTACAGCATTTAAATCTTGTCCTCTAAGCTCATTTTCCCAATCAACTTCTAAGAAATACTTCTTTAGGTCTTGATAATTTCCCTGTTTATAGTTAAGGCTCTTTTTGTAACTGTCATTGCTGTTAACTATGTCATATGCTATCCTGAAGTTATAATTTAGTACTGCATGATCGCTTTTGCCGAGTGGAGGGTGATATATTAAACTGTCAATATCATTTTCTTGCCTAGTAAATATTAGATCTAGCACTGAAGGTACATCAAGTCCTCTTTTTCTGGTGGTTTCCCTCACATGTTGCATTAGGAAAAACTCTTGCACGAGATCCAGGAGCTTTTGGTCCCACCAGCTTTCTTGGCTAATTATATCTGGAGTATTCCAATTTATATTTGTATTAAAATCCCCAGTTAGTATAATTCTTTCCAATTTCTCTTCCATTTTATGTTGCAATGATCTTAAACTCTGAATTGTACTCTCTGCCAGGTCCTCATATTCATCTCTTTCCCATGTGTTTGATCTGGGTGGCATGTACAAATTGGCTACAATTACTTTCCCTTCAGATGTGTTGATCTCTACTGCAATCAGTTCTACTTGTGATGGTATATCTAGTTTTATTTCATTGACTTCTAAATTTTTCTTAGTTAATATTATAATTCCTCCTCCTTTTTTTAAATTTCTGTCTCTTCTCCATATATTGTATACCTCTAAGTTTAGTATGTCATTGGATATCCTTGGTGTTAATTTTGTTTCAGTTAGGCATATTATTTGTGGTTCATTTTCTCTGACATAATCATTCATCTCTAGTAATTTAGATACCATTCCATCCACATTTGAGTACATCAACTTTATCATCTTGTCTATATACTTGTCATGACATGGTTTTACTACCTTCCTCCTTTTTATTCCATCCTGTTTGTGTACCACTTTCGTACCTGCAATCCTATTACTTTGTAAAAAAATTTCTTCTTCTCCTCTTCTGATCTTCCCTCATTTTTTGTTATTGCTTCCTCCCTTTTCTCTTTCAGTAATTCCAGTTCCTCTTGTGTTAGGCATCTTTTTATCCATATATTTTTGAACTCCTCTTTGTGTGTGTGTGTGTGTGTGTGTGTGTGTGTGTGTGTGTGTGTGTGTGTGTGTGTGTGTGTGTGTGTGTGTGTGTGTGTGTGTGTGTGTGTGTGTGTGTGTGTGTGTGTGTGTGTGTGTGTGTGTGTGTGTGTGTGTGTGTGTGTGTGTGTGTGTGTGTGTGTGTGTGTGTGTGTGTGTGTGTGTGTGTGTGTGTGTGTGTGTGTGTGTGTGTGTGTGTGTGTGTGTGTGTGTGTGTGTGTGTGTGTGTGTGTGTGTGTGTGTGTGTGTGTGTGTGTGTGTGTGTGTGTGTGTGTGTGTGTGTGTGTGTGTGTGTGTGTGTGTGTGTGTGTGTGTGTGTGTGTGTGTGTGTGTGTGTGTGTGTGTGTGTGTGTGTGTGTGTGTGTGTGTGTGTGTGTGTGTGTGTGTGTGTGTGTGTGTGTGTGTGTGTGTGTGTGTGTGTGTGTGTGTGTGTGTGTGTGTGTGTGTGTGTGTGTGTGTGTGTGTGTGTGTGTGTGTGTGTGTGTGTGTGTGTGTGTGTGTGTGTGTGTGTGTGTGTGTGTGTGTGTGTGTGTTTTTTTTTTCCCCATTATATCTCATGAATGGCTTGAGCTATCAACATGACACCTTCATGGTATCAAGATATGGCCAAAATCTTGGAAAGTTTGAAAATGGGCACTCGGGATCAAGGCCATGGTCACCAAAATGGATGCCAAAGGCCAACTAGTTTTTATCACCATCCTTAAGCACCATTATATCTTGTGAATGGCTTAAGCTATCAACATGAAACCTTTCAGGGTATCAAGATATGGTTAAAATCTTGGACTTGGGCAACAGCATATTCTGGCAGGCGATTAGCATTCGGCTCCCACAAGCTTTTTTCATTTCATTAAGCTTTGTCTATCTATGAAAGTCTCAGCCTACTGACACAAGGTTATAGCTGTGTGCCACTTGCCTGATTTGCCAATCCACAGGGTCTGCCTGGATTTCCTTCAATCCGTGGAAGAATTACCTCTCTATTCCCTCCCATTGGGTAGATGGAAAAACATACAGCAAATTATACTCTCTACACAATCTACATAATCATGGGATGAGGTCACAGAGTGTGACCTCATGGATAAGTGACTGAAGAGGGACGCTGCCAGAGATCAGGCAATGTGGATAGCTGCCACTAGGTAACCAAGGCCGATGCATGCATGCACGTTGGAGCCTTTATAAACAATAAAATATGATATGATACCTATACTGTAGTATCATAGAACCTTATTTCAACATGGCAGATACTCTCTATTAACAGCTGAGTAAAAACTATAAACTTTAAGTTGTTGTTGTTACTCTAACCTGGACTGTCTGGCCAAGCAAACCCACCAACTGTTGTATAAAGATTCTCCATGACCTATGTATTAGATTTAAATGCTCAAGTTATCAAAGGACAAAGCAGCAGCATTTCAAATACTGGCACAATTATGTTATTTAGTATGGCAACTTGAATGTGGGTGCTGACCAGTAGGAAGGTGGACAATCCTAACGGCACTGTCTGTTGTATTGACGTGCTGACCTCCAGCACCACTTGCTCGCTTTGTCTCAATCTTCAGGTCCTTGTCAGATATCTGGATATCTATCTGGGGAAAAGGGAATAACAATGTGCAACTAATTACATATTCAGTATGAAGTGTAAGAAATGAAGTAATAGGCTGTATTATAATCCAGGCTGTTATGTGAATATTTCACAATTCCAACTCAACAAACTCGCTGCTGATGAGTGCCAAACATGAATCAAAACAGACTTTACTTGGCATACTTCTATATCAGGGAAGGGTGGACTTGTTAGTCTTGGAAGGCAACCGATCCAGTTTATGGAAAATCCAATTACAAACACAAGGCCCTTGATAAGGGCTGGCAATAGTGAGGGCATTAAAACACTTCTTGGTGGTGCACCAGCTGCCATAAATGAGTGAAAAATGCTTACACATATATGCATGGTCATGACTAAGGCCTTCCTACAAATGGTGACACTGTGCACACTGGATGGAACAAAGAGCTGCAGTAGCCACCTACAAGCCAAACCTCCCCATATTTCCTTTCACCTCACTGAGGGCAAGGACCTTGCTCTGACCTGAAGAGGCAATATCTACTATAAGGGAGCACCAGTTCCATACGTGGTGTACCGTACAGCATTATGGTAGCCTATCCTCAGGCCCCTGTATCTCAAAGGGGGTAGTGTGGGATTGGTTATTGCCATTTTTAAAGATATCTTTATACATGTATGCAATGTAGTAGCTACATCTGTTGTGACCCAAAGTTCATCTGTGTACCCTATGGACAGCAGGTGGAAGTTGCCCTCCTCCTGCAGTCTACCATCCCCCACTTGAGGGACAGGAAGGAAGCTGAGGAAAGTCTGTATAACCATGCAATACAGCTGCACGGTTATATCAGTGACACCACATAAAGTGGTCCCGCTCCAGTACCTGTATATAATGTGATGCATGTAAGTGTGCATGGTTCTACCTTAGATGTATGGTCAGTATTCTAGGGGTTTCAATGGTGTGTGAATGGGACAGTGTACTGGGCACATTATGTTAACTAGTTCTCCCTTTATCAGATATTTCTTATTCTCTGGACCCTACCTCACCCCATCCAGCAAAAAGTAGTCAAGATGATGACAGTAATACTGTATTACCTCTGTGGGTTGTGGCATGACTGCAACAGAGACAGTAGAGGTGTGGATGCGGCCAGCCTTCTCTGTTTTTGGAACACGCTGAACTCGGTGAGTGCCTCCCTCGTATTTCATGACTCGATAAACCATCTCCCCACTCAGTAACATTGTTGCATGCCTCAGACCACCTGCAATAACAAACAAATAAGCATGGATGAGACTGACTAATACTCTTAATGTCACTTCCCTCTTGTGAGTCAAAATTTGATTTAAAAGAGGATCAAGATATTTATGGGAAGTTTTTGCACGATATTTAGGGGAAGTTTTTGCACGCCTTCCCTTGTCTTTCTTGAAAAAAAAAAAAAAAAAAAAAACTTCCTATATCACAGAAGTGTACACTTTTCTAAAACAATCTCTGCACATTAAAAAAAAAAAAAAAATGCAAACTGATAGAAAAACCATACATTACAAAATTGGCACTATACAAACATCAGGTAGTTCAAAACTAATCATATAGGACAATTCTACTTCAGTCTCATATCCAGCACAGTATTTGTAGATCTATCTATCTATCTATTGCCAGACACCACAATCCCATTTGCGGTGGCCACAAACAAATCACCTCCAAGTCGCCCTGTCCCCCGCCATTTCACTGCCCTGCTCCCAACTCACACCCCCCCTCTCTCATATACCTCTCCACCCCATCCCTCCATCTCATCCTCGGCCTCCTCCTCCCTCTTCCCCCCCTCCACCTCACTCACATACACTCTCTTCATCAGTCTTTCACCCCCCATCCTCTCCACATGGCCAAACCACCTCAGTGTGTTCCTCATTTGTAGATCTAAAGTTCATTTCGTTTCGTTTTCGTTTCGTTTTTAAAGGCTCCAACATGCTTGCATGTCGGCCTTGGTCACCTAATGGCGGCTCTCCACGCTGCACGATCCATTGCAGCCTCCCTGTTCAGTACCTTAACCTTAAGGTCACACTTAATGACCTAAAACAGGTAAATAATGTGCAGTCTGAGAGAAAAATAAAGAATGACAAAAGATGACTGTATTCAGTTTCACGGAGAACTCTTGTTGAGAAGCGGTTAATGATGGTTGTCTAATTCCTCCAGTTAAAAAATATTTTTCATAAACTAATCATGAGTCTGGCAATGGCAAGAATAAGATGAAAAATGTCATCAGACAGAAGACATTAAGCTCCTGTACTTCCAATACCCTGTACCTATAACTCACATAGTGCAGTTTTACATTATCATCATCATTCCAACCTTTTATCCCTCCCAAAGATGGAGTAAGGAATCACCATTTTTTTCCCACCCCAAAGATGAAGTAGAGCCCAGTACTGAGAGAAGAGGAAAACATGATAGAGGGAGAACTAGACAGCAGCATGCCCAGCCATATCACTTACCAATATCACTTGTCTCATAGTCTGTAATCTCAGTGTGCCAGCCCATGTAATCAGCAAAACCTTGATACATATTAAACACCTCTGAGCAGAATAGCATTGCCTCCTGTCCACCAATACCAGCACTCACTTCTAAAACAATGTTGGTATTATCTGCAGCATCTTCTGGGACAAGGGCATCCAACAACTGGAATTGCAATAGGATATTTAAAAAAAAAAGGTATGCTGTGTGGGTCACTCTGTTGCATGCTGCTTTATATTCTGTACATTTATTTATCATCTAGGTTGGCTAAGATGTAATAACTCTCACACCATCATATTTTGCCCCAAGAGAGTGAAGTTAACCCCCTTAAGCCACTGATGTGTTATATGTAGTACTTTTGCCATTTTCTGATAGCTTAATTTGGCTTTGAAGAAAGTTTTTTGATCTTGAGGGGGTTACATATAACCTTCAGCCTGTAATGCCTTTCCTAATTTGAATAAAACTGTCTAGAAGAAGGATAAATAAACTAAGTATCACATGACCATAATTCAGTAGGTTAACAGCACGAAAGAATGTAAAACAGGATAACTTATTGCTAAAAACTAACTGCACATGTGAATTACCAAGCACTGACTGGCTCTGACTAAACCAGACCTGTTCCTGGAGTCCAATGAGTGTGTCCTCGGCTTGCTTTAGATCTTCTCGAGCTAGGTCGCGCATTTCCTTGTCTCCTCCGCCATCCACTGCCAACAGTCTCAGCTCGTCCACTTCAGATTGCACTACCTCTACCTTTGATTGAAGGTGAGTGATTAAATAATCAGTAGGTTTACAGGTACATAAGCATGCATGCTTGTAACACCACTATACCAATACCCCTTTATCCTGTCTCATACTGAGCTGGCAGATCAAACATAAATGGATTTGCTGGAATAACTAATGTTTACAACACAAATACTCTTAATCTGCAAGCTGCCAATGGTGCACTTTACAATATGCCTCTCATCATTCATCATCATCCCTCACGGTGTTATTTATCAATATACTTCCACTCTAATCGAATTCTTCACCTGATTTTGTCACGAGAGGTGGAACTGTCTGAACAGCCAATGCCTTGCTCCCTCCTGGTGTAATAACCGAACTGAAACTTAACAAATTAATCACTGTCCTGGCCAAGATTTGATCTCAGACCCTTGTGTTTCATAAGTGTGGACGTTACCCCTGAGCCAAAGAGAGGATCCCTGCTTTGCCTCTAAGCAGCACGGGCTTTTATACACCCCATTACACTGGAACCCCCTTATGTAATGCATATATCACATTCTTTGGCACTCTTTACCACTTCATTCCCAGTCTGCAAACAAAAGCTCAGGGTCTTCATATATTGTATACCTTTAAGCCCACAACAAGATTCTCTCTGTCTGGTTCAACAATAATTATTTCTTGTTGTTCCTCCAAAGTTTTCAAAAAAATTAGTCACTTGTAAATATTAAGACTGTTCAGATATTTTCTACAGTATTTAACACTACTCCACACTATGCATACAGTAATACCTGTGCAAGCATACGCATGTACAGGCAAAACACCAGGACAAAAATCCAACCTTAGACCTCCCCTCATTCTTTAAACTGTAATACCCTACATATCTAACTACTGTTAACAGGTACTGTTTATTGGTCTTTGTCTCCTATTTTACAGTCTGAGGTCTAACATTCACAGGGTTCATCTGAGGTTTAACATTCACAAGGTTCACTGAAAGGCAGTGTTGGAGCATGATTTAGCCGGGCATGTGCGTAACTAATATGTGGGCAAAGCAAAATTTACATAGTGACATAAAGAAGAACGTAACTCTTATGCTGGAAGATTTACTGGACTTAGAATAAAATTCCCATGGTTTATTCAGTTAACATAGTTATAGTGCATGACAGACTTGAACAGTCATATCCTAAGATGTCTAATCAAGTTTAATTTCAGCTATTTAAGACATCACAATTTAACCTACACAGTATTATAATTACAACATCTGTGTATCACAAATCAATAAAACTTACTTCTTGTATTAAATCCACAATGGGTTTCAGTGTCCTTATAACCTTCATGTTGGCTTCATTGGTGTGGGTACAAACATTACCATACTTTTCTTTCAGAGAGTTTAAATATTCCTGCACTTGAGCATTTTCAAGTGACAACTCCTGAGAACTGGTTGAAAAAGGCTGTGTCCTGATATAATTGTTACCCACTTTTTTTGAGTATCGGTTTAAAAACTGGTAATTCCAAGCATGCTTATTCTTATTAGTGCTCTCATCACAAACATACTGACAATATCCAGAATGTCTAATATTTTCTTCGTACCTTCTTTTAATAACAGTTCTTATATGCCTCAAAGACTTTTGGCATCTTGATTTTTTTATGAGACCTACAGGGTGGTCAAAAGTTCTTAAGGCTGACAATGTTCTTGTTTGAATATTGTAAGATTTCAATGTTTTCGTGCACTCAAAAATGTCAATAGTTTTTGTTCCCTTATAAACTGGTATCAAATGATAGTATGGTGCGTAGCTGCATAAGTCCCTCAGTGTATCATGGTGTGGTAGTCGAGCAAGCTGCCTCCACCATCCAGCAACATGTCTCATCATCTTTCCTGTTAAAGAAAGAGAAAACGTCAGTGTTGACTTGGGGAAACTATTGTACTGTATCTACATTTGGTAATTTTAATTTTAGGATCAACAAATCAATCTACTCCCTAGAGGCTGAGTAGAAACTCCTAGGCTGACTGATTCTGTCTGGTTTTATGCAGGGACTAGATGATGAAACTGAAAAGGAAAGACAGACTGAAAAAGGCATGTGAGGAAAGGGGAAATCAATAAGGAGGTAGAAGGATGATGAGCAAGAAAACTAAACATCCAGAAGGGGGAATGGTTTGTCCGCAGCACCCTGGAATGGGCGGTATATTGAGGGTATGACCTGCTGTCATTCATCTGTTACCAATAAGTGGTGAAGCAGCCGAGGTAAGTGCCATCATCTGCAGGACATGAATGCTATTTTAAATTTGCTTTGGTGTAAACCACTCATTACATATGACAGCTGTGAGACAATGAATGAATGGGACTGCTTTCCCCTTTCAAGTGCTTCCCCACTAGGAGAAAAAAATATCTAGCAGAAAGAGAGGGATCTGCACAAGAGGAACTGATTCTAAAATAGTACCGTATACCCAAGATGAGAAGTGAATGCAGATAAAGAAAAAAGTACTGTGCTTAAAAGGAAAGGCCATGATGATGTACTGGTAAATTAGTGCTGATACGCAGTAAAATTGGAGAGATTAGATAGGAAATGCCAAGTTTTCCAAGGAGTTAATAACTTCAGAAATACTGAGGCTGTACTGTGTACTAATTACAAGACATACTCTACTATTAATGATAAATCACTTAGGGGAGAGAAGAGTAATTGGAAAGCTTGACAGTACTCAGAAATGTAGAACTGTTGTTTGGAGGTGAAGATGATCCAGCATTTACCCACTGAACCCATGGATGTCTTGTTAATTTCATTCTCGTGATTTCCTCATAACTTAACTCAGTTTAGGATAAACTTTTCAAGAAGGAGTTAAGAGACCAGCATAACCTGAACAAACCCCTTCACATTAAGTCTTTCCTAAGCTGAAAAGAATTGTCTGGTGGCAGCAAGTATAAAGAAGAAAAAAACTTCAATATGATGTCTTTCCAAAGCTGAATAGAATTGTCTGGTAGCAGCAATTAAAAAAAAAAAAAAAAATCAATTTGATACATCTTTCCTAAGCTGAAGAGAATTGCCTGGTAGCAGCAATAAAAAAAAAAAAGAAAAAAAAAAAATGTCTTTCCTAGGATGAATAGAATTGTCTGGCAGCAGTAAGGGAAAAAAGGGAAAAAACAAAAAAATCACCCAGATTAAAGTACTGTACAATAGTTAAAATTAACCACAGTGAAACTGGGTTAAAACAAAAAAAAAATGCAAGTGTAAAATCTAAGTATTATATTTGTACATGCATTATTTAAAAATCCATTATACACTGACAGTAAAATCTAAAAATACAGCACAGTATAGCCTGTAGTTACTACATATAATTGTCTTGTTTATATAATTCATTTTTTTTTTTCCTAAGTACTGAAAAATTACTGTCTCCAGTAAGTACCAGCTTCTACAAGAACTATATAAATCAGCTTATCCCTCCATGCATTGTAATGTACTATACTGGTTCAAAGTTCACAAACCACTTCTATATACAGAAATGAATCATACTGGTTTGTTCAAGTAGCTTGGTTCAGTGAGCAGTACCCTGGGTTCACTCTGTGCTTCAGTGGAACTTTATCACAGATCTGTAAGCTGTCTATTGGCTAAGCCTGAAGAGAGTGGTATTCTCTCTGTGTTGTGAACACTGCAGCTACAGAACATTATTTCAGCACATTATTAAGACCTGAGCAAAGTCAACATCTGCTGGAAGGGTTATTTATAGGTAAGTAATAATGTTATAAAACCCAAAACTATGAGTAATCTGCAGTGGAAACACAGAGTAAACTGTGATGTTTTCATTTGCAGACTGGTACAGGTAAAAAATCACACCACCTTATAAGATGGGAAATAAGAAAATCCTGGTGTAGAAGTGCACAATAGATAACTGGTTCCTCCCACGCACAAATTCTAGCATCTGTGAAGTATCCAAACACTACATTGTTGGTAACAGAACACAACCACAAAATGCTTCCTCCAGTGTTATAACTGTATCAGAAGTGTCAACTGGCAGCTGTAAATCAAGGTGCAATTTCTAGTTTCATGCATACCAGGCTGCTTTTAACTGGCATACCAAAATCTGATGAAATGAACCTGATTTTGCACTTCAAGTCCAGGTGATGCTCTTAAATTGTTTCTTCATGCCACCAAGGTGATGCTATAAATACCTGTAGTTTCTTTTTCATGCTACCAAACAAGTTTACTCAATTTTGGAAGGGTCTCTCATACAGAAGAGGCTTATTATCTTTTTAAACCAGTTTGAAAAACCTGTCCTTAGTTGAACAAAACTGTCAGGGAAGGGAAAGAATAAAGTGAAAAAATACCTTGACTCAAAGGATTACCCATGATAGCTCCTAACTTAGTTTTAACTAATGGAATTTTTTTCAGTTTCAGCCATAAACCCTTTGGTTCAAGCTGCTATTCATAACTCCTAATCTTGTTAATCATGGAGATGAAGTAAAGGTAGGTCTACCTATCTATCTATCTATTGCCAGACGCCTCAATCCCGTTCGGGGTGACCTCAAACAAATCGCCTCCACGTCCCCCTGTCCCCCGCCATTTCACTGCCCCGCTCCCAACTCACACCCTTCTCTCTCATATACCTCTCCACCCCATCCCTCCATCTCATCCTCAGCTTCCCCCTCCCTCTTCCCCCCTCCACCTCACTCACATACTCTTTTCGTCAGGTAGAGGATTAAATAATACTTTCATACAACTGATTTAAAAACTACAGTACAATAAGTATGGTAGAGTAGTGACGTAGGAAAAACGAGCATTCAAGTGACATATTAAAAAATAATTTATCTGAGAGAGCTATGGTAATACAGTAAACCCTCAACAGACAGAACCCTCTTTTACTGAATTTCAGTTTTAACTACCGCCATGAGCTGACTGAATGTTATGTTCATTTAATTAATTTTTTTACCATACGTGCTCCCTACGTGTCAACAAGTGGGTTGGTGGAGGGTTAGTGCCTCTCCCCGAAAAACAAATAACTCAGTCAAATGGCCACCCCTTATGGGATTATGGCATCTGGCAATAGATAGATAGATAGATTGTTCCATAAAAGAATGGGCATGTGGGAAACGCTCATCAGCGCTGCATCCACACACACACACACACACACACACACACACACACACACACACATATATATGCATATCAGGGAAGGAGAAAATAGACATAAATGATTTCTTAACGTATGGGGAAGCATCAGCAATAGGACACTGCAAAAAACTGCATAAAAAGAGAGGTGATAAAGACGTAAGGAAATTTAGTTTCCCAAATAGAGCAACTGATCAGTGGAATGCACTACCGAATGAAATAGTGGGTGCCAAAATAATTCACAAACTTAAGGATATGTACGATAAATATGGTTTAAGACACGGGACAGTACGAGCTTGACTCATTCCTGTAAAGATACAATTAGGTAAGAACACACACACACACACACACACACACACACACACACACACACACACACACACACACACACACTCATCCGCATCCAGCAGAACGCCGCATCAGTCTCTGGGTGACCAGCATCGTGAGAGAAGCCATAAACAGAACATCTATTGAGAAAAAGGGCCATTTGGATCTAGCTGTATGTTACTGTGTATGACTATGGCTGAACGACGCTCTAACTGTAATGTTCTTTGTTCTGTAAAATCCACGACGCTTGGGAAATTACCGAACAGCATGGTGTTCAGCTTTACCTAACTACAGTATTGGTTTTAATGTCAAGGGTCTGGTACCAATTAGTTCATTATATCGAACGTTTACAATGAACCGGTGCTTGTCTAAAACAAAATATCAACTTCAAGCATGAAACCTTACCAGATACTATACTGTACTGATAACAGGTTTTTGCGTTAGTTTTGTTTCATTTCGTTTTTAAAGGCTCCAGCACGCTTGCATGTGTCGGCCTTGGTCACCTGATGGCATCTCTCCTTGCTGCTCGATCTCTGGCAACTTTCCTATTCACTCCCTTATACCCAAGGTCACACTAAATGACCTCGTCCCAGGTCTTTTTCAGTCTACCTCTCGCAACCCTACCCCTAACATTAACACTTTTCACTTTCTGCTCCCAATTATCATCCCCCATCCTCTCCAAATGCCCAACCCACCTCAATCTACCTCTCCTCATCACAACACCAATACATTCCAGTCCCATCCTACCTCTCAACACTTCCACTATAAACCTAGCCACCCTAGGCCTCACACTCAGGGACACACTGTACATCCACCTAATAACTGCAATTTCTGTACATTTGAGCCGGTGAATATCTTCTTCCTTTACTCTTCCAGAAAACTTATGTTTTTCTTTAGGATGTCATTAACTCAACTTATGCTGCTGCCACTAACTGCCAAACACAAGCACCATGGTCATGAGGGGTTAAATTATCAGTTAAGGGGAGAGGTAGTGTGATGTAATACGGAAGTACAGCACAGTGAGTCTCACGAGTCTTTTCACCTTTGGGTGAGTCTTAAAGTAGTCACTGGGTGACTGGCAAAATGACTTCTTACTAAAAACTCTCCATGATAACAGGCTATGTGAAGAACTCACTGTGAGGTTTGTTTCATTCTTTTTTTCTTTAGGGATAAACTGCAATAAACAAATGCAACGACTAATCACTTCTTATGTGGTCCCACAACTGCTCCAACCAGCTCTACAGTCCTCTATCGCCTCAACATCATGGAGGAGTGCCCAACCTCGACATGCTCGGGAGATGATGATCAAGTCTGCTTGGAACTCGCCTCTACTTCAAGGGGATGCACACCACTACAACATAAATACTGCCTCAATCTCAACCTTGGACATCTGACCTGATCTGGACTTACCTTAAAACTAACAAGGTAAATAAGTATACATTCCTTAAAATTCTTAAACATCACTTTGCTCTGTTATGTCTCAGTAGAGTACATGTGGTCTTTGCAATGTCCTGTTCCAAAATACAGTACCATAACTTTCTTCCTAATCCAGGGCTCTCAAAGTGGTGTTAACTGGCACATCATTTTTATATGAATCAAAGAAACTTTGAGAGCACATTTCTGTAATTTATTATGAAACAAAGCAAAAAAATTAAATAAATAAAATAAAAAACATGAATAAATACGAGAACATACAACCAAAACCTGCAATGTTACATAACTCATGCACAGGGTGAAGAGGAGGAGGAAGGCAAAAATACTGGTTGAGGATTTGTCAACCTTAAAATTTCATGACATATCGGCCAAAATATTATGGTTCTTATGGAGCCAAGCATGAAGTTTTTCACAACAGTGAAGCTGGTTTGGATTGGCTTTGTTGCATTTATAAAGGCTCTAACATGCCTGCCTGCACTGGCCTTGGTCACCTAATGGCGGCTCTCCACACTGCCTGAGTTCTAATAGGCGTTATCTCTGAGGCCACACTGTATGACCTCGTAACATGCCTTTTTTGGTCTGCCTCTTGCAACTCTACTTTCAACATTCATAGCTCTCACCCTCTGCACCCTGTTATCTCCCATTCTCTCCACATACCCAAACCATCTAGATCTACCTCTTCTCAGCCATCACCAATAGTCAAGTTCCATCCTTCCTCTCAATTTTTCATTAACACTGATTGGTGTAAGATGGAGTTAGTGAGTGCATTAAAAACTTTTCAGGAACGTAGCAGAAGATAATGCAAATGTGGACATAAAGATCTGTGATATCTTTGATTTAACATAGATTTCTGCATCATCATTCATTTGGTGATGATGCAAACATCTACTTTAAGGCATAAAACTTCACATATACCATAAACATTAATGTGGATATCTGCATAAATATTTGGGTTTCAGTGCAGGCACACACATAAAACATACACCACACAATTCTAATTGTGTGCCATACTGGATTAGATTTTTCAGTAATGTATGGGAATCCTTTACTGAACTGTTCCAGTTGCTGCCTTTTTTAGCAGTTCTGATCCGCTTGTCACTGACACCTAAAGTCACTTTAATGACAATTCAGAGGGATAAAAAATAGGACAGTTAATATTATTTAGATACTGTATAATCAAAATGTTTAAAGGTTATGAGTGTCAAACTGTGGTTCTGTTGGGAGTATTTTGAGCGCAGCTTGTCCTTTTATTAATCTAAAATGGTACAGTAGACACTTGATTTAACAGACCTTGGTAGACCAGATATTGAATTTAACAGAATGGGAAAGCCACCTGATTTCAATCAGCTATAATGAACAAAGTCTGTTAAATGGGGTGCAATGGATTGCAATACGAGATCTGTTCAGAAAGTATCTGACTGTAGGCTCTAGGAATAATAAATATGGTACCAGTAGCTAACCTGTTGAGCTAGGACATTAATCCCTCTCAAAGTAGGCTCCTTCTGACTTGACACACGTAGCTCCGCAGTCTTTCAATTGCCTGAAACAGTTTTCAAAGTCTGTTTTTTATATCTCCTGCAGGTGCTTGGACGTATTTGTCATGATCTCTTCTCTTGTCTTAAATCAGGACCCCTTCTGTGGAGTTTTGAACTTGGAGGAATAACCAAAAGTCACACAGAGCCATGTCTTGCGAGGGAGCTTGCTGGACCTGCAGGGTGTTGTACTTGGCCAAAAATTCCTGAATTAGTTGGGAGCAATGGGTAGGGGTGTTGTCATGGTGCAGCTTCCAACTTGCCGCTTCCCAAAGGTCTGGTCTCTTTCGCTTAACTGTGTCATGAAGATGATGGATAATATCAAGGAAGTATTGTTTGCTGACAGTCTGACCTTCTGGTATGTGTTTGTGATGCACAACAGCATGATAGTAAAAAAAAAAAAAAAAAAAAAAAAAAACTGTCAACATGTGAGTGCATTATTTTCACCTTGTTGCAATCCCGTCATGCTTTTTTTTTTTTTTTTTTTTTTTTTTTTTGCCAAGGTGACCCTGCATGCTTCCACTGGGATGCTTGTGCTTTGGTTTCTGGGTCGTACCTGTACACTCAAGTCTCATCTCCAATGATGAATCTTCAGCAAGTCTGGATAGCAATTTGCACACTCCAAAATGTCTTGAGCAATGTTCTCTGAGTGATGAGATCGTGACAAATGCGATGATGCACCTGCAGAAGATAGCCGAAAACTGACTTTGAAAAATATTTCAGGCAGTGGAAAGAACACTGGGCTGTGTGTGTAATGTCAAAAGGGACTTACATTGAAGGGGAGTAGTGTCCCAGCTCAACAGGTTAGCCATCCATTTTTTCCCGAGCCTAAGGTCAGATACTTTCTGAACAGACCTTGTACATGTTTCCTACCATTTTTACTTCATCCAGGCCTAAAACCACCCTCTCCTCACCATGACTGCTGTAATTAGACTATATTAATACAATACTAGTCATGTGGTAATATGACATGGATGTGCAATAAACTGCAAAAAAAAATACTGAACATTATAACAACACTAACTACACTGGAACTCTTTATATTAACCCCAGCCAGGTTGATTCTTTGTATGGCATGTTACCTCCCCTGAGTCACTGTTTTATAATCAATGTAAATAATACCTCATATGAGGTTTGCAGCCTGGCCGGTGCAGACCTTCATTCTGCCTCATGTGAGGTCTGCAGCTCGGCAAGGGTTAAAAGTTTCTTGGCAGCTCGGCAAGGGTTAAAAGTTTCTTGGCAGCTCGGCAAGGGTTAAAAGTTTCTTGACACAAATCAATAAATCAACTGCATAACCTAGCTTCCTACTATTCTTTGGCAGCATGAAACTAAAATACTGTAAAAGTTCATTAACTAAGGTAATTAGGATTTCAGCAACTACAAGAAACAGAAAATTCTGTTTAACAAATCCCTGATTGCGTTTACCCAAAGAGGGAAATAGTTCAACTTTCTACAGAATTTCCTACCCCAAGGCCATCGACAGAATCCAAGTTTGTGACAATGGGGTGTTTCTGAAAAGCTTAATATTCCGCTAGATGGCTCCACGGTAGGACAAACACATTCCCAGTGCTGTTTAAAAAGCATATTTTTCATTGTTAAATACCTACACTGTTGTGTGAAACTGTGAATCACAGTAATGCCATATATCGTAATATAAATAATGCAAAATAGAACACGTATATATGACGTAGTATGAATTGTTTATCATAAACGGAAATTAAAATATCATTGATGGCATGTGATGGCAACTCGCCCTTTCAGTGGCCCTATATTATTTAATTTCTGCTACATTTAGTGCAGGTCAGGTTCTTTATACATTGTTTGTTCAGACTGTAAATTACACCTAATGGGTATCTTGACTCATTCAGTCTCTATGTGGGCAGAAATTTAATGTTAAGTAAATACTGGGACTCAACATTCTGCTCACTCCCTTCACACATGTGCACCATAAGACAGTCCCGTGTTTCATTTTTATCACAAGAGATTTATTTTCAGAACAAACGCACGAGGATTAATGCTTAAAATAATACAATTTAGACAACTGGTACTTGTGGTCTGCTTAGGTTAGCTGATGTAAGGTACTGTAATTGCTTTGGAGGGTCAGAGCCCTGAGGGGCAACACGGGACTGTCTTGTGGTGCACATGTGTGAAGGGAGTGAACAAAATGTTGAGTCCCAGTATTTACTGAACATTAAATTTCTGCTCACACAGAGACTGAATGAGTCAAGATACCCACTAGGTGTAATTTACAGTCTGAACAATGTATGAAGAACCAAACTTGCACTAAATGTAGCAGAAATTAAATAACAGAGGACCACTGAAAGGGCAGGTTGCCATCAAATGCCATCAACGATGTTTTAAGTTCCATTTAAGATAAATATAAACAATTCATGCTATGTTATACATACATGTTCTATTTGTTATTTATATTACGGTATATGACATTACCATGATTAACAGTTTCACACAAGTGTATATATTTCAGAGAAAAATATGCTTTTTAAACAGCAAGGGGAATGCGTTTCTCTTAATTGTGGAGCCATATAGCTGAATACTAGCTTTGAAAGCACCCCATTCTAAGTGAAGGCAGTACTGTAATCTTATACGGTAACACTGAAAACTGCTAAATCACGCAGACCACAAGAAAATGAAAACTTAAGTGATAGTTCAGGAAGATATATAAGAAATTTGGTAAATTTTTAAAAGTGGACAATATATCCCCCAGGTAGTGCAATATATATTTCTGGCAGTTTTTGATGCGATTTGAATGTTTCTGACCTTCATTTTTGTTGGAAATGCCCCTCACCAAACACAATAAAACTAACCAAACCAAACCCAACATACCTAACCCATCTTAGGGGAGTAATAATCAATTTCCGAATGGGGTAATGGGGGTTATTTGTGATCCTAAGGGACTATACTATATGATAACGGTGCTAAAATTCCAAAACTGCATATTGTCCACTTGTAAAATAATACCAGAAATTTAACTTCAAACAGGTGAAGCATACAAATTACAATTCACTCAAAGTAGCATGACTAAAATAGGAAATTACCCTAGTCCTCAAGATCTCTGCTTATGCACTGCAGTCAGCTCCTGCTCTGTCCAGACTGGCTTGTACACCAAGAACCTGAAAAGTACTTAAAAGAAAATGCTTGCATTATAAAATTCAACCACAATACTGCAATCATTATCTTTTGTACAGTAATTGTATAGGAACTGGCATGTTGAATGCTGTACCGGTACCTTGGGAAATTGCTTGGCGAATGTATTCTTCGATTCTGGTTTGCTCAGAAACTTATTGTTGCATATGCCTGCACAAGCAAAGCTGAAGGGGAACCTGCCTAGATGGCTTTTGGTTATGGAGAATGAGGAAATACATATATGAGGGCCCACATCCCCAAGAACAATCTTCTTCTTCTTCTTTTTGCATGATGAGGAAGGCTAGGTCACTGTTGCCAACTCCGTGACTATTCAGCCCTTTGTCAAGAGAAATAGCTGTCAGAGAGATAATTGTATTGACATACAAAACAACAGAAACCACTCATGCAGAGTTTATGCAAAGTTTATTGGTAAGGAGGTGGGCCTCTCATTCAGCAACTGTGTGATACAGGCGTTTATAGTTATCTGGCAACTGTGAAGACCAGGCATGAATGATTTAAAGAGCATCGGGGCTTTAAATTACATCTATACTCGGGGAACAACGGAGGTTTAAATTACAACTGTAAACACAGGGAATTTAATCGAACAGTTACCCCAAACCACGAAGGTGAACAAGGATTTATTATTATTATTATTATTATTATTATTACTATTATAATTACTATTATAATTATTATTATTATTATTATTATTATTATTACTATTATAATTATAATTATTATTATTATTATTATTATTATTATTATTATTTGCTCGTACGATACTGTGTGATGTATTGAGCTTCTAAATCTGTTGATACGTGGATTGGTGTATATCATTACATTCGACCTCACATAACCCTTCTTTGCGGTTCGGAAAAACGATGAGTACTGTCCACAGAGTTATACATATAGAGTGCGCCACCCTGGTTTGAAAGTGACGCAACCGGAAGTGGCTCAGCGGCCATATTGGGATGCCCAGTCTCACGCTCAATTCAAAACAGGTAAGATGTTCTCGCTTCTCTGTGATCAGGAAATAAAATAGAATGGAAATATATTCAAGCACTGCATCAACTTCAAGAAGAGGAGGGCCTTCATTTAGGTAATAAACTCAGGGATATCCATCTTTCATGGCACACTCAAAAGATGAAAGTAAAACGTGCTGCGCAAACACTGAGTTCTAGTGTAGCTGATGCATTAATCTTCTGTCGGGATTCATTACATCTCCCACAGTTTAAGGATTGTCAGGGTACAGTTAAATTTCTGCAAATGGCTGATAAACTTTTTGATGTACTAACTCGAAAAACAAATTTGCTAGAGGAATGAAAGCAGCACTTCAACCTGAGACAGAAGTAGTTTCAATGTCATTCTTAGATCAAGCATTTGCTTATCTAATGACTATCATTAATTCTGATGACATCCTCATGTACAAAACTTCTAGAAAGACACCTTTCATTGGTTTTTTGGCTGCCATTAAGAGTGTTCAGGCACTTTATAAACAGTTTGTAGGTGTAAATAAGCCACTCCAGTACTTTCTAACTTATAAGCTGTCACAGGATCACTTAGAACTCTTTTTCTGTGCAATTCGAGCATCTGGTGGCTTTCGAAATAACCCTTCTGCGTTAAACCTCATGGCAGCATACAAGAGACTCCTTCTGAGGCATGAAATAAAAATGTCAAACGGGAATGTCTCTGCACAAGACCTCACTGAAGTGCTCACATCTGCAACATCTAGCAGTGTCATGAAGAAAGCTTTAGAGGATAAAACTGAAGATATTATGATGGCAAGAAGATATGATATCGTTCCTCGTAGTCCTGCCCAAGAACATAAGAACATAAGAAGAGAGGATAACTGCAGTAGGCCGGTTGGCCCATGCTAGGCAGCTCCTAGAAGAGTAACTGAACTACTAGAATGAGATAAGGATAGCAAAGAAGAAGGCTCTCCCCCGCCCTCCAAACCCTCCAGCCGAAGCCGGCAGGAAAAAGTCAGAAAGAACACCACGCCGTATAGAAAAACTGGCGTGGACATTTTACAGGAAAGTGTGAAAGGAGAATAGAGACTATCATAGTGTAACCTGAAAAGAAAATTTATTTTTTAATTAGTATTGGTTATAATATTTTCTTTATTCTATATCCACCCCTTATTTGTCATATGCTTATCTAGCCTATGCTTGAAACTCTCAATGGAAGAGGCAGCAACTACTTTACTAGGTAGCTTATTCCATTCGTCTACTACTCTATTACCAAACCAATTTCTACCGATTTCCTTTCTGAAACGGAATTTTTCTAGTTTGAAACCATTATTTCTAGTTCTATCCTGTATGCTCACTTTAAGTACCTTGCTAATATCTCCCTTATTTATACCATTCATCCACTTAAAAACCTCAATTAAGTCTCCCCTTACTCTACGCCTCTCTAGCGAATGCAGACTTAGTCTTTTCAGTCTGTCTTCATATGACAGGTTCCGGACGTCATGTATCATTTTAGTCATTCTTCTCTGTACATTTTCTAACGAATTAATATCCATTCTATAGTAAGGACACCAAAATTGTACTTTACAGATGTGTCAGATTATAAGGAAGCTGCAGTAGGTTACATTGCCGGATATGCAGTTAAAATGGTAAAGAGAAATATTTCATGTCCAGACTGCTTGTCTGCACTTACAGCAACAGAAATTAAGAACAATGATAAAAGTTGTGCATTGATACTGGTTAAGGACAAAGGCGGCTTGATAAAGCCCTCTATGAGTGCTGTGTCTGTCTGCAGATCCACAGAGAAAATATTTCAGAAAATGTTGAAAAGTCATGACAGAGCTACGTAACATTCCCAGAATTTCCTCTCTAGTTGCATATTCTGTATTGAAAGAGACTGGTAGCACTGCATTTAAAACACATAATTCCCATATGTTTGAATGTTCACCTGATAATAATCACATTTTTTCTCTTATTAAAGCAGTGGTGCTTGCATATTGCAAGATACGTTTGCATCATCTTACAAAAGCAACCACTGCTAAAGTAAGAGGCTGTTATGTTAGGAAAACACTAACTAAGTTAGTATTATTTAAGAACCAGTAAGTGAGGGCACTCACCATCCACTCAATTAATGTAATGCTATTAATAAATTGGTATATGTTCGCTTCTAATCGTTGATTTTTGTATATTCAAAGTAAAATGGTGCGTAGAGACAAGGTAAGGGGACCGGGAATAACTTTTCTTCTCACTTCATTCAGAGCGCAATAGTAATGGAGAAAAGGCTTAAAATAGCTAAAGTAATTATATTGATAACTGCTCTATCTATTTACATCAGGATATAATGCAAAAAAACACTCGGGAAAGGTTAGTATTTGTGAATTATGATGAGCTGTACGGGAAGGTCGGGACTCGGTAGAGTGAGCATCCTAAGATGGCCGCCGCGCCGGGCCCGCTGGCTTCACTTATCGCCCATACCACAACACAGGGACGCGCGCTCTATATGTATAACTCTGTGGTACTGTCTTTAGGAATCTTACTATCTGTACCTCTCTGGCTTCGCGCGTTCCCTACAGTACTTCCCTTAACCGACATTTTGCTAGTCGTGCATTCTTAATTTAGTCACTTTCCTCTCCATATGTGCTGCATAGAAACTGGCATATATACTCGTACAAGTCATCAGTTTGTTACTACTTTTGTTGGCTTTCAGCAGAATTGCCACTTAATGTGCACATCCCCTGAGATTTGGCTAGACAGAAGGGCAGTTTCTTGCCCATGTCCACTTTTCCTGCATATCTGTGTAAACTTTTCTCATGCTCCCCTTCTGCCCCCTCTAATAAAGTTGTTGTTGTGGTTGCAGGCTCATCTGAACGTGAACCCGTTACCCCTCAGGCTGAAGCTGCCAGTTTCCTGCACTCCACCATCCTTCTTGTGGGGGATCAGGAGTTGAGGGACGTTTGTATAACTGAGCAGTGGATCTGTCAGATTATAACGGTGCTATCACGTGAAGGCTTCCTTCTTCAGCATCACACTTTGTTCAACTCTCAGATAAAACAACCAAGCGATATTTAGTTTCATATCCTTACCTGGTCACTACAGAATGTCTTCCTTAATCTGCCCCCTCGCCTATGATACCCAGTCTTTCAAACGCTGTGTCTCTAGGCTATGGAGGGGAAGATTTTTTTCTTTATCTCTCAGCTCAAACGTTCAGCATTGCCTGTGAGGTAACAAACACTACTCTGAAGCAAATGAGCTCCCATAAGGCTGAGGATGTTGTGGGAAGAGTGAGAGTAATAAATGATAGACTGAACAGTGGCAGAGATCAGATTCACGAAGAAACCCTATGATCGATTCCCAGTCGTCTGATTTATTTTTGTAGGAAGAGTGAGGAAAGGCGAGTGTAGCGTCTTTGCATGTGCTCTATGCCTCCTGCAGAAAGAAATCTTCGTCACCTGAGGAAAATTATTGTAGGTTATGTTTCTGCAGGATGTAAGTGGAAAGACTACGGAATATTATCGTGTACCTAGAATTCATCCATTTTAATTAGGCGGAGATCTTCGTCCTTTTGCAGCGTATTTTCCATCGTCCAGTGACAGGACAAGACAATACTACGACTCAACATCGTTTTCATAGAACTTTATCGTGACTAGCAACCTATTCTAGTGTTAACCTGTTGTTTTAACTCAGCATTAGAATTGGAGAGATGGCAGTTTTACGTCTACTTAGTCACGAAAGGGAATCGGTCATGTATATCATCATCATCATCATCACCACCACCATAATAATAGCATCCCTCTTAAATCGCGCTTGATTCAGCCTGACAAATGTCCATAATGCCTTTAACCTTAGTTGACCAAAAAGTGTTCAGGGTGGGTGGTTGATCGGACTAGTAACCAAGGAGACTCATTACTATGCTTCATAATTACAGTATGTCCCGTTGAAGTTCATTCAGCCACGATTTAGTATTCGAGTATGGAGATGACCTAGTTCCATCAGGTGAAAACAGACCCAAAATAGAAAAAAATACAAAAAATGAAAGGAGTCGAATGCAGCGCCTGTGCCGAACTATTTCCAAGCTGGAGGTAAAGGAAATGGAGAAGACCGATACCTCCCTGAACTGTGGACATGCCAGGGTGATAGCACACTGAATGCCTGAGGTAATAGTCTCTCTCTCTCTCTCTCTCTCTCTCTCTCTCTCTCTCTCTCACTTCACCTTCCCTCTCTCTCTCTCTCTCTCTCTCTCTCTCTCTCTCTCTCACTCACTTCCCCTTCCCCCCTCTCTCTCTCTCACTTCCCCTTCCCCTCCTCTCTCTCTCTCTCTCTCTCTCTCTCACTCTCTCTCTCACTCACTTCCCCTTCCCCCCTCTCTCTCATTTCCCCTTCCCCCTCTCTCTCTCTTTTTTTCTCTCTCACTTCCCATTCCCCCCCTCTCTCTCTCTCTCACTTCCCCTTCCGCCCCCCCCTCTCTCTCTCTCTCTCTCTCTCTCTCTCTCTCTCTCTCAGGGCCCTGGAGTTAAGTAATGGCTGTGTCCTCCCCAGAAATTATAGGTAGGGCAGAAGGTGGGGGAGGGGGACGGAGGGGGAGGGATTGGTGAAAGGAGGAAGAGGAGGAGGAGGAGGAGGGATTGGTGAAAGGAGGAAGGGGAGTAGGAGGAGGAGGGAAGGAGTGAGAGGGAAAGGAGGAGAGGGGAAGAGGGGAGAGTGAGGTAGGAGAGAGGAAGTGGGGGAGGGAGGAGTGGGAAGGGAAAGGGAGGCAGATGGAGAGAGGGAGGAGAGGAGAAGGGGGAGAATAGGAGGGGAGGTGGGCTCAAGTGGGTCTTCGCCGCTGCCGAGGAAAGGGAGCTAGGAAGAGAAATGGGTAGATAGACAGATGGATAGATAGATAGATGGATAGATAGACGAACACACAGACTGATGTATGTGTATAAAAATGTAGGTATATACTGTATAAGTATATATTTTACTCATATCAGTCTCTATGTATCCATCTATCTACCTGTGTCTCTGTCTATCATCTCTACCTATCTATCTATCTATCTATCTATCTATATTTATCTGTATATATCTATCTGTCTATTTATCATTTAATTCTCTCTCTCTCTCTCTCTCTCTCTCTCTCCTCTCTTTCTCTCTCTCTCTCTCTCTCTCTCTCTCTCTCTCTCTCTCTCTCTCTCTCTCTCTCTCTCTCTCTCTCTGAGGGCGGTGTGTAGTGGAGTAGAATGGTGGTGGTGTGGACCAGAGCGGTCTGGTGAAGCAGGGTGATGGTGTGGTGGAGCAGAGTGGTGGTGTGGAGTAGAATGGTGGCGTGATGGAGTGGGGTGGTGTGGTGGAGTAGGGTGGTGTGGTGGTGTAGGGTGGTGTGGTGGTGTATGGTGGTGTGGTGGTTAAGTGGAGTAGGGCGGTGGTGTGGAGGATTTGGGTGATCTGGCAGAGTAACGTGATGTGGAAGAGTAGGGTGATGTGGAGTAGAGCGATGTGGAGAAGTAAGGTGGTGATGTGAGCGTGCAGACTGAAGAAAGGATGCTGGGTAAACAATCATCTTACAAACTAGAAATAAAAATGGCAGATGGAAGAGGCAGATAACAGAGAAGGGAAAGAAAAAAAAATGCAGGAAGATGTAAGTGAGGAATCTTGGGAAAGAAAAAAAGAAAAAAGAAAAAATGTTAATAGAGAAAGAAAATCATCAATCTTTGGAAACTGATTTAACATTTCTTTTTATATTTTACTTTGAAGACATGTTTTACAATCTATTTTGACAATCACGAGGCTATTTTGGAGAGCTTTTTTTTTCTTCTTTTTTTGAAATGAGGGAGTTTGATATAATTTAATAACGTTTCAGTACGAGACCTTTTCGAAACTGAATAAAGCCGTCGGTAGGGAAAAAAAGAATATACTAAATACTGTACAACGCCAGCAGATTTTCGTGGCTCGGATGGGCAGAAGATAGAGGCCGAGGATGAGATGGAGGGATGGGGCAGAGAGGTTTGTGAGTGAAGGGGGTGTGTGGGCTGGGCTGGAGAAAAGGCGGTCTGATGACGGAGAACAGATTTACATGGGGACGACTTGTTTATGGCCTTCTCTTCCGGGATTAAGGAGTTTGGCTGCAGATAGACAGACCGACAGGTAGGTAGGTAGGTGTAGGTAGGTAGGTAGATATTTATAAAGCATGGACACTAATATACTTGACGATCCAGTTGAACGGGAGTGAAGTAACCCTAAGAGATCACAAAATGACGTTGTTATTAGAGGAACAATATATATTAAGTCAACAGTGACATTTGTTGCACCATTCCCTGAACGTAGAGATGGCATAGTAACACGAAAATGACCCAGACAAGCTGCCTAAACTGTATTTTCATGAAATTCCAGGATTCGTATCATCAGCGAAGTAAGCAGCAAATTTTTGTGGCCTGGGACATAATTAGCTACCTTAAGAGATTCAGAGCGGAGTTGTTACCGTTCTTTGACTCTTCCCACTTTACTCTAGTTTCCTCCTGCCAAATTCTCTTCGTTTTATGGTCGCTAAAGCCATTGGTTACAGCAGTTAGAACAAAGGTATTCACAACAAAGTCCACACACAACATTAACCGTCACCTTGATAGAAACAAACACCATTACAGTCACATCTACCGCCCTGAAGTCAGCCAGTATATCATCACTATCATTTGAAAACCACATTATTCAAGGCACAACATAAAGACATAATGAATCCAGAGCATATACAAATCAGCATTGACCAACCAGGCTGATTTAAAATATTATATCCAAAACGTAATGAGCAGCAAAAAAAAAAAAAAAAAAAAAAGATAAAAAAACAGGCACCCCTTGACCAACCCAATACGGCGACAAATGCAAGACAGCATCGACAACACATGAAAACAAGTGGTGAACACCACATCAGCCCGGAAGAGACACAAATACGTGTCACGATAAAAAACAAAGAGGGGTTAAAACAGAGGACAAGCTGAGGGTTTTAATGACCTGGGTAATGGCATAGCAAACACGGGAGGAAGGGAACAATAAGGAAGGGGGACGCTGGAACAATGGCAGGAGGAGATAGATGGAAAGAGAGGGGGAAAGACAGCAAGACTCGGGGATTAAAAACAAAAGAAGATCGCTGGAATGACTCCGAATGAATGTCAACACGAGAGACAGAGGAGTTGGGAGATTAGAAATATATTAAAGTGAGAAGAGGAGGTTTTAAAGAACTGTGCATGAGAGAGATAAATAAGAGACTGGGGAAAGCTTCACTGTCTTGGGAGGGGAGGAAACGATAAAGAAGACTTAGCAACGTAAATAGAGATGAAGGAAGGGGCGAAAGAGGTAAGCAATGAAAGATTGGAGGTTTTGAGAGAGAGAGAGAGAGAGAGAGAGAGAGGGGGGGGGGAAGATGAGAGAAAGAGGGAGGGAGGGAGGAGGGAGGCGTAAGTGTTTGAAAAAGAGGATAAATGGGAAAAGCGTATGTGTGTGTGTGTGTGTGTGTGTGTGTGTGTGTGTGTGTGTGTGTGTGAGAGAGAGAGAGAGAGAGAGAGAGAGAGAGAGAGAGAGAGAGAGAGAGAGAGAGAATAAGGGGCCAAGTAAGAACGAAAGAGAAAAAAAAAATGAGAAGGAAAAATGTGAGAATGAGGGTTATCTGAGGAAGAGAAATAGGTTAGCGAGAGTGGCTGGACCAAATCGACCTCAAGTTTTTCTAGTTGGGGGCTGGATGTTCTAACCACGAGGGCACCTTCTCTCCCAGGCGTCATTTTCTTGTGTCGTACGGGGGAAAAAAATGAAGCTCTTGGATTTATCAGACTTTTTATTGGATACGTCTCAAGCTAACGACAGGTCCATTCGTCATACTTAGGAACAGCTGACAGCCTCATTTGATAGGTACGGAATTGTTTCAGAGGGGGAGGAGGAGCAAGTAGAGATTTCGTTCTTTTCTTTATTCTCTCTCTCTCTCTCTCTCTCTCTCTCTTCACCTAAGGAAACTGGACCATTGCCTTAACTTGAATTCTAAACTCTTGGCTACATGAAATTCAATGTGCCTTAGTTATGGGGTGGGAATAAGTCTCTTTGGTTCCTATCCTATTTTCACCTTAAGCTGGCCCAGATTCCGTCCTCTTGTAGCTTATTTCACGTATTTCAGCGGCAGAAAAGATGGTGCCACGGCTCTACGTCCATTCCATAGCACTTCCTCGTGACTAACATCATATTCTAGTGTTAATTTATTGCTGCAACTCAGAATTTAGGATGGAGAGATGGCAATTCTAGGCCAAGTTAGAGTAAAACGAGCATAGTCATATCGCCCTCTAAGCTAATTACACAAGAGCTGGGGATATTTGTCAGACTAGATGAACCCGCTATAGGATAAAGCAGCGGTGTAGTGGTTAGCTTATCAAATCCTGTAAGTGGGAGAACAGGAGAGTGATTTTTTGAATTCGATTTTTGATTGTTATATAGGGGAAATTTGTGACGGTAGAAAGTGATTGCCTGCCTTATTTGCCTTCATGCAGTTGTTACGCATTAATACTAACCTTTCTCCTATAAATACATAACCAGATTTCTGTGTGACCTTGGAGGCTCCGTGGGTCCTCATCCTATGTGACTGATTTCGCATATTACATCTTAAGACTCTTGTATGTTGGGTATATCTCTATAACATCGACATAAATTACATCAGAAACATACAAGAGGAAATTCTGGTGTAGAATAGATTGCTAGGGAACAGGCGCTAAGGAAACCACTTAAAATGCAGCCCCTATTTTCCTTCCTCGCCTGCTTCCTCCCCAATCACGTGAGGACAACAGGAGGAAGAGACGCGACAAGGTTAACTGAATTTCGGATGTTTTGTGAAGAGAGACAAAGTATTTTTTTTTTCTGTCCATTTTCTATCCTTTATCCTCTTTTCTTTTTGGGGAGTATCTTTTTTATTTTGTTTATGGTATCTTTTCGGTCTATTTTTTCTCTTTTTCTGCATGTGATCTGAACGTCATTAATTATTCTTTTGTGGCTGGGTTAGTCGCCTTAGTCTGATTCTGTGTTTCTGTCTGTCTGTCACACACACACACACACACACACACACACACACACACACACACACACACACACACACACACACACACACAATCACTGGTTCTCTTTCTTTCGCTCATCTATCTCACTCTCTTTTTTTCTCACACCAGGTCCCTCTCCCACGGCACCTGCGAGCTCTGTTACAAACATTACTCCGGGGACGATTCAATCCTGGGGTACGGAGCTAAAAAAAGATAGATAGCTAGATAGATAGGTAGATAGATGGATAGATAGACAGAGAGTTGGACGGATGGGTGGATGGATGGATGGATGGATAGATAGACAGATAGAGATGGATGGATGGATGGATAGATGGAGAGGTAGACAGAGAGATGGACGATTGATGGATGGATGGATGGGTGGATAGATGGAGAGGTAGACAGAGAGATGGACGATTGGATGGATGGATGGATAGATAGATAGATGTATAGGTAGATAGAGAGATGGATGGACGGATAGATGGATTGACTGACAGGTTGATGGATGGATGGATGGGTGGATCGATAGATAGAGTGATGGATGGGTGAATATACATACACACGTAGACATTGTATGTATAAATGTATGAATGTCTCTATATACTCATACATACATGTATAGAAAAAGAGAGAGAGAAAGAGAGAGAGAGAGAGAGAGAGAGAGAGAGAGAGAGAGAGAGAGAGAGAGAGAGAGAGAGAGAGAGAGAGAGAGAGAGAGATGAATGGGTGAAAAAGGAAGGGAGAAGGGAGAGAAATGTGGAGGGAGGAGGGGAAGGAAAAGGGGGACTAAAGACAAAGAGAAAATTCAGAAAAATGGAAGCATTGAACTCGAAGCATGGAAGGGGAGAGAGAGAGAGAGAGAGAGAGAGAGAGAGAGAGAGAGAGAGAGAGAGAGAGAGAGAGAGAGAGGAAAAAGAAAAATGTAAGAAAAAAGAGCTTAAAGTCGGTCAATTGTCGGTAGAGCTGGAAGCAAGGTGGGTTTACTGGGATACAAATACCTGTGGTAATCTTAGTAATGGAACTGGCGACGGGAAAGAGAGAGAGAGAGAGAGAGAGAGAGAGAGAGAGAGAGAGAGAGAGAATGTGGTGTGTGTGTGTGTGTGTGTGTGTGTGTGTGTGTGTGTGTGTGTGTGTGTGTTTATGTTAGTGTTAGAATTGATGTTAGCGTTAGCATTAGTATTACTGTTAGTGGTAGTGGCAGAGACAGGCGATGGAGTGTAGCGCGGAAAGTGAGAGGAAGAGGAAGGAAGAGGGTACACAGTGAAGCGGAAGAACTGCAATACGGGAAGAGGCTTGTGGAGAAACAGGAAATGAAGTGCGGATGGAGAAGCAAGAGAAGGGACATCCAGCAACAGGTATAGAAAAAAGTGAAAGAACAGAGAAAAAAGAAAAGAAAAAAGAAAAAAATGGGTGGGGCGCTGTCTCGCGGTGGACCAACTCAGTCTGCTGCTGACGATGACGAAGATGATGATGATGATGATGATGATGATGATATACTTATAAACAGCATATAGTTTTTTATTTCATATACTTTACTTTTATTTATATCAATCTGAAGGGACAAGTGAGTGAGAGAGAGAGAGAGAGAGAGTTTGGGGTGTCTCAGTTAAAATGTAATTCGATCTAAGCTAAAAAAATAATACTAAAGCCGTTGTATATCATCCCAGGTTTGCACCATGTTTAAGTAATTCTCCTTTAATTTCATCATAACTTCGCTGAGATTTTCGTCCTTCTGGAGTTAATTTCCCGTAGGTGAGTGGCAGGGTGTAACAATGCTAGCCTACACTTTTTCAGTCTTTCCATAGCACTTTTTCGTGATTGGCACCACATTTTTGTATTAATATCTTGTTACTTATCGTCATTCCTGATCGAGAGATGACAATTTTAGGCCAAGGTTAAAGTAGCAATAGTAGTAGTAGTGGTGAAGCGGCTCTAGGTTTATTTGGAATGTGACTGCAAGCTAAATTTACTGTCCTCCTGCAGTCCACTATCCCCCTTTGGTGGAAGAGGGAAGGAGTTGAGGGACGTTTGTATAACAGGCCAGCTCCATAACCCAGTTAAATCAATGCCACCACATGAAGGCGACCCTCTCCAGCACCAGTTGACGGAGTATAAGATCTAGGCGCTTGTATTCGAACAGTGCTTCAGGGTAAGGGAACACTGACACAGTTCCCCGCTAGGTGGAGTCTCTACAGCCTGTCATGGCGGTATTTGTTGTGCTCCAGGACTTTAACCCGTATTTTCGGTCCTATGTGTTTCTGGCGACCTTTTTACAATAGCGAGGATTCCCAGAGACAGTGAGAGTCGGAACTGGTGCTGCGTGGTTCTCGAATGACGCGAGGTAAGACGAGAGGAGCCACTTTGACGTCTCAGTTCTCAGGGAAAGATGCTGCGTGAGTGAGTCAGGTTTGGAAATTTCGTAGCGCCCTTTCCTTGGCAGCTTATTTTACATATTCCCCGTTACATTCTTGAGTATGTGTTTTTTTTTTTTATCGTTTTAATATTGATATAGTTTCCGTTGGTATTATGCAAGAGGATACCGAGATGCATTGTGCTGGATAAGTTGCCAAGAAAGACGTGTTACGAAATCTCCAAAGCCACCTAGTGTACGGGCCTCAGAATTTGGATGCTGGAAGTGTGAAGGATGCCAATAATCAGTGACAAGTGAGAAGGAAGTCCCCGAATAAAACACTTTTATTATTTTTTGATATTATTATTATTATTATTATTATTATTATTATTATTATTATTATTATTATATTCTGAGAGTAGGAACGTGGAATGTGAGAGGAGTGAATGATGAAGTGAAAGAGAGAGAGATTGTCCAGGTGCTTGAGGATGCAAAAGTGGATATATGTGGATTGACTGAAACTAAATGGAAAGGTGAAAGGATGAGAGAATGGGAATACGGTGTAGGTATATGTGCGGGAGTCAGTGAGAATGAGAGGGCAAGAGAGGGAGTATGTCTGATGATAAGCAAGAAGTGGAAGGAGAATATAAGAGAGTATGGAACAGTGGGTGCAAGGATTGTATGGGTGAGGATGAAAGTAGGTATACAAGCATGGGCGATTGTATGTGTGTATGCTCCAACAGAGGATCGAGTGGCAAGAGTGAAAGATGAGTTTTGGGCGAGAGTAGAAGCATGTATGGACAAGTTTGAGAGGAGCGAGAGAGTGCTGTTGATTGGAGACATGAATGGCAAAGTCGGGAATGTACGAGTGGATGGAGTGGTTGGTCAGTGGGGTGTGCCAGCAGAAGTAGATGGGAATGGTAGTGCTTTGGTGGACATCTGTGCTGGTAAGGGGTTGGCAATAGCCAACACCTACTTTCGTCATAAGATGATCCACCGGTATACATGGAGAGTAATGAGGAGGATGGATGGTGAACTTGTTGAACGAAAGGCAATGATAGACTACGTGTGTGTGGATGAGCGAATGAGAAGACAAGTGCTGGATGCAAGGGTGTGGAGAGGGTGGGGGAATGGAGTCTCGGACCATCACTTAGTGATGGCCAAGGTAGAGCTGCAAAGAAAGTGGTTGAGGAGGCGAAGGGGAAGACAGGAGGAAACAGCTCCTGTGAGAAGAGTGGAGAAATTGCAAGATAGTGAGAAGAGGACAGAGTATAAGAGCATAGTGGAAGAAAGATTGGGAAGGTATGAGCTAGAGCAGATGGAAGGGGTGGAAGACGTATGTAAGATATTCACGGAAGAGATAAGCGCAGCGTGTGAGGTGGTTTGTGGGGTGAGGAGGAGATGCAAGGGTGTGCAAGGGACAGCATGGTGGAATGATGAGGTGAAACGAGCTGTGGAACAAAAGAATAAGGCATATGGTGAATGGTTGGCGAGTAGAGGTAGGGGAGAAGATGAGAGAGAGAAGAGAGAGGTATATGTGAGCAGGAGAAGGGAGGTTAAGAGACTGGTGAAGGAGAGTAAGAAGAAAGTGGATGAAGAGTTTGGGAGGAATCTGAGTGTGAAATGGAGGGAGAGTAAGAAATTGTTTTGGAAGGAGGTAAAGAAAGTAAGGATGTGTGAAAGGGGAAATAGTAGGGGAGTGAAAGATAGGAATAATAGATTGTTGGTAGAGAAGAGAGAGAAATTGAGGAGATGGAAGGAGCACTTTGAGGATTTGTTGAATGTAGAGAGTGAGAGCAGTGTGAGTATAAGTGGTTGGGGAATGGCTGGGAGAAGAAGAGATGAGAGGAGGGAGGAAGAGATCAGTAGGTCGGAAGTAGTGGAAGCGATGAAGAAGATTAAGCTGGGAAAGGCCCCAGGAATTGATGGAGTATGTGGTGAAATGCTTAGGTATGGGGGTGAGATTGTTGTGGAGTGGATATGGAAGTTGTGTAGATTGGCTTGGGAAGAGGGAAGGGTTCCAGAGGACTGGAAATCAGGTATAATTGTTCCTCTGTACAAAGGAAAAGGGGAGAGAGAAGTATGTGGTAACCATAGGGGTATTTGCCTTCTTAGTGTGACTGGTAAAATATATGGTAGAATACTCATTGATAGGGTTAGGCATATGACAGAGGAGCTAGTTGGAGAAGAACAAGGGGGATTTAGGAAGGGAAAAGGGTGTGTAGATCAGATATTTGTTCTAAGATGTTTAGTGGAGAAGTATCTAGAGAAGGGAAGGAAAGTGTACGCTGCCTTCATGGACTTGGAGAAAGCTTATGACAGAATAGATAGGAAAGGTATGTGGAAGGTATTAAGAATATATGGAGTGGAGGGGAAATTGTTGAGTGCTGTGAAGAGTATGTACGAGGGAGCTAGGGCTACGGTGCGAGTGGATGGTGAGCTGAGTGAGTTCTTTGATCTCAATGTGGGACTGAAACAGGGGTGTGTAATGTCTCCATGGCTGTTTAATATATATATGGATGGGGTCGTAAAGGAGGTACAAGGTAGGGCAGTGGATGTGGGGGTGGCCCTAACGAATGAGGGTGAGATTTGGAAGCTTCCGGTGTTGCTGTTTGCTGATGATACAGTATTGTTGAGTGAAGATGAATGGGAGTTGCAAGGTTTGGTGAATGAATTTGGGACAGTGTGTAGGAGGAGGAAGCTGAAAGTTAATGTAAACAAAAGTAAAGTTATGGTGTTTGAGAGGAATGAAGTCACAGAGTGTGCAGTGAGGTTGGATGGTGAGGATATGGAGAATGTGAGTGCATTCAAGTACTTGGGTAGTGTGATGAGTAAGGATGGAACTTTGGGGGATGAAGTGCGTGAAAGGGTACAGCAGGGAAGGAAGGTTGTAGGCATGCTGAAAGCAGTGATGAGAAATAGGGAAGTGAGTATGGAAGTTAAGAAGTCTCTGCATGATGGTATTGTGATCCCTACCCTGACGTATGGAAGCGAGGCGTGGACCTTGCAAGAGGGGAACAAGTCAAGAGTGAGAGCAGTGGAAATGAGTTACTTGAGAGGAGCATGTGGAGTGACATGGAGGGACAGGTTGACGAATGAAGAAGTGAAGGAACGTTGTGGGGTAGATGTGGATGTGGTTGAAAAGATTAGGAGAAATACACTGAGGTGGTTTGGACATGTGGAGAGGATGGAGAGTGAAAGACTGACTAAGAGGGTGTATGTGGGTGAGGTGGAGGGAGGGAGAGGGAGGGGTAGACCGAGGATGAGGTGGAGGGATGGAGTTGAGAGGTATATGAGGGAGGGGGGGGTGAGTTGGGGGGAGGGGAGTCAAATGGTGGGTGACAGAGTGACTTGGAGGCGTTTTGTCTGCGGCCACCCTTTGCGGGATTAGGGCGTCGGGCTATAGATAGATAGATAGATAGATTATTATTATCATTACCATTGTTTATAATATAACCATTCCTACTACTACTACTACTACTACTCCTACTACTACTACTGCGACTAGGACTACTACTACTATTACTACGTCTCCGTAGTGTTTTACTACGAAATATAGGATGAATGAATTGTTGGTTGATTGACAACTACTATTACTACTACTACTACTACTACTACTACCACTACTATTACTACTACTACTACTACTATTATTATTATTATTATTATTATTATTATTATTATCATTATTTCGGATGCGTATATGTGAAGCGACAGAACGTGGAGAAAGTTTTTGGCGTATCAGATTGAGCCAAGACTCCGGGGGCTTGAATGATGAGTGAATGGAAGCGTGGCCCATTGGACTGGGCAAACTTGGGCTGTCTTGAAGGTGCAACTCCCAACCCTGCCTTAGGGTGAGAAAGGAGGTCTGAATGATGATGATGATGATGATGATGATGATGATGATGATGATGACTGATGATGATGATGATGATGATGATGATATTGATTATTATTATTATTATTATTATTATTATTATTATTATGAATGTGTATGTACAGGAAATTGCTTTACATGAGATGAAAACCGTGAAAATAATCCTGGAAACAGAAGACCTCAGCAAATTTTTTAATAATATATATGTAACCGAACGGCAGAGAACAACGATTTTGCTTAGAGATAGAAACAGAGGATGTAAGAAAAGAATTAGCCTAAATATTAAAAATGTGTTTATTGTAAAGACATAGGAATTTCGGTTCGTCTTCCGAGATTGTTGCATCTTCCCATAGCGCGAAATATCCATATGTTTGTATAATTTCTTCCCTATGGACAGTTCACGAGAGTATGCTATCAAGAAACTGTGAAAGAAATTATTGAAAGTTGATATCAGACAGAGGACCATGGCTGATGAATTTATACTGTGCTTTTTTTAGACACATGCTTCTGCTTCCCATTAATATGAAAACTGTGCATGAGTTCCTTGTCATGTGTAGGGCAGAGCAAGACACTGAGAGAGAGAGAGAGAGAGAGAGAGAGAGAGAGAGAGAGAGAGAGAGAGAGAGAGAGAGTGTTGTGAATGTGACTGTCTTAATTATATTTAGTAGAGAAAATGGTAGTATTAAAAAGATGAATACTGAGTGCTTAATGTTTCTGTCGTACAAGAAATTTCCCACTCGACGTCCACACACACACACACACACACACACACACACACACACACACACACACACACACGCAACATACATAGATACATAGATACATACATAAACTTACACATAAACGAGTCTCGGTCCACATCCCCTAGGAATCATCTCCCCACCTACTGATTTTCCCCAATGGACCTATTTTCATTCCACGGACCTATTTCCTCCAATGACCTATTTTTCCCCATGGACCTATTTCCCTCCATGGACCTATTTTCCACACGGACCTATTTTCCTCCATGGACCTATATCCTCCATGGACCTATTTTCTCTTATGGACCTATTTTCTCTTTTTTTTTTTTACCTCATGAACCTTTTTCCCTCCATGGACCTGTTTTCTCCATGAACCTACTTTTTTTTTTTTTTTCCCTCCATGGGGACACAGAGCCCTACAGACATGTTTTTTTTTTTTCCATGAACCTATTTCCTTCATGGCTTTTTTTTTTTTCCTACCCATTGGACCCATGATTCCACTTGGGCTCATTTTCCCCAAGGACATATCCACATGGACCTATTTATCCCTTGTACTAGTTCCTCAGTGGACCTATTTCCCCATTTTCTCCGTGTAACTTATTCCCCAGTGGTCCTATTTTTTCCCCATCCACTCACCTACCAACCCATATAACCATCCTCTCATTTAATATAGTAAGTCCGTCTCCTATCTTGGCCCCCGGAAAGCCATTCATTCACCCACCCACCACCCATCCACCCCACCCACTAAGGCCATCCACCCCACCCACGTCCCCTACCCTCCAGATCACCCCAACCCTCACACCCAACCACACTGCAAGCCCACCTGCCCCACCCCGACTACCCACCACACCCAGTCCACTTTGCCCACTCCACCCACTTCTACCACCACACCCACCCACCTCCTCTGTCCACCCAACCCACTCACCAACCCACCACAACATATACATCCGCCCACCAACCCACCCATCCCAGCCACCAAGCAGGACCACCACAAGATAACTTACATCATTACGTACGCTCTCTCACACACACACACACACACACACACACACACACACACACACACACAGAGGAGGGGGAGGCAGCTGTCAATATAATACATATTTCTGAACAATGAAGTAATGATCTTTTATTTCCCTTCTTCCACAGGGGAGAGGCAGGGCCAGGAAGACGACCACCTGACGATGGCTAAGGCTGCGTCACCCAGCTGTAGTGTCTCACCACCACACCCCCGTCCGTCCCTCGCCAATCGTCTGCAAAACGACCCAACATCAATTTCTTAAAACCACATATTCTTGATGCTCTTGTCAATAAACTCTAAATAAAACTGCGCTGGAATTCTCTGCTCTAACCTGATGATATGTAATGACAGTTGGACGTGAATGAAAGCTCTGTAACTAATATACTTTCTGTGACAGCACTCTGCCTGTGACTAACACACCAGCTGGGAATACCAGAAGTCAGTAACAGACCAGTAATGATACAGAGTTCATTCATGACCAACAGCATTCCATCTGGCCTCACTGACACCGGAGTAAACTACTGGATATGTGTCTACTCCACTGTAAGGTGTTGGTGCATGCACATACGCAGGAAGAGAGCTGAAATAAAACTTAAAAGTGGTAACATAAGAAGTAACCAAATAAGTCAGTGACCACACTCAGTTCTGCCCCAACCAGGCTCTCCTGGAGGCACAGTGAGAGACCCTACAACTGGAACGGAAATTTTTCTGTGAAACAGGGCGTACATTTCCGTAGAGTTTTTTAATAGCCGTTCGGACCGACGACCGGCAGTCCAGATAAACAGGCCTCCCGGCCTTTATATACCCTCGGAATCTCCTTACCTAATCTCGGGTCGTCACACAAAATGCTAAATATTGGCTTAATGCGTCCACTTTGGTCTTTATCTCACACCTCTGTGTGTAGGGGAATTAAAATGCTATTTATAAAAAAATAGGGGTAATGGTGATCACTTCATAATTCTGAGAAAATATCAATAATCAATTAATTTGTCGGCGACTCGAGCCCAGAAAACCCCTAAAAAGTTGTGGATTCTGACTGTTGGATGGCGCTGCGATTCTTTTCACTGGCTTTTTCTCGTAAATGCGAGCAGTTACTTCAAGTTTGTTATCACCCACACCTGCACAATACTATGGCCTACTGGTTTCGGGCAAAAGTTTTGCGGAAAACTTTACAAGTAATGAGAAATATCGAAAAAACAAAACTCTCGTTTTTTGTTGAAGAAAGGAGGGGAAGTTATAATAAATTTCAAAATGTACAGTTCCTGGTCTGGCTTACCTGTTGATGGTCTGACTTTCCAGGGTTTTCCCGCCACTTGTTCTCCTGCCAGTGAGTCGTCGCCTTGTTTGTTGCTGCCAACATCAAAAGGTAAGTTATATTGTTTTTACAAACTTGCAAATTATTATGTTCCGTATGCTGTGATGCGGGAAGTTGTGGGCAGCAGGGGAGGTGCGTGCGGTGTGTAACAGTGGAACAGACAGACAGACATCGGACCTTGAGAAAAGGGGCGGTGATGGTGGTTGTAGTAGGGGGGGAGGGGTAAAGGGTACTGTTTGGCCTGCTTTCCATTAACTTATTTCGTCAATGATCGTGGCATAGCAGTTGCCTTTACCTTGCAACACGATTTCATTCTTTGCGTGTTTTTCTTTAAGGAGTCTGTTAAATGGGTTAATTTAATCATCACTGCTATGTATACTCTTTTCTTTTCAAGTTCTCTTGTTATTATTTCTTGCTAGACTTTACAACGCTCTTGACTGTTCGCTGATTAATGACATCCAGTGTTTCTCCTCTTTTCGTTCACCTTTTTTATCATATTCCCGTCATTCCCTGCATCATTAGCCCTTGGACTGCTGGTATATCTCTCGACTGAACAAAATCGTCAGGTGTTGGCTTTAATATGATACCCAGATGTAGGCTACTTGTGACAGCAACTAGGTAATTTGAGATTGTTTTTATGCCTCTGACAGCTACGAATTGTCTCAGTTGATCGATATCTTTTGGTGTTAGCGTGAACAATATACCCAGAGAGAGAGAGAGAGAGAGAGAGAGAGAGAGAGAATTACATCATCATCATATTCCTCCTGCCTCAGCTTCCCACTATTGTAGATGACACTGTTTTTCATTTCCATTACTCCCAAGATTTTTTGTTCTTATTTAGAAATTTGTGGATGGATGGTTTTCTAAATATAAGTCAATTAATTTCTTTTCCCATCTTTTTTGACTTGCTTAATTCTTTCAGAACGATGGCTTACGAAAAACAGTCTTCTTACTACTTACTTGCGATTTTTTTTTTTTTCGGTTTAGGAGAGACCTTTCGTAGTGAAGGCTAATGAACTGTTCTTATCTGAGTGTTTGGTGTCATCTATTCCTTAATCACAACTCATATGGCCACAAACAGACAGTAACATTATAATTATTCCCCTCATTACCAGAGGCCCATCCAAAAAGGAATAAAACTGCCTGCTTGAAGAAAAAAATAAATGTAAAAGCCATACAGGTAGCACAGTAGAAGGGTTAAAGGAGACGGTAGGAGCATCAATTTGAAACGACTGCAATATCAGCGCCTCTCCCTTTATTTCCACTGAGATTTCTTGACTGCTGTTCTGTTCCGTCTAATCCCCAAAGTCTCCCAAATTCATCTGTCTAAATTCTTCTCTATGTGCCTGTTCCTCTCACCGTCTCCGCGTTTCCATAGTTACCCTGGTCGTCCATCTATTCACCCTTCTGCAAAGGACTTACACACCCATATCTATCTATGCATTTAAACTGCAGTGATTATATCCTGTAAATTTTCCCAATATCCTGTCTACGAAAAGAAAATCCTGTATATTTATTAATTTTTTTGATGAGGAACATACACGAGTTATATATATTGTTTCCGATTAGAAGAGTTTACCAGAAAGATGTTACGTTTTCTGTGACACCACACCACCTGTCTCACAGCATCCCCTCATCCCAGCACACCGCCATCACCACCCTCATCTTACCATAACACCACCCTCACCCCACCACAGACACATCATACCCCTATCTCACCACATCAGCACTATAACTCACATCACTCTTGTCCCACCACACCGCACCACCACCAGCCTCACCCTACCATACTACCATTCCACACCAATCTCACCCTACCACATAACTATCCCGTCATCCTCACACCACCATACCCCATCACTATCACACACCCCACCATACCATCACCACTATCACCTCGTCACATAACCACGTCACCCTGCTACACCACCACCACCACCACCACAGCAACTCCATCGTAACCACCTCTCTCCACAACAGATTCACCCCACCACCATTATCACCGCAACCCCTCTACACCACCGCCACTAGCACCACCACTCCATCACCACAACTCTGTACAAATCCACCCCACCATCCTCACCTCACCAAACCACTACCACCACCACCACCCTCGTCCCATTTCACCACCATCACCCTCAATCCACCACACCATACCACACCACCACCATCACCACCCTCATCCTACTCCACCACACCACAACACTGCCATCCACACATAAGGGATATAACTTAGGTATATTTCAAAAGTATTCTCTACCCCAGGTCTCTCCTTTAATGATATACTTTTGTCATACGGTAACATGATTCAGTATATACGCCTCTTCTCCCATTCCTCCTCCCCTCCCCTCCCCTCCTCCTCCTCCTCCTCCTCCTCCTCCTCCTCCTCTCTTCTACACCTGTGCTCACTCCAACCTGTGGAGTGCACGTGGTGGAAACAATATCCATTAATCCTTCGAGTGAGGGTGCTGGTGGTGTGGTGTGGTGCGATGCGGTGTGGTGAGGGTGGTAGTGATATGGTGCGTTACGGTGGTGTGGTGCACCGTGGTGGGGTGGTGCGGTGTGGTGATGTGAGGTGAGGATAGTGGTGGTGTGGTGAGATGAGTGTGTGTGGGTGGCGTTGTGGTGGGGTGAATGTGGTGGTGGTGTGGTGAGTATGTTTGGGGGCGTTTGTGGTGATGTGTGAGTGACAGTGGTGGGGTGAGTGTGGTGGTGGTGTGGTGAGATGAGTGTGTGTGGAGGGTTTGTGATGGTGTATGGGTGGCTTTGCGTTGTGGTTAGGGTGGTGATGGTGTGGTGAGATGAGTGTGTGGGAAGTTTTGTGGTTGTGTGTGGGGGGTCATGTGGTTGTGTGTGGGGGGTCATGTGGTTGTGTGTGGGGGGTTATGTGGTGGTGTGGGGGGTTATGTGGTGGTGTGGGGGGTTATGTGGTGGTGTGGGGGGTTATGTGGTTGTGTGTGGGGGTTATGTGGTGGTGTGTGTGGGGGTAATGTGGTGGTGTGTGTGGGGGTTATGTGGTGGTGTGTGTGGGGGTAATGTGGTGGTGTGTGGGGGTTATGTGGTGGTGTGGGGGGGGTTATGTGGTGGTGTTGGTGGGGGGTTATGTGGTAGTGTTGTACAGGTTGGAAATGGTGTACAGGTTGAAAATAAATGCCAGTAATATTTTTGCAACCTGTTCAGTGTGTGTTGGGGGGGGATATGTGGTGGTGTGGGGGGGTTTTGTGATGATGTGTAGGGTGAGGGTGTTGGGGTGAAGGGATGCAGTGAGGCAGGAGGCGGGGAAGTGTCAGTGGGTGAGGCTGTCACAGAAAACGCAATATCGATATGGTACACTATTCTAATCGAAACAAAAACTATTATAACATATTTTGTGTAGATTCATACAGAATTTTACATATAAGGGAACGGACGAATTTTTAGGGTATAATCACTATAATAAAAAAGCATAGATGGATGTGGGAAGGTCACGTCCTTCATATGAAAGCGACAGATGTGCAGCAACCCAGAGGCTGGGTGAGAGAGAGAGAGAGAGAGAGAGAGAGAGAGAGAGAGAGAGAGAGAGAGAGAGAGAGAGAGAGAGAGAGAGAGAGAGATGAATGTCGGAGATTAGCTAGGACTGGACGGTAGCCTACAAACAACCAGTGGGTCAGAGAGAGATGGAGAGGCCTTCCTCCTGAGAACTATCTCAGACTGTTCTTGATGATGATGATGATGATGATGATGATGATGATGATTTGTTGTTAGTGTTAATTTTTGTTTAGTAAACGATACAAAAGGGAACAATGAACCAAGGCTTTTTAGTTCAAGATAATTTTTTAAAAGGGAGAAAGCTGACAAAAATAACGTGTAAGTAGAATTAAAAAAAAAAAATAAATAAACATTCGCGAAGAGGCTAACAAACAAAAAGTGACGTGGGAATAACAACAAACTGATAACAATAAAAACCACTAATTCTTAACCACAACATGACAAAAATATTGTAGGAGTACTTAAAACGAACATTTATTCACATATTACAGTGGAAGGCTGAGATGAAAGGCATACATAGACGATAGTAATGATGATGATAGCTATGAAATCAAGATGCAGCGAACGACAGTAATATAATAACAATGGTGAACGAAAATCAGAGGAACTCTGGAAATCATTAATCAGTGGAAAGTCAAAAAGGGTGTGCAATGACAAGTGAACTAAACAGACAATGACAAGTGAACTAAAGATAGGTGACAAGTTGTATTGATGATTAAATAAACCATTCAACAGATTCCTCAACAGAAAGAACGAAAAGAATGAAATAAGGCTGTGAGGTAAAAGGTGCTGCTAAACCATGACCAGTGACGAAATAAATGTAAAACGAGAGCAGGCCAAACAACACCCTTAACCACCCACCCCATCACTGACCCCTCTTGCTCGATTCAGTGTCTGTCCGTCCTACTACCATACACCGCACACACCTCCCCTGTTGCCCACAACTTCCTGCATCATAGCAAGCCGAATATAATAACTCGCAAGTTCGTTAAAGCAATATAACTTACCTTTTGATGTTGGCAGCAACAAACAAGGCGACGACTCACTGGCAGGAGAACAAGTGGCGGGAAAACCCTGGAAAGTCAGACCATCAACAGGTAAGCCAGACCAGGAACTGTACATTTTGAAATTTATAATAACTCCCCCTCCTTTCTTCAACAAAAAACGAGAGTTTTGTTTTTTCGATATTTCTCATTATATGTAAAGTTTTCCACAAAACTTTTGCCCGAAGCCAGTAGGCCATAGTATTGTGCAGGTGTGGGTGATAACAAACTTGATGTAACTGCTCGCATTTACGAGAAAAAACCAGTGAAAAAAATCGCAGCGCCATCAAACAGTCAGAATCCACAACTTTTTAGGGGTTTTCTGGGCTCGAGTCGCCGACAAATTAATTGATTATTGATATTTTCTCAGAATTATGAAGTGATCACCATTACCCCTATTTAATTATAAATAGCATTTTAATTCCCCTACACACAGAGGTGTGAGATAAAGACCAAAGTGGACGCAATAAGCCAATATTTAGCATTTTGTGTGACGACCCGAGATTAGGTAAGGAGATTCCGAGGGTATATAAAGGCCGGGAGGATTGGGTATCTGGACTGCCGGTCGTCGGTCCGAACGGGGATTAAAAAACTCTACGGAAATGCACGCCCTGTTTCACAAATATTGTTCCGTTCCAGGAGTTGTAGGGTCTCTCACTGTGCCTCCAGGAGAGCCTGGTTGGGGTAGAGCTGAGTGTGGTCACTGACTTGTTTGGTTACTTCTTATGTGACCACTTCGTGCTCTACTTTAGATAAGTGTTACCACAGATAGCCTTATTGGCTCGTGAACGTCCAGCAGTATAGGATATAAATATTAATGGGGAGTACGAAATAATTTAGGAAGTTTTATTTTCAGTTTATTGATGAGTGTAAAGAATATGTGATTTCAGGCAGTTGATGTTAGGTTGGTTCGCAGGCTGGACAGCAGCGTGTGACTGGCTGGGTGTGTGGTGGTGTGCGGTGGGTGCCTGTGTGGTGGTGGGTGGCAGGGATGGTGGGTGGCAGGGATGGTGGGTGGCAGGGATGGTGGGTGGCAGGGGTGGTGGGTGGCAGGGGTGGTGTGCGGTGGGTGGCTGTGGTGGTGGGTGGCAGGGGTGGTGAGACACTGCAGAGAGGCGTCCTTGTCCACCGTCGGCTGTTAGCCTCCTGGCCGTTCATCTTCCCTGCCGAAGAAGAGGAATAAAAGATCATTACTTCATTGTTCTAACACAATGATAATTTCTGCGTATATCTGAAAAACTGTTCTCACATAGAAATTGCAACAGCACGGTTAAGCTCTGATGTAGCAAGCATTCACTGGACGTCAGGTGAGCATATTTCTTACATGATATAAGTAGGAATCCTGACTTCAGTAATATAATGGCTATGGTTAAGGATGGTGTCTTTCTATCTATCCATCTATCTATATATATATTTTCTCCCCAGGACAGGTCAATGCTATGGTGTGGTGTGTTAAGTGAGGCTGGGGTAGCGGCCACGGGTGACTGGTACTGGTGACACAACTATGGCCTGCTATCTAATGTCAACTGTCTTGCTTTACCCCACACACTGCAAGGGTCGCATCCATTTCTAAATACATAAATCAGATGCACGTGAAAATCAATCTCAAATAAGGTCAGAAGTTTAGTGAATTTAAGGACGGGAAAAATGTCACCGAGTCTGAGAACGTTCTGGCCGGTATGTGGTGATGACTGAGGTGTGTGTGTGTGTGTGTGTGTGTGTGTGTGTGTGTGTATGTGTGTGTGTGTGTGTAGGTTTGCGTGTGTGGATTTGTGGTTGCGTGTGTGAGGTATGACTGGGTATTGGGTCATGGGTGATTGGTGTGGATGTATATACTGGAGGCGTCGTTGTGTGAATGTATGATTGCGTGGAGGTATGGCTGTGTGAGAGAGACTTGGGGCTGTGTGGATATGTGGCTGTGTCGCTGTGTGTGAGGAGGGGTGTGCTGAGCTATGACTGTGTGGACTTGGCTGTATGTATGTATGTGTGTAAGTGTGCGTGGAGGTGCGGCCGAGTGTACAGTATGTGTGTGTGTGTGTGTGTGTGTGTGTGTGTGTGTGTGTGTGTGTGTTATCATTTCACAAACATGTAAAAATTTTTATGTCTTGCTGTAATTAACATGTTGAAATAAAACCACAAAAACAAAAATCGTGTATCCCAATAAGAATTACTGTAAAGTATAAATAAACAATATCCTAATTAATGTAGTTATTCCTTACTTACCCTGTCCTCATTCACTGTTACGCTTCAGTAGGTCTAATTATAAGTGAATTCAAAAGATGGAGTAACAGCTCTTCCTAGGTGGTTTATTTTGCCTTCTACACCTCAGATCTTTCTTTGTATGTTAATAAGGAAGCGATGGATATATTAACACGATATAAAACGAATACAATAGAGAATTCTACGGTATAATATGGTAAATAAATCGCTTAAGAAGGGGTGTTATGAAACCTCCTAACCCACTCAAATTACGGTTCTCTTTCTGACCCAAAGATGAGGTGAGTTATGGTACAACAAAAAAAAGCACAAAATGGGACAACTATCGCCAGCCTATCCTGTGAAATGGGCCACACATTCAGTCACACATCATACCTATGGCGTGAAATATGGTGCGGACGACTGTTGTTCCACCGACAACAAAAGAAAATCGAGTTGCAGTTGAGGAGTTGATGGGAAGACCTTGAGGGAGACTCCAGCATTTTCCACTTGTCTCAGCTGCTCCTCTCACACCTGCAAGAAGCCTAGCATCAGACTTTCACAAACTGAACGAAGTGCTGTGAATTATTTTGCATGTTGAATTTATTGTTCTCTAGTACAATGATTTATTTGCATGTTACATCATACCATTCTCTTGTGCTATCTAGATCCCTAATTTTAATACTGACATAATTTGCATCCGTAGCATATAAAGGGATGCTGGGGTGTAACGGGAAGAAGAAATCGCTAAGAAAGAGATGTTAAGAGATATCCACAGCCTCTTAAAATACAGGCCAGGGTCATGTGTGGCTGATTACACATTCCGATCTGTTAGTCTATCATGTGCCAGGGGTCATATCAATAAAGGTGAATAAAGTCGTCTGGTGCCAGCCATAATAAAATACCTAAGTGGTTTATGGTATTCAGAGGGTTAACTGGAAATAATGAAAAGAAACTCCTTGTAAAATGAGGTATATTCCACACACACACACACACACACACCGCTCGCTGGTGCAGTGGTAACGTTCCCGCTTGCCAACTGGTGGACGGGAGTTCGCGCCTCGCTCAGGTTGCGAAAAGTTTCACTGACGAAGTGGGTGGTTACTGTCCCCCTTGAGCAAGGGGACGGGTGTGTGCGTGTGTGAAGGTCACAGCCTTGCCCTTAAATCGGACTATATGAGCTCTCAGCTCCCTTCCGGGAGGGTAAAATGCTGACGATCACGACCATCAAGTGATCCTGACCGACCCGGTGAAATACACACACACACACAGGAAAACAATGTTATGACCAGGAGATCTGTGATTATGATGTCTTAATTTTATGCCTATCAACTGCCCGAGGGTTATCAAGACATTCAGTTTTTGCTAAGTCTCAAACATCCCCAAGAATACATTTCGTTGTAGTCGGTTTACGTCCAGGTCCCCAGTTATACGGGCGTAAAACGAAAGCATGGATTAAAAATCTAAGAAAGAGAGTAAAAACACACCATTAAATTGGGGAAAAGATTTGTGGAGCTAATAAACGATTTTGGAGTAATTTTCGAGACATCAGTTTTGCTCCCAGCCATAGCCGTCCATCGTTGTGCTAGTGTCAGTCTGCTTGTCCAGTGAGCTTGTCAGTCCAGCCTGTCTTCCAGTGAACTAGGCTTGTTTAAACCTAGAGTGAGTTTGTTGTTGTTGGAAGACCTTAACTTTAACATACTGCATATTATATTTTACAGTGAATTTGATCATTTCTGTGATAACCAAAGTGATGAACAGTTGAAGCATGCATATACCGTAACACATATACATACATACATACATATCTATATCTATATCTATCTGTCTATCTATCTACACACACACACACACACACACACACACAGAGTGAACAGTGCTTTGAAGGACAGGTGTATTTCATGGCGTTGTAGACCAAAACGATAACTGCACAGACTGACTCAGAACAAATAGCATATTGATGTTCAGGTATATATGAAGCATGAGAATGACGGAATGGGAAAAAAAAAAAAAGAACTATAGCCTACATGCACAAGTAAAACAAAAGGTGAGTGATAACCTGGCGTCATGGCCTTTTAGAGTTATTACCACCACAAAACCATATAAACTCCCAGGTAATCTGCTGGAATATTGCAGTTTTAGATATACAATCGCCTTCTTTCTTGAAAATAATCTAGAAGTTGGAATTATCATTTTATGCCTTCATGTGCAAATAATCTCGAATTTCTGGTGAAGTTTATGGAAGCAATAATTTAATGGACCTTTCACAAGTTGTATACTCGTATACAAAATTCTTGTATCAGCTGTATATACAAGGCTTACGGAAAGGACATTTTATTCCATCAGTATATGTCCCCTTGTCAGATAAGTGGGGGAATTAATAGAAGAGAAATGTAAAACTGATTGAACGACATTGTTTCGCGAGGCTTCTGCAACTGCAAGGGTAAGTGATACACGTCAATTCTCCTCTGAGAGCAATATTCCTAAATGGGAAGTTATTCAGTATGAGCCACAGCTATGAATCAGGTATTTTCTATCTTACCATTTCCTCAAAATTTTTTTTCTATGGCACTTCCATCGCTAATGATCCTCCAGGGCGTCATTAACCTCCCGGGGTAATTAATTCCCTCCCAAGCTCATTTCTGGCGAAAGTATCATATAGAAAAGTGTTGGCAAATGGTGATGCATAAATAAAAGCACAATACTTAAAATGAGTTGTAGTTTAGCAGGTTATAATCTCTAGAAGCACTCATCAAGAACTGCAGATTCCATTTCGGTCAGACATGGTGGCGAGAGTGTGGGTAGGGAGATGGGGGATGGTGAGGTTAGAGTGGGAGAGAAGTAGGGGTGAGGTTAGAGAGGGTGAGAGGTGGGGAGGGGGTGGGGCTGGAATAAAGGGGGGGTTTTCAGGTGGAGAGAGGGATGGGGTGGGGTGGGGTGAAGTGGCGTGAGGTTAGAGAGGGCAAGGGAAGGGGGTGAGAGGTAGGGTGGGGATGTCATTGAGGGTTGGAGGGTGGAAGTTTGAGATGGGGAGTGGGGCTGGGTGGGGATGGGGGTGGAGGATCTTTTTTTTTTTTTTTTTTTAATTGTAAGACTGATTTTTGTGCATCCCCCTGGCCTTTAGAGACTGCATTTATTGTAAGACTGATTTTTGTGCATCCCCCTGGCCTTTAGAGACTGCATTCATTCATTTATTCATGAAATGGTTCACTGGTGCTTCGCAAACCCCTTCGTGGCAGGAGTAGCTCTACTTTTAAACATTTATCGCTGCTTGTGGTTGTCCTGAGCTTTGTAAAATTGTCTGATGTCAGTCGCAATAAAATAAACAGGAGGTAAGAGGCAGAAAATATAATGATAGATATTTGATGGTTATAGTACGTATAAATATGATAATGATAACGATAAGGATATAATGATGCTACTTACATTATCGCGACGGTTATTGGTGTCCTTTTATCTCCTGGAAAGAGCACTGATGTGAGAATGAAGAAACGCAAGGAAAAACTACCAAATAACACCAGCGTCAGGGAAAGAGAGAATGCACATCCTCTCCCCGCAAACGCTAGAATGACACAGCCTCAATTTTTGGCATCTCGGGAATCCGTGACGTCACAGCCAATCAGAACCCGTCTCTGGGTCTACATCAGAGTAAGCAGCCAGTCAGAGAAACTGGGAGGAAAGGCAGGTAAATGAAAAACAAAGTAAACATGAGATGCCATACGTAAAGAAGAGTAAGGCCGGTACTAATTTCGCGGTCGGAACTAATCTCACGGTCGGAACTAATCTCACGGCTGGAACTTGAGATATTTTACTAAGAAAATTGGACGAAACATAGCTGCAGAGAACGTTTTTAGTAGTGTCTCTCATAAATCCATTTTCTGTCGTGACTCCTTACTGAAGATCGACGTTCTCTATCTATTTGTAATAATAATAATGATAATAATAATAATAATAATAATAATGATAGGCATATTAATATTTACATAAAGAGGATGTAAGTGGAAGTTATTATTTACTTAAGATGCGTTAAGTGGTGCTAGATAGGGAGGCATCCAGAGATAACACGGCAGTTTTACGATCGAGCCCCTATCGTAACTCTGAAACGTTTTTGCAGGAAGAACTAAACAAGGGAAGATTTTGTACTCCTCTCCCTGATCATCCTGGAGAAAACAGTTATAACCTGCTGTTAATTTTCGTCTCTTAACTTAGAATTATGATGCTAGAACAAGAGACTGAAGATTCGACAGCCTTCTCGTCCTTCCTGTAGATCAAAACCCGCCACTGGAGTCCCTTCCTATCCTCCGAAAGGTGGATAGTGGAGGGCAGGCTAAGGGCAGCTTCATCCTGTAAGCCGGGTTCGGGTCCAGATGAGGCTAGAACCACTAATAAATAAATAAATAAATAAATAAACAGATAAATAGATAGAGAGATAGACAGATAGATAAAAGAAGTAAGAGATAAATAAGTTGCATTAAGTAAAGTGAAAGGTGGCAGTATTGAAGAAAGGTACATTGGAAGGAGGGAATGTCGGTGCAATATGTTATTACTGTGAGAAGTATCATATATTTAGGACTGCCTGTGTAGTGGGCGGAGTGGGTGGATGGGGTGGGTTGGGGTGGTAGATGGGTTAGATGGTTGGTAGGTGGTTTACTGGGTTGGTGGGTGAGTTGGTAGGTGGGTTAGTGGGTTGGTTGGTAGCTTAGTGGGTTGGCAGGTGCGATTGTGGGTTGGTTGGTGGGTTAGTGATGGGTTAGTAGGTTGGTTAATGGGATGGTGGGTGGGTTAGTAGGTTGGTGGGTGGGACTGTGGGTTGATGGGTGGGTTAGTAGGTGGGTTGGTGGGCGGGGTGTGTGTTAGGAGGGCAGCCTTGTCAACAACTGGGAGACAAGCTGGGTAATGTATGCTGATGCAGTGTCCCGTCCTCACCCCCCCTCCCTCCCCAACCCTCATTCTCACCCTCACCCCTCTCCTTCACCTCTCCTTCCCCCCCACGTACCTCTCCCCCACCCGTGCCTTGGCCTCCTTCCTCCCCTACCTCCCTCATCATGGCTCTTCCTTCATCCCACATCCTCACTCCCTTCCTCACTTCATCCTGACCTCTCCTTTCACTTCTCCCTTATCTCTTCTCTTTCTTCCACACCCTCATAATTCCTCCCTTCCTCCTGCTTCCCTCACTGTCTTCCATCACCTCTCTTCTGCCTCATTCACCCTGACTCCTCCCTTCCCTCCCTAACCCCTCCGACTCTCCCTCATTTCACTCCTATCTCTTTCAGCCTGACCCCACCCACTCTCCTCCCCTTCTTTCTCCCTCGCCCTCATACCACCCTTTCACCTTCACCCCTCCCTTGCCTCCCTCACCTCTCTCCTCCTCACCCTCCTTCACTCCCTTCCTCATTCTCCCCAGCCTTCCCACACACCCTACCGTCACCCTGTTCTCGTTGTCATTTCTCACTCACCCTTGCTTTGTCTCTGCCTAGTCTCTCTCTCCTCTCCTGAACTTATTCCAACTTTCACTCACTCCTGCCATCACCTGACTTTTCGCCCAGTCTAGTCCTCACCGCATGCCTCACGGTCTCAAGTATCTCGACCTGTTTAAAAAGAGGCTGGACTGAGCCTCTACCAGAATGAAAAATTTCGTCCCATCAACTTAAGACCAGTGGCAGTGCATAATGGTTTTAGCCGGGAACCCGGGGGCCGACTTTCCCCCCCCCCACCGTAGGGACGGCCTTCGAGGGTCCCACCTTTCATTTTACCTGGCTTGACTGAAGCTTTTCCACTATGCATGAATTCGTGATCATACTTTAAAAAAAAAAAAATCTATGGCCGTGCCTAACGGCTTTGTCCGGCACCTCCGGAGACCTTCTTCCATGGAAGACGGCTCTAGGGGGCCCCACCCTGCCTGAAACCTAGGCCGGGTGGTGGTCTATCATCGTTCAAAATTTCGTTTTCCTAACATGCCCACCATAAGGCCTGGACCTTTTTCTCAAAACGGTATAGTAACTCAGCGACACAGTATGAAGCAAGCATTAATTTGGCAGCCCATGTGGGGGCGGCAAAAATGCATCCTCGTATCTAAGGAGTTAGCATGTTTTGCTTGATGTTTGTGCTCTGACAGTTTAGGTTGTTGGTGAAAGATAATCATGTTAACTTAAGTTACGCTTCTGGCTGTAGACTGAGCAGGGATAGAAGTTAACGTAAATTAAAGCTCACCAGCTGCACGAACGTCATTAGAGGGAGACAGTCAGTTTTCGTCAAGTTCCAGCCTTCTAGAAACACACACCACCCGCACCCACGGCAGCAAAACAGCGGAGACAGCGCGATATTGGAAGCGAGCGAGTGGGGTGAGGTGGGGGCGCGGGCTGCACCCAAACGCGATGCATGCAAAACATCTTGTATACGAAATATCATGCGTGGAGAATATCTTGTGCGGCGAAGGAGGAGATAGCGAGCGTGTGTGTGTGAGATATATCCCGGGTGGGGCGATGGGGTGATGATGGGGGTAAGAAAAATGGGGTGGAGTGAGAAATGGGGAGGGAAATCAGGTATGGACACGAGGAAAGTGGGAGGAAAATGGGCTGAGAATAGGCGGGAAAGGGAAATTATGTGAGGGATGAGGAAAAGATGAGTTAATGGGGTGATGGTAGGGATGAGAATAATAAGGTGATGCTGAGAAGTAGGGTGAGGATACGAGGGGAAATGAGGCAATGATAGAGAGAAATGAGGTGAGGATAGGAGGTCATGGGGAGGAATGGGGCAGGAATGATAAGGTGAAGGTGAGAGTGACTGAAGGATGGGTGAGAGATAGGATGATGTCAAGGAAGCATGCAAAATAGGGAAGGATGAGGTAAAGGTGAAGTAACTGGGAGATTCTAGGGGTAAGGACTGGGTGAGGAACGTGGTAGGGGTGAGGTAAAAGTGAGGATGGGAGGTGAGGAGCGGAGTGAGGTGGTGGCGAGGAGACAGAGATAGGAGAAAATGAGATAGTTCTAAAAGTCTCTCCTAAACCCCCTCCTCTACACACACACACACACACACACACACACACACACACACACACACACACAAATATCAAAAGCACTAACAATATACAAAATAGAAACAATATCACACACACACACACACACACACACACACACACACACACACACACACACACACACACACACACACACACACACACACACGCACGCACATCCACTCCCACACACAGCTATCAAAAAGCGCCAACAATGCACAAGAAGAGCCTGAACAGTGGATCGTAAAAAGAAGAAAAGAAGAGAGAAAAAAGAAGAAAAGAGAGGAAGCGAGAAGAACCCCCACATTGGCCTCTCAAGAATAAAACTCTGAGCCTAGGGAAGGGTTTTGGAAAATGAAAAATCACAGAAAGAAATATTGCACACTGGGAGACACGGCACCGGGGGAAGGGCATCCATAAGAAATTGGGATGTTGATTTTGAAATATATTTTTAAGATTGATTTTCTGTCGCTATACTCGGATTTTGATATGAAGGAAGGAAAAAAGGAAGCAAAATTAAATACTCTTCTTCCATGTCAATCTTAATAAATAAATAAAACAGGTAGATAGATGAATAGATAAATAGATAGATAGATAGACATAGATAGATAGATAGATAGGCAGATAATAAATAAATAAATGAATAAATAAATAATGATAATTTTCTCCTTTTAAGATTTTTTTTTCCGAATTCGTAAGACCGAGAAGATTTTGAATACTCCTTTTCTCGTACCTCCTAGGGAAAAAAATCCTAGTTACGATAGAGAGATGAATTTGTCTGCGAATAAGATCCGTAGGCTGGTATTCACGAAGGCTCTTATCTCCTCCCACTCGTAACTATGATATGATTTTGCAGGAAAGACGAGGAGAAGAGAGTGCTGATTTTTCTCACGTTCTTTGTCTTCCCTGCAAATAAAAATCGGAGTTACAAGAGGGAATTGGTAGTAATTTTTCTTGTATGTCCTGGATCTTCTTTTCCCTTGTCTTTCCTGCAAAAAATAATCCTGGTTTTTAAAAAGGGAAGTTGGAATGGGAAACTGTTAGTATTATTATTGTCTTTTTTTTTTTTTTTGTAGGAAGTAGAAGAAGAGTGTTCGTCCTCATTTTTATTGTCCTTCATGAAAAAATAAAAGATTCCTGATTACAGGAAGGAAAGGACTGTAATTTCTTTGAATATTTGCGTTTGTAGGAAAAGCTTCACCCCCCCCCTCTCTCTCTCTCTCTCTCTCTCAGCGCTCATCACAGGGCGTAGTCAACAGGCACGCGGTAATTTGCATAACAGATGAAGGTTGGGACAAAATGCGCTGCTGTCTCTTCGTGTACAGTTCGCAGAAAATCCATCTCGGCACGCCACTGAGCCTTCAATACGGTTTGGGTGCGGGCGGAGGAAGTGTGCTTAAAAATCCATTAATATTTCTTCCATCCATTGCTTTTTTTAGTCCTATTCTTTGCATCGAATTTCAGTATCAAGGCATTTATATATTTATCGTATTTTTATATTTATTTTAGCCTGTTTACTATATTACTATTTTTACACCTTCGCTTGCACACGTACCCATCTCCGCCTGAATTATTTGAGGTTTTTATTCCATGTCTGTTGCAATGCCCACCCCCAAAACCTAAAATTTTACTACTAGGACTACTACTACTACTACTACTATTACTACCAATAATAATAACAATAATAATAATAATGATTTTAATAATAATAATAAATTCCTCTAAATCTTTCCCACGAAGTTATTCTCATATTGTTGTGGTCTATATCTCTGCAATATATTATTATCTTCCTCTTGCTTGCCCTTACCTTTGATATTCGCCTCATACACACTTCTCTACACTTAAATACTATATGCTGATGTTTGATAGATAGATAAAAAGATAGACAGATAGATAGATGTAGAGAGAGAGAGATAAACACGTAATTATTAGCTGATGATGTTAGATAAATGGATAGGTAGATAGGTAGGTAGGTATAGGTAGGTATATATAGGGATTGACAGATAGATAGATAGATAGACAGATATATATATATATAGATATATATATATATATATATATATATATATATATATATATATATATATAGAGAGAGAGAGAGAGAGAGAGAGAGAGAGAGAGAGAGAGAGAGAGAGCGGGGGAGGGGGGGAGACTCACCCAAGTTACACAACATTCACCCTGCCTCATAACCTTCCAGAGAACATACCACGCCACACACAGGAATTTCACTCACCATACTCCAATTATTCACAGATTAAAGGTATTTGTCCTGTCTGCTCGCTGGTATATCGCAAAACATACTCACAGGTCAAGCATATCATTTATTATATCGCCAAATTCCAGATATGCCCAGAAATCATCACCAAAATCATCGCTTTCATCATGATCATTATCCTTCTCCTCCTCCTCCTCCTCCTCCTTCTCATCCTCCTCCTCCTCCTCCTCCTCCTCATCATCATCATCATCATCATCATCATCATTCTAAATTTGTTCCCACCTAAGAGATGGGTTGAGGTATGACCCAAAACAGATAAAATATAAAAGTAATTGTAGTAGTAGTAGTAGTAATAGTAGTAGTAGTAGTAGAAATAGTAGTAGTAGAGGGATTTTAAAGCAATGTACAGCATTTTAAGTAGCTCAGGGAAGTTCGTAACAGCTCTTCTTTGGCGATTAATTCCCCTCAGTGCACCTCAATGTCCCCCTATTTACTATTAACGTAAACTGATGCTATAAATTTTTTTTTTTTTTTTATGCGAGGAAGAAGGAACCAAAGGCCATGAGCCCGCAGTAACAGTTCCCTCCAAGAGAAAAACAAAATACAATAGAGAGCCAAATTCAAGATCCGATCATTTGGAGATGCCTGGACACACTGCGTTTGAAAGACTGGAGATCATAGGCAGCAGGAAATACAGATAGAGGGAGACAGTTCCAGAGCTGACCTGTTGCATAAATGAAAGACTGGGAGTAACGGTTAACTCTTGCATTAGAGAGCTGGACAGAAAACGGATGAGAGTTTGCTGCCAGACGGGTGCTACGCGCCCGTCGTAGAGGTGGAGGAATGCAAGCAGACACTTCAGAGGAGCAGTGACCATTAAAGTAGCGATAGAAAAGAGATAAAGATGCAACAGTGCGGCGAAGAGACAGAGGTTGAAGAGAGTCAGTAAGAGGAGGAGAGTTAATGAGACGAAAAGCCTTTGACTCCACCCTATTGAGAAGAGCTGTATGTGGGGAGCCTCCCCACACATGAGAGTTGTACTCCACACAGGGGCGAATAAAACCTCTGTATAGAGTCAACAATTGTGCAGGGGTAAAGAAAGAGCGGAGTCGGCTTACAAGACAATACTAAGCTGTAAGAAGCACAATAAATCGCTATGGAAGAGGTGTTACGGAGTTTCCCAAGCCGCCAAGAGTACACTCACATAATTCGACTCACATTCACCCACTAGCGCTACTTACAACCACCCTTGCATGGTTACGAGTTGTCTTTGTGGATATTCGCCAATTTAAGGTCAGACTTTGCAAACAGTTCTTAGCGAAATGTCCGACTTACGTTAGGGGGAGCCTGGGCAAAATTGGCTGCCAGAGATCGAGTATATTACTTAGTTGGCCTCGTATCGGTGTATTATTATTAAGTTGTTTACTGTGTGTGTGTGTGTGTGTGTGTGTGTGTGTGTGTGTGTGTGTGTGTGTGTGTGTGTGTGTGTGTATGTATGTAGGTGTGTAGTATGTATGTATGTAAGATGTGTGTGTATTTGTGTTTATGTATATATGTATATATGCATGCATCTTTGCATATATGTATGGATGGATGTATTCTTAACAAAATATCTCATAAATGCCAGATCCGATCTTAACCAAAACAAGCGTATACACTGTACGTGCAGATGGAAATACTCGTACGTGATATGAGTTTTGTACGGATCGGCCCATAGTAAAGGTCACAGGGCAAGGTCAAAGGTCGGCGTCCCTCTGCCCTCTGAACATCCTCTCTAATTAAAACTCAGACCGCGAACCTAAGGACGACCCTCAATTTCTCGCGGTCATTTACGGAACACGTGTAATTATTAAGTATAATTACCCAGCGTCCTGGGTGCTGGAGAGGGACGCCTTCACGTGGTGGCATAGATGTAACCAAGAGGCCTCTCTGCCTGGTTATATAAACATCCCTCAACTTCCTCCCTGCCTCTGAAAGTAGGATCATGGACTGCCGGAGAAGGGCAACCTCAGCCTGTAGTCCATCGGGTTCATGTTTCTGATGAACCTGGGGATACAACAACAACAGCAACAACAATAACAAATACTACTACTACTACTACTACTACTACCGCTATCACTCTGTGTCCCATAGTACCGAATATATTCAGCAACGGCACAGATAGGCCAATATCATCACATACTGTAGCTCAGAAATTATCATCAGAATCTGGGGGCCTGTACACATCGTGGCTCACTCATTTACCCATTCCGTCTGCTGATATTTAGTTCCGCTTGATTCCTGCCACTTAAAAGATGATTTTATTCATCTCTGGAGATATTTTTCGAACTGAAGGCAATACACACTGCCTTAATCCATCCCTTCCTTGTCATAGATCCTTCCTGTGCTAAATAAAATCGTCTGTAGCATAACTAAAGCAGAATTTACGTCACTGGCCTAAGGACTACATAATACAGCCAACAATGTCAAACCGAAATATGGAAGAGAGAACATTACTCAGCGGATACTATATTAATCAACCTATTCATTTGACTCCAGACAGATTACGGTTATATTTCACTGCTATTTTTTTTTTTATATATCTCATTGGTACCATCCTAATATTGATATCGAAAAAAATGAGCATCTATTTATTAAAGTTTGCTACTCATTCTTTTATTTATATATATATATGTCATTGCTGGCGTCCTAATATGGATGTCAAAAAAAGTGAGCACCTAATTATCAACGTATGCATTTTTAGTTTTTATATATCTCATTGGTAGCGTCCTAATACTGATGTCAGAAAATAAGTGAACATGTATTTATGACCGTTTGTTGTTTTTATATATTTTACTGGTAGCATCCTAATACAGAGTGAAAAAAGAGTGAGCATCTTTTTATCAACCTTCGCTAATTTTCCCGGCAATTTTGAGCGCTATGGAGTAGACACTTTTGCCTGGCTGGCTGATTACCCAGGATTAACACGCAGATCAAACACGGATCGCCGGAAAAAAGTATCAGAAAAATGAAATGACCACTTGCAATTAATCCTCTCCCGGAGGACGTATTCTAAATGGCACTGTGAGCTACGCAGGATTATTTTCTTAGCGATTTATTTTGCATTTTCATAGACTCTATATTTTAAGTACAGGTTTTGATACACTATATTTTTTGTATATTTTAATTACCGAAATAGTTTGGATCAGTAAGATATGAGATGATAGCGAGGGGTAATGTGCAGGATAAATCGTCAAGGAATGGGTGTTAGACAATCTCCAGCGCCATTACAGTAGAAAACGACGCTTAACCGATGGGCCGGCGATAATCCAGGGTATTAATTTTAACCCTGCTGGAAGTTCCGATTATCGTTATTATCGTCGTTAAGGTCAAGTGCCGAAGATTAAGACAAAAATGGAATGCCTGCCATGAACCCCAGGCCAGTCTAGTTGAGGGCCGTGATGAGCCAAGTTGCACGGGAGAGTGACAAGATGGCCGCGGTGATAGCTTAATGTTATAGCCTATTACAACTCTTCTCCCTCCCTTCCTCCTTCCCCGCCTCCCTCTCTCTCTTTCACCATCCCGTGCACCCCGAAATTAATAATAACTTCTGATGTTTAATAAATTCTGTAGCTTCTTCCCTTTCACGGGCAACGGATGTAAATTAGGTGCATATTATTGGAACACGCCGTTAAAATATGTCACAACTCTTCTTCCTCCCTTCCTCCTTCCTCATCGTCCTCTCTCTCATCTCCCCGTGCACCCCCAAATTAATAATAAACTCTTGGTGCTTAATAATTTCCGTAGCAGCTTCACTCTATTACGCAACGGATGTAAACTGGATGCATACAAGAGTCTCGTGGCCTTATCGGGTCGCTCAGCACCTGGTCAAATTTGGGCCATCTCTGAACGACTCTTTACTTTGGAGCAAATGAGAGCTGTTTCCGAACAGCCGCCACCACCACCACCATCATCACAGCTACCACCACCACCACCATCATCACACCTACCATCAACACCATCACCACTACCATCATCATAGCTACCACCACCACCACCACCATCACCACCACCACCATCATCATAGCTACCACCCTCACCACCACAACAGCTACCAACAACACCATCATCATCACAGCTACCACTATCACCATAACTGCTGTACTGCCATCATCGTCATCACAGCTGCCACCATCACCACCACCACAGCTATCATCATTTTCTGTTGAATATGATCATCAGTTCGTAGCATCATGGAAGCAATGGACATCGGACTGTAGATGTACAACTCCCTCTCTCTCTCTCTCTCTCTCTCTCTCTCTCTCTCCCCTGAGTACTCTGGAATTAATAATAACTTTTGATATTTAATAAACTTCGTAGTTTCCTCACTTTAGCGGACAATAGATGGAAATTAGATGCATTTTATTGGAACACCTGTTAAAATCTATGACGTCTCTCCTCCCCGCCATCCTTTCTCCTCCCCGCCATCCTCTCTCCTCCCCGCCATCCTCTCTCCTCCCCGCCATCCTCTCTCCTCCCCGCCATCCTCTCTCCTCCCCGCCATCCTCTCTTCTCCCCGCCATCCTCTCTCCTTCCGCCATTCTCTCTCATTTGCATCCCCCTGTTCACTTCGAAATTAATAATAACTTCTGACATTTGAAAAAAAATCGTAGTTTCTTCACTCTAGCTGGAACCTGATGTAAATGACTGTACACGTAGATTATTAGGCCTTTATTCTCGTCGATTAAGGAACCTCCCTAACACCTTTTCCTAAGCGACTCATTTTCCCTATTAAACACAACTGTCCTCTTTCGTGCCCTTTAAATCATTCACATACCACCATACTGAGCACAAAAAACATACAAGCTGATGTTAACCAGCCGTATCCATAAATAAATCGCCAAGGATGAGGTGCTAGGCGGCTTCCTTAACCGACGAAAATACTATATAATCTAAGAACCACATCGTATTCTTAGAGGACGTGACAGTACGACTCATCTCCCTCCCACTTCGTCACCATTTTTTTTTTTCTTTTTCACATTGCTTGAGTTTTTGAAATCAGTGTAGCTTTTGATGCTTATTAAATTTCCTAACTTGCTCACTTCAGCGGGCATTGGATGTAAATTAGACGTACATTATTGGAACCACGTCGAATTCCACCACAGACGCGACATCAAAGGTGTGTGTTTAATTATGCAAATGGCGCCTTTGTTTTGAAAATGAATTATGATGAATTTTTGGGGAGCGAGGCAAGGACTCAGATGTAGATATTTGATGGTTCCCAATGGCGCAATTAGAATCTCTTCATAAAAAAATAAATCTATTGCTGAAATGTAGATATTAATTCCTCAGTCATAAAATTTAAAAATCTTTGCGTAAAAAAAAAGTCTGCATCCCAGTTGTAGATATTAACAGTTCCCAATGGCACGATAAAAAAAGCTTTAAAAAAATATATTGCTTTAAAACAGGACTGTGATTTCGGTCGAGCAAAATCGCTTGTCAATAGAATAGGATCATAACAAATTGATTATGTATTAGTCATCACGAACCCGAATCCATGTTTTTATCCCCCCTTGATGACCCCAACTCCCTCATTAGCGGCCGAATGTCGTTACCACAGCGATAATTAATTACCAGAATTACATAAAGCACAATGGAATTAATCCCTATGATGAAGGCGGAATGAGTACCTATTAACGTCCGGGTGGGAAAAATGGTGAGCCAAAAGTTAAATTGAATATCGCGGGGTTCCGGGTACTAGTTACGTCATACCATATCTCACCACGCACACACACGCACGCACCCACACACACACACCCACACACACACCCACACCCACACCCACACACACACACTGCAATAGTCCCATATCTCCCATCTCTATATTCACATATCACACCATAACATACCACCGTACTCAGTATCACACCATATCACTGACAAAACTATAAGACATTCTGTCTCTCTCTCTCTGTCTGCCTGCCTGTCTGTCTGTCTGTCTGTCTCTGTCTCTGTCTGTCTGTCTGTCTGTCTGTCTGTCTCTGTCTCTCTCTCTCTCTCTCTCTCTCTCTCTCCTGCATAAAATATATATACACTAAATCTATTCCATACCACTCCACGGTGCACCACATCTCTCCTCACCGCACTGCAATATTGCACACTGCACTATTCATCACCGTCACCACGATATCATCCTATACCACTCAGCACTACACCACTCATCACTCTACCACAGCACACCACACCACAACACACACTCCATCACCACCGCACCCCGTACCACAACCCATCCCATGCTCCCCACTCCACCCCCACTCCACACACACCGCATCCTCACCCCTTTAAGACCATCCTTCGCAAATCCTCAAACAGTATATCATTTCATTCTCTAATACTCCAGTTTCGCATTTTATCAGTACCTTCACTTGTGTCATTTTGAGTGTCGGTAGTGAACTGCATCTTTTCGTTATTTAGAAGGAGGAATTAAATCTCTCTCTCTCTCTCTCTCTCTCTCTCTCTCTCTCTCCACCTGCAGAGTTATTCCATCGCCAGTCATGTCCATCACCCACTTGTCTTACCTGTTTTTTTCTGACACAAGTCCGACTTTGAATTAACAAAAAGTTTACCCTACACAGCACCCCTGATATCAAAGTCTTGCTTAACCAGTGATGTCCTGCCTTGCCTTGCTTCGCCCTGCCCTGTCCTCTCCTACCCTGCCTTGTCCTGCTCTGTCCTGCCCTGCCCGACACCTGCTTGCCTCCTACTGGACACCTACTGCAACCTGTCCCAGACACATGAAAGTGGGCCAGGTGTTATTTTCGTCAATGTATGTGTGTGTCAGTGTGTGTGTGTGTGTGTGTGTGTGTGTGAGAGAGAGAGAGAGAGAGAGAGAGAGAGAGAGAGAGAGAGAGAGAGAGAGAGAGAGAGAGAGAGAGAGAGGAATAATTTAGCAAGGGTGTGAAAGTTGAAAGAGTGAGAGGGACAGCAGGAAAGAGACTGTCAGGCGTGGGGGTCAGTGTTTTGGTTTTCCTCCATCATGTACGAAACTGACCTTTGAAATTCCCCTCTACGTCAATATTATCTTTTATTTTATTTACGCAGTGTATGTCGATATTAAAGAGATAAAAATTACGTACAGGTAAATAATACGTAATACGGAAAAGCAAGAGTTAAGGAAGAGATGATGGAGAAGTGATGGAGAAGTCCCAGTTTGAAAATACGAGATTACGTGTGTCACCGCTGGGAATCTATACTCCTTTTGCTCTGACTTAGCTTAAAATTGCAATCTCTCCATCTAGAATTTTGAGTTTGAACAGTAGATTAGCACTAGAATATGATGCTAGTCACAAAGAAGTGCTATGGAAAGGATGCAGAGAGTAGTACAGTCTTCTGCTGCAGTGAGATAAACAAGAAAAGGAAGCTTCCTAAAACATTTTCCTGAGTGATTTATTTTGCTCATTACACCTTACTTTCTTCATCTGTGCTACATAAATCCTTCCAATATGGCCATACAGAGCATAAATTACGTACACAACAAGATAGTAACCAGCCATATCCAAAAACAAATCGCCAAGAACGAGGTGTTAGGGAACTTCCTTACCTGACGAGAGTACGGGCCCAGGTGTAGAGTACTTGGGAAGTCAACGGCAGGACTAAGGCTGTTTTAGAGGGACACTCCCTATCACCTATTCGTTAGTTATTTATTTTGCATACATATTACACCTTATTACGCTACAGTATGTTACGCGTTTGCAATATTGACACAGTTTGAAGTGCCACCCAGGTAAGAGCGATCGGTCACCCTTACAATAAATGTCAGGAGGAAATTGCCTAACGCCGTGTCCTTTGTGAAGCAATAAAGGATTAGACAGACAGGCAGACAGACAATCTCGAAATAAAAGCTACAACAACAACTATTACTACCACTATTACTACTACTATTACTACTAGTACTACTATTACTACTAGTGGTAACGGTGCTACTGCTACTACACTACATCACAGGCCAATGATAGAAACCCAAGAACCATATTTATAAACTTTCTTAAACTTAAGTGTGGAAAAATTGCTTGTATATACGTTTGTCTCCACTCATGCACCTACTAAATACTTCACAGTCAAGTTGGAGTGAAAATTAAAATGACAAAACACTAATAACAAAACGGTCTTTGATGGTAGAGTGTTGTTAGAAAGACTGTTTGTCCTGTAAAATGGTTAGGATTCTTTATAAATACATCCTGTGAGGTAGTTAAGAACAAAAACATAACATTAACTACAATCCACAACCATGACCCATTCTTCCCTCCACTGAGCTCATTACGCCCTCTCTTCTCTCTCTCTCTCTCTCTCTGTCTCTCTGATTAATTTACCCGAAACATCATCCAAGCCTTTCCCGACCAATAACAATAACCATTCCATCATTATGCATTATTTTTGTCAAAGCATTTTTCAAAAAACCGCGAGCAAGTCGGCCCAGTCAGTCATCAAGCGACGTCTGGCAACCGAAGCGAGGTAAACATAACGCGGCCATTAAATTCTCATTATTTCGGTCAGTACCAGCATTATCCATCCATTTCGGGGCTGCAATTATCCGGCCTGGCTTTACTCTGACATCATTATTCGTGTAAGATCGTGAAGAAGGAGATTCGGAAAACGATGTGCCGCTGTTTTCCATTTATATTTCTTTTTCTGTTTATTTTTTTCCTTCGCCTGTGTGGTGGGAGGCGGGCGGGGTCACACGGAGAGTTTTGGTTAAGACGGATGGGAGGGCAAATGGAGGCTGTGAATTTCCTGACCTCGTTCCTTTTTGGTTATCATTCTGTTCCTCAACTCCCCCTTCCTCCCTCTCTCTCTGGCAGGCTATGATTCTGTTGTATTTTGGGGGCTAAGTTTGTATGTATGTATGCATGTATGTATGTATGTGTATGTGTGTGTATCCTAAATATGACAAATGTTTTAAACGCAACATGCAGATGCCCTATGAGCTGAAATAATGAGTCTGGTCTAGGCTGATATCTTCCGAGGGGGTGTTTTGACCAGTTTTGTGCTCCTAAGACGGTTTCGTTGGTGAAATGTGGGTGATATGATGGGAAGAGGTTAGTAGACACTCGGTACTAATTTAGATTTATTAGTCTGGGTGCGTGTGAGTTTGTGTGTGGAGGAGAGCTGCATATGTGTGTGGGGGGGGGGAGGAAACTGATATCCTCTGAGGGGTTGCTTTTGTTACTTTTGTTCTCCCACGAAGGCAAAGCTGCTGTTGTCCACGCCTGAGGCAGGTAAATCGTCTCTGAGAGAAGAAAGAGCGAATCCTCCCTTCCCCCCCCTCTCTCTCTCTCTCTCTCTCTCCAAAACGATATTCTAATTACATTCAGTATCTGTCTATCTATCTTCCCTTCTCATAATAGCATTCGAAAATCTGATCTCGTCTTATCGTATTTTTTATCTAAATTTTCGTCTCTCTCTCTCTCTCTCTCTCTCTTTCTCGGCATGTCAGGGTGACCTGGACAAGTTACATGCAACTTCACTCCACGACTACGTATACCTCTCTCTCCCTCTCTCTCTCTCTCCCTCCCTCCCTCCCTCTCTCTCTCTCTCTCTCTCTCTCTCTCTCTCTCTCTCCCCAGCACTCACTCGCTCCCAGCCTCTCACACGCACAATTAAATCCACTTATCTCTAACTCACACACTCACTCTCTGGAGGCATTAGTCCACTACATCTGTCCCTCACACTTTATCACACACACACACACACACACACACACACACACACACACACACACACACACACACACACACACACACACACACACCTTATTCCTAATCATATATTGCAAAAATTCATGCACAGGTGTCAGTGGCAGTGTGTATTTATTTTCGACCTGTTTGCATAATGCTGGAAAAAATAGCCCGAGGGTTTGGGAGTCGCGAAATTTGGCGGGAAAACAACTGGCAGGGAACGTATGACTCTGAAAATTATGACACCATAGTTTTGGAAATTTGATGGTGATGATTTTTGCCGTGATTTGAACACTGTATTCTCAATCTTTTAAATCCTATGACGTGTTATTCAGTTCAGAGAGAGAGAGAGAGAGAGAGAGAGAGAGAGAGCAGAAATTTACAACTTCAAGCACTAACACCAAGCCCATCCATATTACAGATCATTTTACATGCATACATCAAATCTTTTTCCCCCTCCCGCCACTGTCTCCTGTCATATAAATCCTTCACCTGACTGGCTCGAAATCCCCTAAATCCTAAATCCCCCTATCCTAAATCTACCTTGACATGACTTGGTGCCGATTGTTTCTGCCTAATATGACATGAATTGGGCGTAACTGACATGATCCTGAATTTATGTTATTGTTGGTGTCGAGGCTGCGCGTTTATGGTATGGCCGCGCTGTTTGGGGATCCTATTTATTTATATTTTGGGTTTAATACAGGGTAGTCCATGAATAGCGCTGACCTAGATACTCACCTGGACTTATTTTGGGGAGGCGGCTCAGTTTGCTGGTATGGGCGTGGGTGTGGCAGTGAAAGGAGAAGTGAATACGTGATGCAGGATGGACATTTGTAACTCTGACTGGGGCCGCTCCCGCAACACAAGAGAAATTGCTTAATGGAGTGAAGGAGGACTGTTACATAGGGACCACTTTGTATATTTTATTCTTTTAAATTCAATATCACTTTTTGCTTTATTGACCCTTTCAGCCCGATGGCTAATTTTAACCTTTATTCTTGCTCCTTTTATACGATTTCTTTCTTTCATTCTTGGTAAGGGAGAGGAATAAGACTGTGAATGTGTTAATGCATAATGTTTTTAACCCTGCTACTATAAAATGCTTCCCCCAAATAAATAAGATCGTACGGAGGTGAGTAGAAGAAACTAATGAATTAATCAGATTCAGAAAATTGAAACTCTCTCTCTCTCTCTCTCTCTCTCTCTCTCTCTCTCATGTTCATGCTCTATTTCCCTGTCAATGTCTGTTTTATTTTTCATATATTTTTGGACCGCTGATAATTAATATATTCAGAGTCTGTATGTGCGTAGTGGAGATAAAATAATTGCTTTTTTCTATTCAATTAATAATGCTATACTGGTAATTAATGTGTTCAAGCCTGCGTGACTAGAGGCTCTTTTTAGTTACGTGTTTCTAGGAATTGCCACGTGTTGGATAGCTAGGAAATGCTATGTGTTGGCGCTAGGAATTGCTGTGCTGGGTGGCTAGGAAATGCTGTGTGTTGGCGCTAGGAATTGTTGTGCTGAGTGGCTAGGAAATGCTGTGTGTTGGTGCTAGGAATTGCTGTGCTGGGTGGCTAGGAAATGCTGTGTGTTAGTGCTAGGAATTGCTGTGCTGGGTGGCTAGGAAATGCTGTGTGTTAATGCTAGGAATTGCTGTGCTGGGTGGCTAGGAAATGCTGTGTGTTGGCGCTAGGAATTGCTGTCCTGGGTGGCTAGGAAATGCTGTGTGTTAATGCTAGGAATTGCTGTCCTGGGTGGCTGGGAAATGCTATGTGTTGGTGCTAGGAACTGCTATGTATGGACTCGCAGGACAGGGCAAGGAGAGGGCGAGGACAACGCTAGAATACGTGAGAACAGAACGAGAATATATGAGAACAGAACGAGACTGCAAGACTACAAAGCGAGGAAATACGAGGACTGCACGATAATACACAAACACTAAACGAGGACACCTGAAGTCGGGGCGAGGAAATACGAGATGTTAGGTGAGATTATATGAGGACAGGGGTGAGGAAATACAAGATGTTAGGCGAGACTACTCGAACACTGAACGACAACTCGCGAACACAGGGCGAGGAACTACGAGATGTTAAGGCGAGAATCCACGAGGACGGAGGTGAGGGGAGATTGAGGACAGGCACAACTCCCTGAACAATGACTGAGGTAAGCGAGGACATCACAGCCAGTCAGTCAAGAAGGCTGTGTGTGTGTGTGTGTGTGTGTGTGTGTGTGTGTGTGTGTGTGTGTGTGTGTGTGTGTGTGTGTGTGTGTGTGTGTGTGTGTGTGTGTGTGTGTGTGTGTGTGTGTGTGTGTGTGTCAAGAGAGTTCAGTTGAATTTACTGAAGTTACTGATGTCCCCATTGTCCTCCTCCCCTGTTCTCAATTGCTTGGGACGCCAATGTGGAGGTTTCGTCATTTTTCTAAAAGCCTGTGTGTGTGTGTGTGTGTGTGTGTGTGTGTGTGTGTGTGTGTGTGTGTGTGTGTGTGTGTGTGTGTGTTCTGACTGCATTTCTACTTAATGAGCTCTTTGTGATGCAATGTAGAATTTCCGGCCTGGATGTGTGGCAGTCTCAGTTCAAAGTAAATATTTCTCTTTGATGCACTGCGGGACATTGACAATTATTTGGAAACCTATTTTTGACGCTTGTCCTTGAACTGCTCTGGTATTAAACGTTCGAAAGTTAATGGGATGTTAGAAAGTCGATTATAAAACTGTTACCTGACCCGTTCTGAAAGAATTTGAGATAAGTCGTGTTGATATCAGCCATTTTCAGCCTTTTTTTTGTATGTGTTCTCTTCACGTTATCCTCTGCGTTTTATAGCAACAATGAATTTAGTGGCAAACGGAATTACAGAGCAAAACTGAAAAATAAACCTTATAATTTGGCAGAACCCAGAATTACAGAGTGTAAATAATAACACTACATCACGCGAAATTACAGAAAAAGAATGAAATGTGTACGAAATGAGAGAGAGAGAGAGAGAGAGAGAGAGAGAGAGAGAGAGAGAGAGAGAGAGAGAGAGAGAGAGAGAGAGAGAGAGAGAGAGAGAGAGAGAGAGAGAGAGAGAGAAAGAGAAAGAGAGAGCGAGAGAGAGAGAAAGAGAGAGAGAGAGAACGATTCATCGATATATTAAACCAGATCAACAACGTTGATTAAAGCATATATAGCAACAGCAGCAGCAAAATTTAAGGATATGAGTGAATAGACAAAGGTAGTAAATAGGCCCTTATGGATACCTGTTAGATGAATGAAGTTCTCTTATGTTAGCTAGAATAAATTACTAGCTTTGTTGCAATCATGAGAGTTAATGGTGACAGTATTAACACTCTCAGGCTCTCAGGACTCACTCAGCTAAACAAAATAATCAAAATAATGCAACGTTAGCTGTAATAAAATAGTGGTGTTGTCCTAATCATGAGAGTTGGTGGTAACGGAAAAACTCTCAGACTCTTACATCCACTTTCCCGAGCATGAAGGAGCAAGAGCAAATACAGCTGCGTCAAAATGTTAGGATCTGACTGAATAAGCAAGACTAAAGCAAATACAGCCAGAGTAAAATGTGAAGATCTAAGTGAATATGCAAACAGCTGCTGCCTGACGAGCTTCCCGATTAATCAGATTCTGAATGCGAGTACTCGTGTGTACGATTAATCCGGCTTGAACTGCGTTGCTGCTTTGATCTGATCTCTGTGTGATAGTGCTCTTCTGGTGCTGTCCCGCTTCTACGTTGCTGTTCTGTCGATTTCTAATGCTTAGCTGCTTAGGTGGTGCTGTTTTGTTGATCTCTGATACTGTTTTTGTTTTATCTGTGTTGTTTAGTTGCTCATGTGTTGCTGTTATGTTGATCTCTATTGCTTGGTTGTTTATGGGTCGCTGTTTTGCTGATCTACTTGTATGTTGACGCCTAGTGTTACTGTTTTGTTGATCTCTGTCATTTAGTTGCTTCTATGTTGCTGTTTCTTCATCTCTTGCTTAACTGCTTCTGTGTTGCTGCTGGTGTTGAAGACAGGCGCCTTCATGTGGGCGCACAAGTATGACCTGGGATGGAGCCGCATGATTTTTCAAACTTCCTCCCTATCCTGTGAAAAGAGGATGACGGACTGTGGAATAAGGGGAAATTCGGCCTGCAGTCCACAGGGTTCACGTTCAAATGAGCCTGGACTGGAGTTGCGGCATATACCACAGCTAATAACACTGTTTTGTTGCTGTGTTGATACTTTTTGCTGTGTTGCTGATCTGTGAATCTCTGTTATTGTTGCCGTTGTTCTCCATCTTCTTCTTCTTCTCATTATTATTAAATAATTTAATATTACTGATACTATTAGTGGTATTAGTAGAAGTAATAGTTGCAGAATTACTAATAGCAACAGTGGTGGCTGTAGAATTATTAGTTGTATAAATAGCAACAGCAGCAGCAACAGCAGTAGTGGTAGTAGTAGTAACAAAGGCAATAGAGTACATAATGAAAATAGACGTCAGGGACATATCACATGAGGAGTACTTTTCATTACTGAGAGAGAGAGAGAGAGAGAGAGAGAGAGAGAGAGAGAGAGAGAGAGAGAGAGAGAGAGAGAGAGAGAGAGAGAGAGAGAGATAGGGGGGGGAGAGAACCATCTATTATGCCAATTATCTACTGTTCGTCCCCTGCTGACACGGCTGAAGGAGAGAGGAGAATGAGAGGAGAGAGAGAGAGAGAGAGAGAGAGAGAGAGAGAGAGAGAGAGAGAGAGAGAGAGAGAGAGAGAGAGAGAGAGAGAGAGAGAGAGAGGTGGGAGAGAGGGAGGGGGGGGGGAAACGAGGGAGACGAGGTAGAGAGCTGGAAGGAAGGGAGAAGATAGGAGAGGATAGGCATAAAGGAAGTGAAGAGGAAAGAGTAAAGGCAGAGAAAATAAGAATAAGAGAGATTGAGAAGAGGAAGTAGAGGGAAGAGGAGTAAAGGAAAGGAAAAGGAGAGAGAAGGGTGAGGGAGAAGAGGAAGTAGAGAGAAGAGGAAAGGAAGGGAGAAGGGGAGAGGAAGGAGAAGAAGGGGAAGGAGAGGATTGGGAGAAAGACAGTGGAAAGGAAAGGGATGAGAGACAGGGAATGAAAGGAAAGTTAGGGATAGGGAGAAGGAGAGACGGAGAAACACAAAAGAGGAGTAAATGTTAAAGAACAAAAGGAGTCATAGAGAGAGAGAGAGAGAGAGAGAGAGAGAGAGAGAGAGAGAGGAAGAAAGGGAAAACAGGAAAGAATACAAGGAAAGAGAAGACAGTCGGAAGGAAAAACTAAGAAACTGAAAGGGTGAGAGAGAAAATGAATGAAAATGAAGGAAGAGAGGAGATGGGAGAGGGAAGGGAGGAAAAGGGGAAAAGGGACAAAAGCTAGGGAGAGGAGGAGGGAAAGTGTATCAAGGGAGGAAAAAGAAAAAGATGACGTAAAAGAGAAGAAAATGAAGAAAATAGTGAGAGGAGTAAAAGAAACTGATTTTTCTTTCTTTCAATGTCTTTTTTTCTCTGCCTTTATTTTATCATTTTATTTATCTCCGTTCTCTCTTTCTGTTTTATTCCTAATTTTGTTTCCTCTCTCTCTCTCTCTCTCTGGTTGCAGCCGTAGTGAAGGGCCTCTTTACACAGGGACGACCAGCCAGTTCAAGGTATAATAATGAGAGAGAGAGAGAGAGAGAGAGAGAGAGAGAGAGAGAGAGAGAGAGAGAGAGAGAGAGAGAGAGAGAGAGAGAGAGAGAGAGAGAGAGAGAGAGAGAGAGAAATTCAGGTTTACTTGTGTTAAAGTAGCCCTCCCTGTCTCCTTCTTGTTCTCTTGCCTCTCTTATCTTCCTTCTTGTTTCTCTCTCTCTCTCTCTCTCCTATTGTCTTCCCCTTTCTTTCTCTTCACCCCAGCAGCAAGCACCCTCTCGCTCTCATTCACCCCATTACGTTTCAATTCCTTCCATTCCTCCCCCCTCCCCTCTCCTCTATGCTCCCTCATTTGCGTCCCTCCATCACTTTCCTCCCTCCGCCATTGCCTCCTTCTCCTCACTTTTATGTTTTCTCAATCTCACATTCCATTTTCCCTCCATTCACTTTCTCCCCCCCCCTCTCTCTCTCTCTCTCTCTCTTCTCTCCCTTCTCTTGCCTTCATCTTCTCTTCCTCTGAGACAAGCTCTTTATTTCTCTAGGGGCTGGCGTTACCTCACACCCTCTGATCTGATCTTGCAGTTCCCACACCCACGGTATTACCAGGCCAATTTCAATACTCCAGCCCCACTATTCCAGGCTCTCTCACCTTCCACACCAGTTTATTCCACTTGTCAGGGGAATACCAGGTTTATTTCCATACTCCAGCCCCACTATTCCAGGCTCTCTCACCTTCTCTACCAGTCTATCCCACTTGTTAGGGAATACCAGGTTTATTTCCATACACCAGCATCATTATTCTAGGCTCTTTCACATTCTATACCAGTCTATTCCAGTGTTAGGTTACGACTGCCGCTCAGCTATACCATGTCGGAGTACTTTTATACCAGCTCATTCCAGTGTTAATTTACGATTCCATTTCTGATATACCATGTCAAGGCGACTTCATACCCAGACTATACCAGGT